>NW_024582369.1:4197881-4311764 GCF_018398535.1 Haplochromis burtoni
GTGCATGGACTGGACTGAGAATGTGTGGATAAAGAGCCAACATCCAAAGAAAAACTCCAAACTTTCTGAAGAACTTCAGAAAACCTAGAGAAATACTGCTCAGGACCACATTAAAATCATAAGAAAGTCGGGCAACTAGGAAGAAAAATATAAAGAAATTAGATATAAGATTTTTGCAAAACACGAATACAGCCTTAAAAACTATAAAAACGCTTAAAAAACATTTAAAAAGTATGTAACAACCACAATAGATGTGCTCAAAAAATACTTTGAGGCTTTTTTCTTTTCTTGCTGACAGTTAATTCTGCTCTGTCTCATATTCAGTCCACTGAACTTTAGACAAGAGCCAACAGCAGAGCTCACATAGTTTACTGGAAGGATGCGCAGCTAGCCTGGCTCTGTCAAAGATAAGGTTCAGCATATAAGTCTTCACTACTCCACAGCTGTTTTTAAACACTTACAATACTTAACTTTTTTTTTTTAAACTGATAATCAGTCTTTATAGAAGCCATGACAGCACTGTCCTGTTAAATCATCACTGTTAAATCATTAACACGAAATAAGATGGACGTTTGTCTTACACTTCCTCTTTCATCATAGGTGGCCATGCTTGGAGGAGAAGAATGAGCAACTGAAAGTCTTCCCACTTCTGCGCCGCTTCCAACAGCTCCTGGAAAAGGCTGTATCGTTTTTCTTCATTCTCCACATCCTCTATCTGGATCTGAGAAAAAGGTAAAAAGAGAAACCGGGTTGTGAGGAAGGCAAATCAATTTGGAATGAAAACAAAATGGTAGCTACGAGAACACTGACTGCGAGCTTTACCCAGGACACTGAACATCGAGCATGCCTGTTTCTGTTAAAATTATGCCTTATGTGTATCGTTGATGATAAACATAACAGCGAATGCCAGCATCATCCACTGAGACGCTCATCTTAGTCATCGGGTACGCGGGCTATTTCCACTACACACCATACGCAAAAACGGATAGAGCCCATTTCATTGATTTCAAATTAAGAAAGCTCTCAACAAACTTGACAACATAATGATTTCACTAAAGATTGCGGGCACGATATTCCTGCCAAAGCAAGATGCGAATGAACTGCACAGTCACACGCAGTCAATCTAGAGCTCCATCAAAGCTACAAAGCCAGCAAACGGAAAGAATAAGGCTTTTAAGAGTAATGGCACATTTCATTGTTATTTTCCAAAAAAAAAAAAAAATCACCTGTGGCCAACTTTATTTGAAAAAAGAAAAAACGACTGAGGGGAAAGAATGTGAGAAAAGAGAATGAAAAGGAATGAGGGAGGGATAATATGGAAGAAATGAGAGGAGGAGGAGAGGGAGGAGGAGGGGGAGAGGAGGGAAAGTAATTAATTTTCTTCTCAAAGGTTGGCTTCTAGTGTGATTTAACAGTTCAGAGAGCGGCTGATTTCTGAGGGGAAAACTATGACCTGCCAAAGCAAGGCTGCTGCAAGACAGGCTGTGTCACACACACAAACACATGTACGCACACACATGCATCACTAGCAGCCAGACTCGGGGAACGGTGTCAGCCTTGGTGGAGCGCTCACATTTATACGACTGGATTTGTATTCTATTCCTAGCGATACTTTACTTGTATAATGGTTTTAAATCCATGCACACGGCACAGATCCCACTCGTTTATTGGCTGACATCTAGCTCTAAAGCACTCATATACAGCCAAGGGGGGAAAAAAATGAACCCCGAATCATTCGAAAATACGCTTCAATGGAAAAATCAACCTCAAAAATATACAGAAACATATTTTTACTGCACAATGCTGTTATAAACAGCAAAAGTCGTGGCAATCGACTAAAGTTCTTCTGAGACATGTTATAAATGTCTAATCATGCACTAAACCACTGGCAGCATAACAGATACACGCCCAGTGTTGTAGTCAATTGCCTTGTGATGGAGGATGGAGCAATAAATGAGTAAAGCTTAAGCTCTGGACCTTCTGGAAATGGAGGTCACTTGGGAAACAGAAATGGAATCTTAACTACCTGTAAAAAGCTCTCACTGCAATCTAAAGCTCTCAAATCCATCCCTGAATGTAAACCGCAACCCAGAGCTTGTTCATCATTATTACTGCTTTAATGCATTATGAATACTGAACATTTTCTAACTATTGATGCCTTTTTAAAGTTTTATGGACACATTTATTCATTATCTATGAAAATTCAAGGGTATGTGAGACCTTGGGATTCCCCGATAATATTCTGATTATATGTTCCCCCTGGAATGGAAAAATGATAAACGGCGAGTGCACCCAGATGCATCCAAATAGAAACTCTTTCGCATACAAAAGGCTATCAGATTGCATCGTCTCACTTGCCCACTCACACACACGTCAAAACTCACCTACAGTTGTCCCCCAAATTAACTCTGTCAATTACTTTGTGGCTCTGAGGCTTTTATTTTCTTAACAAGGAAGGATGTCAATTAATTATGCCTAGTGATTAAAACCAACATTTCCTCTGTGGCGTTGTACAATGAACAGAGTGCAGGAGGGCAAACGGAAGAGGGAGGGGGGAGTGAAACTGTTAGCAGATGCCATGAAATATATTAGCGAGGGAAATAAACCAATGTAAATATGATGTACATCAAAATCTCTTTACTATTTAAAAACTGTTTAGCACTGTCAGATACTTTCAATCTGCGTTCCACGTCTTCCCACCCTTTGCCCATCCTAATATTGATGCTTTTAGACAGCAAGGCAACATAGCATGTGATAATTAAGACCCTACATGGAGCAAAGCAGCCGGAGCCCTATTGTGTTTGTTCTGATTATTCTTCCCCTTATTACCATGCAGCGAAGCCTCGAGGATCCTTGTCCTTGTTCCAAATTATATTTATTCTTCTTTGCCAAAGGTGTTGCACCAAAATACTGTAATGCCTGGAAACAGTAATTCATCAGGTGTGCTCAAAATAAAGCATTTTAATTACCCGCAGGTAGCTCTGTAATAATCAAGTTTATGTTTTTTGACAATTATTTAAAACCAGCTTGCCTGCAGTGAAAATTCTTTCGTCACTCTTTTCTTTTGCTTTCAAAATAGCACATTTTGCTAATTCCTCCCAGATTTTCTTCAGAATTAGTTTCCTAAATCTCTGTAGCCCCCGCGTTACTCACCCTAAATCTGACTCTGCCTCATTTGCAGGCTTTTATGAGATGTGTACTACTAAGCAAGTTTTAAATAGCCAGGCTTTCTTTGTGTTAGCTGGCCTGGCAAAACCTAAAATCTCAGTCAGAGATAAAACGTATCACGACACTGGTAATCAGCTGTCTTTGTCAACCCAAGCTATCTGCTTCAGTTAAACGGGGCATTTGACTTGTCAGCTCTATTTTTTGGCAAAAAACTGACCAATCAACTGCAACCTACTTCAGTCACTGTCATAAAAAAAATTTAAAAGGTGAAGACATTGTAAAGTTTTGTAATCTCTGGTCTATTAGGTTTAATTTCATCTGTATAAAATAGATCTGGCATTAAATCTGATATATAGGATGAATATGAAAATATAATTTCTGGATCAAATAAACTCGAATTCTGCTGTGGACCAGCAGCTCACCATGTTGCAAGAATAAAACATATTCTCTCAGTAGAGAATGAAAAATCAAAGTAGTCATTGAAATGTGTGTTTTTTTAAAGATGTGATTTTAAACAGAAATTCTAAACATAACCTGCTTTAGACTAGGTTTACTCGTCATAAGTTAAAAAGGGTAAACTTCGTGATACTGTCTTTAACCTCAACATACTTGTTAATACAATAATCTTGCGTTGTTGTGCACCCCTCTCATCTTAAGTTGTTCAGAGAATATGTTGGACGTTTTCATATTTATAAGTCACGTATCAAATCACAGCCCACAGCCAAACTCAAACCGCAATTACAAATCAATGCTGAGATTTTTTTGTTTTATTTCATCAAAGATTTTGACCGAATTAGTTGCCATGTGAAACTAATAAACATATTGTGTTTTTTGCAGATGTGAGGTGGTGTGTGGATCTGTGTCATTCCCAGTGGTGGAGTTGTAAATCTCCTGTGTGCATACAAAGGCTGCAAATACCCACACACCACATTTTTTTAATTTTTTTCCCCCTCAAGACAGAACCAATCATAGCACAGCAACAGCAGGTCAGGCATTGATTTTTCCATCCTAAGTACTGTGTATGTGGCTTTAGTAAGCGTGATAAAAGAAAAGCACGGGGAATGGCCTTAATGCTGTGTTTATCAGGTGTCACATAAGTGGGAATCATTACTATGTTCATAGAACTACCTCAGTGCTGCAGAAACAATGGTTTATTTTTAAAGCCAAGGAAAACATAAAGTGCTATAGGTTATCGGGAAAAAATACCATACCATATCCACTGTGCAATATTTCTCTATTGTGTGAAAATAAAACAAATCAACCAAAAATAGCAGCTTTAACCAGCAGTGCTTGAAAAAGCTTTAGTTGTTTAGCAATAAAGAAGAGGCAGCAAAAGACACTTTAGGCAGTAAAACGTATGTTAGAAATGGTATGGATTGCTCTTTTTTAATTTCTTTTAAATAATCACATGGAAATACTATATATTACAGATAAGGTGTAGAAAAAATTTCTACCACACATTTCCCTTAAAACCAAATGGAGTAAGTGTGGAAAAAAACAGAAATTAACACTTCAGTTCTTGTAAACCAGCCGCTCCCACTGAGAGATCAGCAAACAATATGATATGCCATAATACCAACAGAGAGAAATGGTTGCACAGGTTGAAAGTACAAACTGCGTGTAATTTTAAGTATAAAAAACCAATTCTTTTCTGCTGGCACAGCCAACGCTGCTGTTAAATTATGACAACAGCATGCTAAACTGCTCGCCCACTGTGCCTGGAGGTAGCCACGGTGCTAACAAAAAGATATACATGAACATAGAGAACAAGAAGAAAGCATGGAAATGAAGAAAGCAGACAGGGGGAGGTGGAAGTAAATGAAACATGACAATGAGCAGTTACCAGTAGCTGCTTTATTACCCTCTGTCAGCCTTTTCAGCAGGATGAAGAACTGAAACTGCTTGTGTGTGTCTTGATATGCAATTGCAATGGGACACTGCAAAATGCCCATCTCCATCTACTAATGTTTGATGTATGAAGTTTCGAGACAAATCATTGATTTAGAAACACTTTGTACAAAACGCTAAAAACTGAAACAGAAACAATGAGGCTCTTTTTTAAAATGATTATGATTTCGAAGCCAGCATGTTTCAAAAAAGTAGGGACAGGGAGATAGAAATGAGGCGTTCACCAACATCTGAAAAACTGCGGGAATGGCAGTAATATTCAGGTCTCCAGGATAACACAGTCTCTATTAATAACACACACTATCTGTATTGGAAATTGTGACTTGGCTCTGGAAACCCAGACAGAAACACTGTAAGCGAAAATACAAATATGCTAAATCACTAACATGCAAAGGGAAAAACCTATATAAAATATAGCCACAAATTCTGCTGCCTTCTGACCTTCTGCCTGAGTGTATTTAACGTTGCATAACAGTAAACAATGATGGATAAATCAAAAATCTGGAATTCTTTTTGCAAATCTTCAAATTGTGTCTTGTAGAACCACCCTATGATCAAGTAGCTCGTAGAACCACCTTTAGCAGCAATAACGAAGTGATCATCTTCTGTATGACTTCTTCAGTCTGTCACATCATTGTGGAGGATATTAGGCCCACACATTTTTTTTTCTTTTTCAGCTCAGCCATTCGATTTTAGATTTACTGCTCTGCTTGGGATCATTATCCTGTTGCATGACCCAGTTTGGGCCAATCTTTAACTGTGGGACAGAAAACCTCAAACTTTACTCTAGAATACTCTGGCACAGGCAAGTCAGTGACTGCAAGGTCCTCACGTGCAGCTGCTGAAAAAACAAAAAACCCCAAAAATCATGAGCCTGCACCTCCGAGCTCAGCAGTTGGTATGAGGCGTTTGTGCTGTGCTTGATTTGACATTTCTTCTCATCTGTCCAAAGGACATTTTTAACAATTTTTCTAATTGTATTGTCATAAACTTTAAACTTTAAAATGATAAGTAAGGGCTGTATAATATGAGACGTTCCTTTTTTGGAAGCAGTTAGGGTTTATTTAGTTGTTCACATGACTTATCAGTATAACTGAAAGTTTAAAAGTCTGCATTGTTTTACAAGAAGAATATCTGACACATTATGAAATGAAGACAAAACAGCCAAGGAGAGCCTTACATATCAACATGCTGTACTGCTGAGTGGTAAAAGTCCTGCTTTAAGGGAGATGGGAAAAACATTTTCCTTTCAAATCTACAGCAGTCTCCTCTTGGTCTCGTCTAAAAGCTTACACAGCATTACATGAGTTAGAAAGATTGACTGAAATGTCATACCTTGTAAATCTTCCTAAAGCTGAAAAAAAAACTGCTTTCACCTTTTTGAAAAAGACTAACAGTAATCAGAGTTGGTTGTAGTTTGCCAAAAACAGTGTTGTGTAGTCCAAAAGGTTCTCGCTTTGCAAATTGAAAAATGGCAATGCATTCTAACTCTGCTATCAGCATATGATAATAAAATAGGAGGGGGGAAAAGACAGGAAGAGTGCCAGTGTGTGAGAAAGAGATAGGACCACATCAATAGCAAAGCAAAAAAAAGAAAAAAAGATTGTCAGGAACCTCATGGGCAAAAACACATACAGTTCTCAGAGGATAGAAATGGAGATGAAGTATAAAAGACCGCAGCAGACGAGTCCAGATGACGTTTACTGCTTTAGAAAGAGAAACTATATGTGTATGCGAGCGTGTTTGAGGGGGTAGACAGATGAAAGAGTCACTTGCATGAGACTGCTTTCACTCCATTAATGGGGAGACACACACAAAACACAATGAGGACCATGCAAACATGCACGCAGAGAAGAAGCAAAGAAACAAAGCTCCATAAACTCCTGTGAAACAGTTTTCACCATATGTCACAGTCTTTCCTTAAGCTATACGATCCCACTAAATAAATATTCCAGCATCAAAGTGTTCATCTGTGGTCTGTTAAATATGCACGGCTTTCATCACACTTGAAGGTAATACTGTAGATAATTTTAGAACGAATACCCTAAATGCTGAACAATAATTCTTCAGGGGTAAACATAATATTCCAATGAAATGAGCCCCATATGCCGTCTTCAGTACATTTTATCATTTTACAATTTATGGCATCCTTTTAAATGAACTGAACAAATCTATAATAGCTTGTTGTTGGTTAAGTGACTAAGAGGACTTAGTTCAGTACACATAAAACTAAAGAAATATTCCCTTATTAAAAGGCTTATATTTAAATCAACTTGAACAAATTGTAAAAAATCTTTCATTTTTCAAGCATGAAAATACACAAGCAAAAATACCATTATTAACACTATTATTGCAGGTCACAGCACCAACCTGAGCAGGGTTTTATGGGTTAAAGTTTTTGTCTTATATACTGTTAAAGTAAATTTTTATGCTTTGACATGTTAGCTAATGTATTTCACATGTCAGCATACAAAACAACACTAAAAGAAATGGTCTATAGGTACTCAAAGCATAAAAGTTAAGCAAAGGACTGCCTTTCCTTGAAAAACCTGCCTTCTACCCATTTTATTGAGGACTGTCAACATCCACCTTAAAAGCAGTGTACAGTGCAACATAGATGTTTAAGGGCACGAGAAGGTTTGAGGTAATTACTAAGTGCCTGACAGGTACGGCATAATATTTATTACAGTTTGCAAACATACCGCTGTTGCTTGAGCATGAAGTTATGAAGCTATGTTAGAGTATAGTGGGTGCCAAGGCTTGAAGAACTGCCTCTCCTCTTGTTACGACCCAGAGACATAATTGGCAATGCATTATTTGCACCTGAGGTTGACAGTATGTTTTCTCCCTCCCTCCCTGCCTACATGTTCTAATGCGAGTGACTAGACTAGAGACTGATGGTCCATACATTAAATTGACCACCTGGCTATGCTGGCGTAGGGCCTATGCCACTCACTCATGTTCCTGACGCCCAACCAGGCCATGCTATGCCATACCAAGCTTAGTGTTAATGTTTGTGCTTTCAGGTGATCTTGTTAAGAGTTACTAGACTCTTTTTTTTTTTTAGTGCATAATCTAAATATCTTCAAAACGTTGCACAAGCTACAGAGCAGAGGAACCTTCTTTTTTGGTATTCCTTTGTTGGTTTATGTTAAGAAGACAGAAAAGTACTCATTTTTGCACTAGTTTGTAAATTGTTGATATTTTATATTATTGTTATAGTAAAAATATAAAGTGTTATAAATAGAACAATCTCCATAAAGCCCATAATCACAATTCTTCAACCTACAAAGTCAGTATTCAATAATAACATCATTATACCTTTCATAGATTTAACCCCATTAATTTTTTTTGGTAGTTGCTCAATTTCTGACAGCATTCTGGTGGAATTTTTAAATTTAAAACCGGGGACTGACATAAAGCAACATTTTAAGAAAAAAAAAGAAAGAAGCCAAATCAGGCTTTATTTGACTTGAGCATATGTGTATGAGCACGTGTGTATGTTTGGGGTGATTATGTTACTGGAAAGTCCACTCACTGCCAAGCTTCAATTAATGCTAAAAATCTATTTAGGGACAACAGTAGTTGTAGAGGGCCAGATAAATAGAATTACTGCAACTGTGTGCAATGAGCATTTGATCTTGCAGCCTTTGAAATGGTTTCTTCAAAGATGGGGAAGCAGGTCTGCAACCATTCGCAGTCAGATCCCATCTTCACAGCAGCACTTGGTGAACCAAGACGGCAATAAGGTGACAATAAAATGGCAATACGCTGCTGTTAGTCTGCTATAAGTTTGCAATTGAATGGGGTCAAGTATGCCATTACATACAGTCTGTTTGTGATAATACAGCAATTATCTGTCATAAAAGATAAATCGGCAAGCCCAGCAAGAGTTCACCCAGAACCTCACAGAAATTGAGGAATTCCTCCATAAGCAGTGACGCAGCTGCTGTTGCCTCCCATCAAATTACTCATTACTCCATTAAAACAAATTCCCAGGACCCTACAAACTTATTTATGACCCTACGTTTTCTTCTTTTAGTTCAAAACTGATTGTGGGCATAACGATGTTGCAGTCTGTAGATACCTTTTGTAGCTTCACATAAAAGAAAGAAAGGTATGATCACATGGTCAGTAAACATATGGAAATAAGGGGCCTGCTTAACATTTGACAAAAATCTACTGCACGTGTTTGTTTGTTTTTAAACCAAAGTGTTCATAGGCTGAGTTTTAATTATTGATTTAACAGAGCAACCCTTGGAGTAATTGCTTACTTGCTGCAGGTTTGAGGGGACAATCAGAGTTCTGAAAACAGTCTTCATATCTACATTTCCTTTTGACAGCTCTCCGAAAATGAAAAGGCTGCAATATTCAATAGCTGTTGACCACCTCCACTAAATTATCATCTACTTCTGCAGTCATTCCTTTTCACATTCGGTGAAACAGAGTGACTACTTAATGCAGTAAAAGGCTTTTATATATATTACCTGCAGACTAAACGGATTACAGTCAAGACAGGAACCTACTGCAGTCGTATCAGATACAGCTCTGATGACAGTGATTGATGATTAATGCTTACATTTTCAACATGCACTAGTTTTTTTTTTATTAATTAATCAAATCATGGCTTCAAAAAAATAAAATCTCAGTTGTCTGTAAATGTAGAAGACAAACAGCTCAATCACTCACAATCAGCAAGGGGGAAGTCTGACAAATAACTCCTAGACTCAACAATCAGTGCTGCTGGTCAAGCTCTGAGTGGTTTTTTTAAGGTTTCTTTAAAGTTTAATAATTACCATTTAAACTCTCAACATCAATAACTTTCATCAGAGGTTCATTTTAGAAAAACAGCACAGAGTCACAGCTCTGCCTCTGTCTGCCTTAACAAAACACCCTATGGCTAGAATCTATAATGAACAGCACTGTCAGTCAAGCTATAGACTACAGTGTAAACAATTGTGGATAATATGTGCTATATAACACAATCATGCACAGCCCATATATAAATTTAAGTTAGTGCTGTCAGCGTTAATCTTCTTAAAATGACATTAACGCCGTAACTGCATTAAATCTCCGTTAGCGAGTTACTGCGGATCGCCCCGTGGGTGGGGCTGGACGACGCTAACATGTTAAGAGCTAACTGCACTAACGCGTTGACGCCGTGCAGCCCCACGCACGCTGACAGCACTAACTTAAATATAATGTTACATCACTAAATATAAAAAAATAGTATATAGAGTATTTAGATAGGCATATATAATAGAAACTTCAAATTCGCTGTTAACTGGTAAATAACTAATGCCACAAATACTTGAAAACTGAGGCACAGCATTGCTTGAGCTAAACGACCCAAGGATATCAGGTAAAATGTGAATCTCTGTATGCCTTCAGTCTGTTTTTCCCCATTGTTCATACTGTACAATCAAAGCAAAACGGTTGGCTAACTGGATGATGACTTGCTGCCTACATTAAGTTGAACTATGAATGAATCAAAACACAATAATCATCGATAACTTTATCATAATTAAGAAAACTAAACTCCATTTTTGCTAATAGATAACACAATACCCTACACACTATACAAACTGTCATGCCAGTCATGGTAACTGAGAGGAGCCCTGTGACGGTCATTGTTGGTAGCATTGAAGATAAAAACTGTTTGGTAGTCCTCCCTCCAGTTGTAAAAACAAACACCAAAATATCATCCTCATGGTGGAAAGATGTAAGTAATAAGGACACTGATATTTCAAGACAGCGCTCATTCATACCGTCAGTGCAACTTTAAATAAAAACTCCATTTATGCTGCAGTTATTAGATCACACCACACGCATGCAGACCAGCACCACATGACACCATCCCTTCATTCCTCACAAGTACCCTCCTTGCAACTGAGTGACTGGTGGAAGTATATAGTTAACAAATCATCACCTGCCGGTGTGACACTGTAGTCGACGGGTTAATGATGAGTGCTGTCCATCACTGTCCGTCTTGGCAGCTCTCCCACACTCATCACATCTTATTACCACTGCCAATCACGACAACGAGCACTCTCAATTCCCCCTTTCTATCAAATGAGCAGCATGAAGGGGGATAGCATTTGTTTTATAAATACCTGGGCATCTAATTGTGTCAATATGTAATATGTTGGGTGGTTGTCTATGTAAAGTAAATGACAACCACCCAAACCAATTTCTGGTTCAGGTAACTGTTTTGCGGAAGTTTTGCGGTAAGGACTGTCATGACCAGTTGCTCCAAATTAAGTGAGCAACCAACTTTATTCATAAAGCACTTTAAAAGCAGCAACCACTGAACAAAGTGCTGAGCATAGGAATAAAAATAATACAATTACAACATAAAATAAAAGCATCAATAAATTACAAGACACAATTTGTCTTTCCAATAGCCCTCCAGTTTTGTTCACCTCCTTACTTTAGTGTTCCTGCTCAAAATTGACCGGTCTGTTTTAACAGCTCTTAAATTAGCATAACAAACATTTTTCACCACCAAATTCAGTTCAGTGGGTCATTTCAGTGGGTTGTTGACTGAACGACCCCACAGGGGCGCACCACAGATGTAACAAGGTTGATTAAAACACTCAAAAGTCAATGAAAGACGTGATCATCGCTTTTATATGTTCATGTGCATAGTGTGGAGGATATTATAAGGCCTTGAGGCAATCAGATGTAAAACACGGTATTTATGAGTGTTTTAAGTTGTAAATTGGTCAGATTAAACACGAACATGACATGAAGGCTAGTTAATCTCAAAAGCTATACATATACACATTTCTGAACCAGATTTTATTGTTTCTTAAAAAAAAACAAAAAAAACCCCCACAAAAAACCCCATACTTTGCCTCCTCTTCCTTACTTCCGCTGATAAAGTAACAAGTTTTTGTGACTATTAAATTAAAGTTCCATTATTTACAATATCCCCATAGGTTAGACTGCACTAATTTGTTCAAGTTCATCTCCACCCTTAAGTGTGCAGTTAATGTACTTTGCTGTTGGGTAATACTTGAGAATGTTGCTTTTTGACCTTTGTTTCAAAAAAATTAACCTTTTTCATATTTCTAGACTTAATTTCAAATTGTAATTCATGATGACATTTTAAAATTTAAAACGATATGATAAGGTCATGCATATGATTGCAATTGCCATGCACCGATTAATCAAAAATGGTTACTAACAAAAATGTGCATGGTAAACTCTTTTTTTGAAATACTCTGCATCACAAGCAACACTACACCTGACAGCCTCGTTCAGCTAATGTGACCCATGAGTCTGCTTCTCTTCAAAATCAAATTCAAGTCACAGATGCTCCGTTTCTTCCTAAATTTACACGGGCTATTAGTGAAACACTGTGTGAACCTTTGCCCCCATCAACAAAGCTACCTGATAATCTTCTCTATGACTTGGCAATTATCTCAGTCCTTGACCTGAGAGGCAAGAAGAAGAAAAAAAAGTGAAGGGAGAGAACACGGGATGTGGGCATGTCAGTGTATCGGACTGGGAGTGCCAGCGGAGCCATGGGATGCAGAGATCTCGTTGTCTGGCCTTTACTGAGAGCGCTCTGAATGAGCTCATCAATATTCATTGACCTGCTCTGGCTAATGTCCCCAGCGACGAGCAAAATAAAGTTACAGAGGTCGCACACTTCACAAGAGGGGAGAAAGCGGGCTGGGAAGAGTGAGGCAGAAAATGAGCGATGCAGAGGAAGTGAGCGGAGTTGATAAGAGGGGGCAGGTTTAGGGGGAGAAGAAAAAAAAAAGAGGGAGAGAGAGCGCAAAGGGAAGCAAACACCAAAAGGGCAAAGCCTCGAGGCCTGTAGGGGTTTCAGGAGTTTATTACGAGTTGAAAGTGAGACGCATAAAACATGCAGGGGAAACATAAGTGCAGAGATAAAGACACACAGGCCTGTGGAGAAAAAACAAAAACCCACACAAATACTCTTGTGTATGCATGACATGACAAGTTGAGTGCAATGACAAACAAATACAGCTTTTCTAACCTCTCCCTCTATTCGTTTTGCATTTTCTGTGCACTAACTTAGTAGACCCACGTTGCATAACATGACACCTGGGTGTACATAATGGCGCACGCCTCAAGAGAGGAAGAAGAGTAAGATAAGAGACCGGAGGGGGGAGAGCTCAGAAGACAAAACACAGAAGAGGAGTGGCTAGAAAGCAAGAGTAGATCGGTGTTAGAAGGAGAGAACAAGCTTGTCGCTTAAAACCATCTCGACACACAGCGGCGCACGGTAACATATTAAACCCAGTGTTACAACTGCTCATTCTCCTTAATCATGCATGCGTACATAGCTCGATGAATATTCGAGGTGTGAGGAAGATAGCGTAACTTAAGATGGGAATTTGCTTAAATTATTTATGTGTAAAATTTAGTTTAAACAAAAATTCAAAGGTAGATGTGAGCTGAAGACTGCGTTTACCTGGCGCTACGAAGCAGCAAAGAACATGCCAAAAAAGATAACACCGCAAGAGTCCCTTCCCCTTCATCTCAGTTTTCACCGTCTCTCTCCCTCTTTCTCATCTGGCACCGCGCTGCCCACTCCTATAACTTCAGCTGTCCTCGGGCTCTTTTCTTCTTATTTTTCCTCCTGTCTGTCTCCCTCTGCACATCCCTTCTTTTCTTGTTTATTTTATTGCTCTGCCTCCTCTCTGGTGTTTAGGGTCTTTTTTTTTTCTTCTTTCCAAGTCATCAGTGATCCCACCAAGATGACAAAGCACTGTGCTCATCTCTCCTGGCTCCAAGTTAAAAACAGAGCATAAATAAAGTTTTCAAAAAAAGAGAGAGAGCCCAAGGGGGATAGATAAAAGCTGCCAAAACAAGTGGAATTATAGCTGGGGCTTTGCCATCACGACAATGACCCCTGATCTGTTGCATTAGGCTGTGGCCATAAGATAGCTTTCTCAACCCCATCACATTTATTATTTATCTACTTGGAAAGAGACTCTGCTTGCTCTTTGTTCTTGTAAAACCCTCTTCCCACAGTACAGGCTCATTCGCTTTCATCAGACAAATCTTTCCCAGCTTCCCTGTCCGGCTTCTCCTCTTCACATGTTCCCCACCGCGGCAACACGCTGTCATTTTTATAAAATTATTTTTTTATTTATTATTTTTTGCACACAATTCCTTGTTGTGCCTGTTAATAATCAACAACACCATTGTTCTGTCAACCAGAAACAATCCCACTTGTGTTCCTGTTTGTATTCCTGTCATATCAAACAAAGACTGTAGTTCCAACAAAATAGTATGTCATCCTTCAACGTCTTTCATGTCAAGCAAAGGCTTATCTTAGCACTCGGGTGTTGCATACTTCAAACGGTTGCCTTAATATTTAAATATACAGCAGCTGTGATGGGGGTGTTTTATGATATGGCGGGAGGGCAGATGCACTTAGGTGTGAGCAAACATATATGTTTGTCCATGTGTTGGGCAAACCCATATGCACTTGTAACAACACTTAAAACACACTGAGGTCTTAAGCCCTTTTCAAATATTGTGCCTGTCATGTTTACATATGCATGAAAGCCCACAAACAGATGTATTCTATAATTTTCTGCTTAATTGGTGCATTAAAATGGAAATTCTATCAACGAAACAAAAGCAAAGACTGATAAAGAGACTGCGGGAAACAAGAATCAGGAGTGTGTTTAGATATAACTTTCTGCTATCAAGACAGGCCATGAAAAAGAACGGACAAAGAGGAAATAATTGGATACTGCAGAAAGTGAATATAAAGAATAAAATATGTTTTTATGATTGACCTGAATAATTATATACTTTGGGAATATGTTTGGCCGACTAACCCATAATTTCAACCTTATCAAATATGAATAAAAAATAATCAATGAATTGCAAGTGGGGAAAAGGACATGACATTTTGAAATGTGAAATGGGGAAAAAAAAGGAAGGAGAAGAAGACCCGCCTTCGGGAAAAGTCAGACAGGCTAGGTTGGATTTAATGTGTGAGGTCGGGAGGGGGTGTAGCTACAGAGAAGCTTATGGAGGGAATGGCAGAGCCCATTCTGCTCACCTCACTTCATCCATATTATTATATAGATGACACACTGCTTGGTCCAAACAGCATCAAAGCAGTGTTTCACGGCAAATGATCCATGACATTGACGGAGACACGTCGCATCAATCTGTGATCACTGCTTATTCACCCACACAGACATGCATGTGATTTTCCTTCACATTTACAGTGAAAAGCTATATGAAGGCTTTAATGCAGAGAGCCACCTTCTTTCACTGCACTTGAGTGTGTGTAGGTGTGTGTGTGGCCATTATTGCTAGCACTGCCATGGGATTTGGGATACTAATTAACATCGCCACAATACGAAATCAAGGCAGTAGCAGAGATGGCAGCTACGTCAACAAGCACAGTGTACACAAAGTACAGTGTGCACCTACGCAGAATAAGCGCACACACCTACACTTACACGCATATTTGCTTTCCGACGTTTCCTGATTGTTTTTGAAATGTCATAAAGAAATAACCTTAAGTACACGGCTGTTAGTGACAAAAAGGCCAAATGGACAATATACACAAAGGCCCATCAAAGAGGCAAAACAGACCCTCACATCTTGACAGTGTTGACATTTGAATGCCCTGCTCTTATGACTAATCATTCGAAATTAAGTCACAAAATCTATGCCTGACTTCACCTCTTACAGTCTCTATGCCTCTTCTCCTGTATCAACCCCCTCCTATTCCACCCCCACCCTGCACTGCCTAAATGTCAGCATTACAGTTGGGCACATTAATATCTTCCTTTTTAGACGTCTTCTGGCTACATAGTATGTTGGAATGCTAAGGAGGATGTGTCGGGAAGCTAAGCGAAACGCTGTTGCCTTTTTCTCATTCAACATGATCTGAAACTTTCACTCCTTTCTCTTTTCATATCTTTTATCCATCATTATCCCTCTCTCCTTTCTCTCCCCTCTTTCTGATATATCATCTGTGGGTCTTTATGAAGCAGCGGCTGTGAATCATGCACTGGCCTTTCCACTGACACAGCCCAACTTGACCCAGTCTGGTCACCACCGAACAAAACAGCATCCATCATAATAGCACACGTCTGCCTCTATCATGAGTTGGCACACCGGAATGCATGGGCGCCTGTGTGGCTGTGTGACATAAAAACGACAACGTAACCAGCTGAAGACAAAAATATTACAGGCACTGTACTCTGTAAATCAAGTTAGGATATGTGAGGAAAGTAAGATGTCTACTGTTCACTGACGCCTCATCAGAAATGGACTCAAGGGAAGGGTGGCTGTCAAGAAGCTATTCTTGGGGAATAGTGGCAATATTACATATAGATTACATATACATATATACACACACACACACACACACACACACAGAATTCAAATCAATGAGCAATCACTACACTAAATTTCAGGCTGTTTTGATCCAGCCTGTAAAAAAAAAAATCTACTTCAAATGAAAGGTTATTATAAAACCTAGATTTGTAATGACTCCATATGAATCCTGAAACTGCTCTATATCTAGCAGATGTAAAAATATATGTTAAGAAGGTCACAGCCTCAACATAAATGGTGTCAGTGTTTTTTTTATACCCTGTTTTAGCTACTCTATAGTGGCGTGAAGATCTGTTATTGCAGGCTTAAATGGATAGTTTACTTTATTTCTCGTTTTTGTATTAGGTGATTTAAATTCATCCTTGGTGATATTGAAGTGCAGGTGCATTAGTTCAAGCTGTGTGCCCTGAGGTTTAAGATTTGAAAGCTTGCTAGCAGCTTATCAGATGACAATGAATAATCGGAAACAGTTAAAGAGACATGCTATATAGGTCATTTTGGACTGCAAGAAGCTTTTCATGTTTGTTAAGTCGAATAACATAAGTCTAATATCAGTGTCCAGATCAAAATCCCAGTTTTCAAGATGTCTTTATTGGGGGGGGGGGCAGGAAAACTGTAGGACACATTACAGAAAATGTTAAAGTCCTAACATTAGCTGAACTCAACTAAAAACAGAGAAACAGTAAAAGCTTTTGCTCCTAACTCATTAAGCCTAACGAAAAGAAAAATAAACCTACAACAAAGTGGCATCTGAATTGGCATGTGCTTGTAATGCAAGTACAAAATCCACAATTTTGTTGTACATGTATGATGATAATAAAGAGCTATTATATTCTATCCTATTCCAAAGTTTTAGATGCATTAGCTGATTCAGGAGCAGCTTGCCAGAGAAAGCCTCTGTCTAAGGTTAATGGCACCTTGCACTCTTAAAACGTATATCAGGAAACTAGATACTTTCAATGTTATTTACTATACTTTAAAAGAGCAAAAAACATGTACTTTCAACCACACATCGCCCCTGCAATTCTGTTGTTATCATGATCACCGATATCCTCCAGCTGGTTATGCTTGCTGCCTAGCTCTTAGTTGGCTAATACATCATATCAGTGTTTCTACTGGTTGTCTGAAAGGCACTAAAAAAGTATAGTTCTTAAGGCAACCATCCCAGTGGACAGCTGCCTTCAACAAGTCCCTTAGACTGTATGGTCTTTAAGTAACTACTGTCCGCATATAGTATATACTGGACAAGCTCTGACCTATTAGCACAATTTAGAACAGTAACTAAAATTTTGCAGTTTATGACTTAAAAAACTTCCAACATGCCAAAGTAATGTGCGATTCATGTCTTTGTAAACATCTACTTTCAGAGCGAGAAGCGGTTAATCAATTTGACTAAATTCAACAAAATCCAGCTTCTAGTATCTTCTAAAGCTCGCTGATTAGCATATTATATCTCATTTGTTTAATCTGTGGTTTTGTTTATTCATTTTACCTTCAGGCAAAGCCTGACTCTCTGATTTAGAGTCTTCATGCTAAAAGCCTGGAAGCTGTCTACAACCAAAGGAATTGCATTGTGAGCTGGTATTAATGACTGAAATTAAGTTTCTTTCAGCTTGTCCCTTCCACCAAAAGGTTAGCAGTCAGTTTGACAGGACTGATGATCCACAATACAATTGTAATGCGTAACAGCAGACCAACAATAACCTTTCATTATCATTCGTATCCATGACTTTATCATCTTTGCTCCAAAACCTCATTAACATACATTTTGATATATTTTTAATCGATTTTTTTAATGTTTATTTTACTACTATCCATACATGATCCAGAAATGGCACAGTTGTTCTGGGCCAAAACTCATGAAAAGACACTTAGGAAATGTGGAATTCTGAAATTCTTTTAGGAAAACATGGATCCTGTGTCCTCCAGACTAAAGTAGAGGGGGAACATCTGGATTCGTATCATTGCTTAGTTTAAAAGCCTGCATTTCTGATGGTGTGTGAGTCCATTAGTACCTATAGAGGTGGCAGCTTACACATCTGAAAGGCATCATCAGTGCTCAAAAAGAACGGTGACGAAATGGCCTGCCTGCACTCTAAACCTTCCACCAACTGAAAACATTTGGAGCAGCATGAAATGATAAATTTGAGAAGACGACCCAGGACTGTTGAGGAGCTAGAAATCTATATCAGCCAAGAAATGGGGCAGCATTGTTTTAAAAAAGTCCTGAAACTGGTCTCCTTAGTTTCCAGCCATTTACAGGCTGTTTGTAAAGCAGAGGTAGATACAATTTTTTTATGTTCTACTGTGAAAAATACGGATAGAGCAATACCAAGTTATAGCAAGAAGAAGAAGGAACAAGAGTAGCTCGAGAAATACCAACCGCAAAAGCGCTCCCAGGGCTCGAGCTTGAAGGACAAACAAAGACTGTGTGTGTGTGTGTGTGTGTGTGAGACAGACTGTGCTTTGATCACTGAAAACAGTGTCATCCAGATATCTTTGTCAGAACAGCAAACACACAGAGGCTGAAAAGGAAGCATTACAGAAACATACTAGTGCTTTCAGTTCAATTCAAACTGTGGCTCGAGACCGTGGTTGTCATGGAAATCACAGCAGGCAACCCTTTTGCATGTCTATCTGAGTAATATGTGCATATGACACAGGAGAGCTGGGTATATACTAGTACGTATTATAGATGTGGCATTTTTCTATGAATATGTAGTCTGTGGGATGCTTTTAAGAAGGAGCTGCGCTGATTAGTTATGGAACCAGGGAGGAGAGGGGGAACATTACCAACTTCTTTCCTTCCTTCTTCCTCCCCTGTCACCTTTGTCAGAATCTGACTTTTTTTTATTTCTTCTAAGCGAGCACCACTTCTCCCCTTTTCCTACACTTTTTCTCCCTTTCAGGCTGTAAGCCAGCATGATAAGGTCAGAGTGGGCCACAACAAAGTCTCCGGCGTGGCCTTGGGGCAGCTTCCTGCTGTCAGTGCCAGCTCTGCTTACGGGTGGTACCGGCCTAGCCAACATGATTAATGTGCAACTGCTTCCAGTCGAGCAGCTGACACAATGAAAAGTTGCTACAATTATTAAGGCAAAATGTAATAAATAAAAGAGTGAGTGCGCGTTGTTGTGCATGCGTTTGGACGAGAGTGTCAGTACAGATGTGAAAACACAAAAAGCATTTTCAACAGTCAAAAATCTTGAATAATCAACGTTAAAACAGACATTTGGCTACAAGAACCCCACTCTCACACTTAAAGGCCTTTTGGCTGCCTTAGGGAGAGATGAGAGAAAGTGGCACTTCATCTGAAACGAGTCTGGTTCTTACAACGTGACTTCTTTTAAAAGATTAATTAACAGATCCCTTGCATGTACGCTCTGTTAAGTGTGCACACGTGTGTCTGCCTGTGTGTGTGTGTGTGTGTGTGTGTGTGTGTGTGTGTGTGTATATTTTATCAGAACCTGCCAAATGTTAGGAGTTCGCCTAATTAGTTAAAGAGTCCGGGCCCACACACCTGTCTACCTGCGCTGACAATGGCCCAAGGCTGCCTGCATACATTTACACACTAATTATCCAGCTTGGGCCATTAATTAGTCAGTCAAATAACTTAGTGACTAGCCAGTCAGCTGTCTGCTATACCAGGGAGGGAGGAGGGGAGAGCCACAGCCACACACATACATACATATGTTACATACTACTGCAAATATGCAAATGACACATACGGATTAGTAATACTCACATATATTTATGCAGTTATTTCAAATCTAAACATTTATCCCTTAGTATGATTTTTAACACCTGGTTGTAGGAGCTTGTGCAAAACCCACTGTGGGTTACAAGCTTCAGACTCATAGTTTTTATCTCTAATTACATCTAAGAACTTGTTTCCACACATTCAAAGTTAAGTAGATTCCACTAACATGTGTTCATGTTGTCAAGAAACTGAGGCACTTTTCCTACACTGACATCTTTTAGAATGGAGCTACTATATTTTACACTAAATGTGACATCCTGTTTTGTTTTTGTTTTTTTTTTAAAAAAGAGAGAAAACAAAGTTGTGTCAAATGTAATTTAAAATATAATTTAATGATTTGCAAAATGCAAAATGTTGTCTAGCAGAGCATTGCTGAAATGAGCAAGACAGTTTTCTGGACGACAGTGTATTGCTCCAAAACTTGGATATGAAGCTGTGCAAGTTATCCATGCCATGTGCCCACTGAAAACGACTCCCTGTGGTCTTTAGGTTGGAGGCTGTGGATTTTTCCAACTGTCTGAGTCCATCATAAATGAGAATAATCCCAGAGATGTTATATTCAAGTATTTTTGTATGATCACAACCATTTAATACTATTTTTTGATGGTGCTATTAAAATTAACACATTCGTTTTTGTATGTCTTCACACTAATGATTCTCTTCTCTTTCCATTTTCCTTTTTATCTTCTCTGCTTCTATTTTCTTTTGTACAAGCATGGACAACAGGAAATTCAGACCTCTCTACCCATCTGTAGATAGTTTTCCATGTGCTTCTGTAGAGCACTTTGTTTGTCAAGTAAAGTATATTTCTCACTTTGTTAGCATGAGGGTTAAATCTTCATAACTTCAAACACGTGTGAGAGCATCAGTAACATTACCTCTCTGTCCCTGAGAACAGCCTGAGTCCTGTAAAGCAGCAGAAGACGAACGTCACTGTCTCCGAGGCTGAAGTTACTCTCCAGAATTTGCAGCACGTCGATGCGAGGCCGAACGGGCAGAGACGCGTCACCGCAGAATGGACGCAGCCAAGCCAGGAGGTCATCTGAAGTGACGGTACTGTCACTGCAGAAGGATTTGAGAGGGAGGTTGACAGCAGGCAAAGTGAGGTACAGATAAAGAGACAGAGATTGAGAGACAAGGTGTAGAGTTCACACTAAGATGTCTAAATGTTACCAAGTAGTTTACTTGTTTCATTCAAGAAACAAGAAATTGCCTGTTAGACAGTTTGCACAAAGATTTGAGGACGTTAAACTGAGCTGTAGGAAACTGAGTATGTTATTCTGTTGGGTTTTTTTACAAACTAAATGATTCAACTATAGCTACAGTTACGTTGTGTCAAAGTTGTCAAATTTACATAAATCTTCGATCGCTAGCAATGTGACTCTGAAGTGCTGTATCTGTGTAAGTTTTCTCCCCAACAAACACAACAATGTCGACGAAATGTTTTGCACCGTCAAAGACACCTGCGGTAGCACCCAAAAGGCAGAGGACGATGCTAACCGTCGCACAAAAAGTTGGACTTCTGGACATGCTAAAGGAAGATAGAAGTTACCGTATTTTTCGGACCATAAGGCACGTCGCATTATGAAGCACATTAAGCGAAACAAAACAGTCAGATACGTCAAATTTTACTCAACTCATTCTTCTTGCTTCCCCTACTTCCGTACCATTGATTCATTAATGTTGAATTCTCTCGCAGCTGCTCTATTCCCATGTTTTGGACCTGAAAACAGTGTTTGATCTTTGGTTTCATTCTATAATACCGACTTTGAGGGTCTTTAAACAAGAGAGAAAAGTGTGAAAATGTTCATACCTGTCTGAGAAAAATGTATAAAGTGTATAGTGAGGGGTTTTACAGCCTTAAAACATCTATAATAATTGTAAAAAATTAAGTTGACTACTTCGCGGATTTCACCTATCACATGTAATGAAATGCACTATATAAATAAAATTACCATTACTACTGAGATGACTTAACAGTAAAATGGGAAATTTTAACAATATATCTCAATTCTTCCACTTTACATGACGTAAACGCTTGTGTAGTAATAAGGACATTTTCAAAACAATTAAGAACTTTATCATTAATTAAGAAAAACAGCAAATGTCTGTGAATTCAAAGGTTCCTCCAATGGTGTAGTGGTTAACACTTTTGCTTGGCAAGCGGAGGTTTCCAGCCGGAAATTCACTTTGGGTTTGGGTCAGGAAGGGAATCTGGGAAAAAAGAGTTTGCTATAGTGGGTAGCTCCATATGTTTATCTTTGGTTATTACATTGAATAGAATACCAACAATAAAAACAAATAGTTTAGGTTATCTGTTACGTACTCTAGCATGTAACAGGCTATATGGTATGTCTTTGTCAGTAAGAAGTTAAAGGTCTACTATTTATGCCATTCTTCTTTGAAATTTCACATTTTCCAAAGTAATGCAGTGGGCATGATTGCACTATGATGCATTAATTTAAGGTTCTTTTGTCACAGATCCCTTGTTTTCATGTGCCTTGTTTGTCTTTTTGTCATGAAAAAGCTGACCAGGGTGCAATAGATGCTGTCAAAACGTTTTCGTCGTCAAAAAGAGCTACAAGACAGGCTGCCAGGTGCCTTTTGTCAGTTTATCTTCATTTATTTATCAGATATTTAACTGATATTTAACACTCAGCAGGTGTTAATTTCAGCCCTTGAATAGAACTGAAAAGATGCAGAGTGCAAAGAGAGGGTGACAAAAGCTGAAGAAAATCTTTAAGGCTTAGTTGATTTACATAAAACTCAAAATACAAGCGATTAAGTGCTGTGACATTGGCTGTGTGAGGACAGTTTAGTTTAGGGACTACAAAGGAAATCAGAGAATGGGTCACTGTAAGTATGTTGTATGAGATGACAGATGTAACCTACCCACTCTGCACACTGTTGTGCACAGCAGTCACCATGGCCTCCAGGACCCTGAGGGGTTGTGGGTAATTTGTCAGGGCGCATGGGTCTCCACTGAAAAACAAACCACATCACCACGATCATCTTACATAATCAGCTAATTAAGATAAGATTTTCAAATTAGCACAATGTCAAGGGACAGCAACTTAAAAAAAAAAATCAAAGGCTTCCTTCTCAGGGACGGTGTTAGTTAAAAATGTGTCTGGCGGCAATTAAATGTTTGAAGGTAGTGAACCTTTGTTAAATTAACAATCATAAAATTATTTCAAGTCTTACAGACAAGATGAAACAGAAAAAAAAAAAAACATTAATAGCCATCTCCAATGTGACAAGCTCATCGAGCCCGGTGGAAATTTACAAGAACACGTTAATTTTAATAATTTAAAGATGATAAAAAGAGGCGTAATGAGATGAGGTTTAAATCCACATAATAGTAGGTAAGCTTAAGAAGGTACATCATTAGTGCATTTGTAGAGTGGCTCTGGGTGCTGCTGTATGTGTGTGTGTGCACCATATGTTCACAGGCCATTTTTCACAATGAAAGAAAGAAACAAAGGGGGAGGGAAAAAAGGTGATTTCCCCCGACTCACTTCCACTTTTCTGCTGGAATTGTATCCATACACATACACAGATAAATGTATGCCCCGGCCAATACATATAACTGCCTACACAATATACACACACACACACACGCTTTATACACACACAACATACAGATGATCTGGGCAAGAAGTGGAAAGATGACGCAGCATTTTCTTTATTGGATTTCACTACTTACATTTTGAATTTAAACACACACAAACAAAGCAGTTATGACAGATACAAAAGACGGCTATTAGTGTGAGGCTCAGGTATGCCTGCTGTACCAGACTCAAGGCTTTGAGAGAGCCAAAAACAAGACCGCCTCATTCATAACTGCCAAACACAATGCTTCAAGAAAGCCCCGAAACTACGGACACGCACGCTCGCAGCCACACGCAGTCGACGCATAAAGGGATATTCATAAAGTAAGAACACGGAGTGACGTGTTCAAGGTAAAGAAAACCCCCAGAGAATAAATAGGGCTCTCTCTGTGTGCAGTCTTGCACCTGACACACACACCCAGACTGTGTGTGTGTGTGTGTGTGTGTGTGTGGGAGCAGAGTGAGATCTGGAGGGGAACAGCTGTATCAGGCTGCATTAATTATAAAAAAGATAATGAATCAGAGAAAAGGGAAGAACATGTGCACGCAATAAAGTGTGTATGTGTGTGTGTTCATTAGGGATAATGACCTCCAAGTCTATACAAATACAAATGTGTGTGTGAGTGCCTGTGCATGTGTGTGTGTCTGCAGATTCAGGTGCCATTTATCTGAAGCATGCACCATTGAGCAGCTATAAAAAAAGCTGGAAATGAGGCAGGATTATAATCACAGCAGGTGATACTCATTTATCAAGCCAATCAGATGGCCTGATGATATCTGGTTTTGTCAGTAAAACCCTGCTCGCTGGTCTGCCTGTCTGAGCAACAAGCAAAATCATTTAAAAAATCATCTTCCAGTATGTTAAATCAAAACAACTCTCTATAATGGGTTTTAGCTCACTCCTTCTCAAGAAACTAAGTAACAAACATATACATGTATTCGTTGGATGTTATACAATGTTATACAAAGTGTTTACCGCGGCCCTTACATCTAGCACATCTGCAGACACATCTTGGTGAATCATCTCTGCCTTCCTTTTGAATTCTGGGAGCAGGAAAACACCAATAAAAGACTGTGAGCCCAACTCCCACAGGCAGCTACTGCAGATTCAGTTCAACACTTCAGGCATTTGTTTTGACAGTGTTCTTCCCACCAACATGCTCAGCCCAAAGTGGACAGATATATATACAGTATATTTTCAGATAACAACCAACAAAGATCAGGTCGTAGGTGGTGTCAGCAGGTGGCGCACAGTATGTTCAAAAGCCTGCTTTTGAGCTGAATGTAGACACTTCGCTTTGTCTGGATAGTTATAAAAATACATTAATTTTTCCATACAATCTGCACTGACAGATAATGAAAGGGTTACGTGTAGATGATAATGTTGTTTGGCAAGGCGCAACAGCGAATGTGAAAAAAAGATTAAATTAGCACAAAAGGGAGCCACACGTAGCAACCTGACATCTTAAATTTTCCTATTCCTTTATTCTGCTTGTCACAGCTGGTGGCATGTTTGATAGCACACAGCACACAAGACTACTGTATAACTGTAATTTTTCAACACTGTCCTAATATTAACAATTTTCTGAACAACTTGGGACTAACAGGGGGTCTAGCGTTGTGCAACACAAGCTATGATTTACAGCCACAAAAATAATCACTAGCTTCAGACATCAGGTGGAGAATTAAGATATTTTTTTGACTTGAATTGAAGCTTGAGATGTATATATTGTTTATTTATTTTTGCTATTTTAGCTAGGCTGCGGTAAAGAATTTGATTGCAGTAAGAGGTGTGTAGCGGTTTGATCTCTTTGTACAGGTTTCTGTATGTGATCCTTTTGGCTCTCGGAGGAGGCGGACACACTTTTTCTCCTCTCCCTTATCTTCCCTGCTTAGTTCTACTCTCTCACAGTCTGTTTCTAAAACCTAAAGAGAATTATGGATTGTGGCTGGATCAACTGTCTCTCGAATGCTATGACACCCTTCTCCAAAAAAAACCCCAAACAAACAAAAAAAAAAAACACACACACACACACAACACCACACAGCACACACACACACACCTTATATATAATGTGAGAAATGGTCACAATGCAGCCAATGCAGCCAACTGTGGATGCTGGTGCTTCTAAACCCCTGCCTTTGAAGTTAGCACTGTCTGCATTTATAAAGAGACTACAGAATGAGCTCCCTTACAGCATGGTAAAAGTGAAATGGCAGAGTGCAGTCCAGAGCATTCAGCTGAAGGCAACTTTTCAGGTTTTTTATGTGTGTGTGTTTTTTCTACTGAAAAAGAGCTTTAGCTAAAAATGTTTTAAGAGGAGAACCAGAGTTACCAACGTTTGGATGTCTTGAGATGGAGAATCTCTGAAAGCTGTGGTTTTGTATTTTTTTTTTTATGAATCCCAGATTACAAGTTTTCCCCTTCTTTCAGCTTTAAACTAAGCTACTCACCTCATGATTACAGCTTCATAGCTCATCCACCTTTTGGGAAAAAAGTGAGTAGCGCTTTATATTACAGTTCCGTAAAAACAGTAATATTTATGTGTTAATAGAGTTAATAATTAAGATTATTACATTGTTGCACTAGTCATTTTGCCTCATTGGTCCTTTTAAATGTCTACATTACTACCATTTGTGGTCTCTTATTACATTAGTAATAACAAGCTGCTACTTGGTTGTTAATTTGGTAATTGCATATTGCATTTACTTAGTTAATGCCTCTTTATTAACAAACTGCTTAGCAAACATTAATCCATTATTAACATGTTATTACCAAGCCATTACAGATAGTGCTGTTTTCTCAAAATTATGCATATTTCAAGATTCAAGATTCTCTGTCATTGTGCATGTTGGGGCATTGTTGGGAAGTTACTAAAAGCAGATTAACTAACATTTGGCAGTGCATATCTTTGCAAACTATCTCAGTATGTACATGGGTATTGTCAGCACTTGACACCTCAGAGTTTTTTTGCATATACTGTAGAACATTAAGAACCTTGACATCGAAAATAAAATACCTGAGTGCAGCGACTACTCTCTCCACAGCATCGTGAAGGACACTTTTGAGAGACAGGTCTAAGGATCCAACAGTGACGCGCAGAAGCTCTCCAATCTGCTCCAGGGGCTGTCCATCAGTTGCCATAGTGACTGCTAACTCGCAGACTTTTGACCTCTCAGAACGGGACAAATCATAAAGTTGACTGTAGGCCCGCAGCTGCTCCTAGAACAGGAACAAAACATGGAAAAAAGTAGCGAAACACAATGATGTTAAAAATAATGATTAAAGACTGAGGTAGTAGACTTAATCTCAACGTACAAGATCACAGTCTTTTTAGGGGCCATAAAATATTAAGACATTAGAGACAAACTAATATTAATGAAATGACAGAAAGAGTTCTTAAGGGTAAAAAAGGCACTGTGAAAAAAGTGCACAAAATTGTCAGAGATCAAGGACACGTGTGTCGTAGGGAGTACAAAATGTATTTAGTTAGGTTCACAATCATAACCTCTTTTGAAAAACAGAATGTAATAATTTGCAAATTTAAAGCTGTGCAGAGTGCATTGATGACCCATCCAGGAGGTCACAAAAGAACCCAGAACAACTGCAGCCCCAACTTACATTAGTTAAGGTCAGATTTCATGACTCTTCAATAAGAAAGAGACTGGGCAAAAACGCATCCATGGGACAATTTCAAGACGAAAACTACTGCTGACCGAAAAGAACAGAAAGGCTCGTCTCACAATTACCAAAGAAAAACACATCTATATGAAAATATTCTGTGGACTGATGAGTGGGAGGTTTGAGTCCCGTTACATCTAAAAGTAATACAGCAATTCATAAAAAATAAAAAAAATCAACCCACCAGTCCAACATGGTGGCGATAGTGTTGCCAAGGGTGGCGCAACCACTTATTAGGTTTAGGAGTTAATTATTTTTTTCACATACAGTAGGCCAAAGTAGGTTTGGATAACCTTTTTCCTTAATAAATGAAAAATTTTAAACTGCATTTTGCATTTAATCAGGTATCTGTGTCTAATATTAAAGCTTAAGTGTGACAAATATGCAAAAAAACTAAGACATCAGACAAATGCTTTTCCTGGCACTGTACATTACCATTTACTCTTCTGTGTCACATGCAGACATTTTCAATGTGTGAGTGTCATTATCAGGCTTTTGGCTCTATTAATGCATGGTCACATGCCTCTGGTTATTACATTTTACACCCCCTATCTGACTTTTCAGCTAAACGCTACAAGCACAAATGCCACAGGATAAGGCTGACAAGGTCTTTGGAGTTGCCAGAAGCTAAAGGTTATTTAATTGCTGATACTTTCCTCCTTTCACACATGGTGTCCAATACGGCACTGTACTAGCAGTTAGTAAGTGCACCTAATATAAAAAAAACATGCTTCATGAGTTTCAGCATATTGTTTTTACTACTACTTTAATGACCAAATAAATAACTCCTTCAGAATAAGTTTTGAAAAATAATGCACTTCTAAAGATATCCATATTTTAATTAGTTGTAAGAAAAACATGAACTTAAACATCTCGCTCCAGTTCTCAAAGTATATGCATGAAAGGATTCAGTAATTACTCTATCCCATCTTGATTTGTTTCATTAATCATTGTTGAACCATGGCCACTTTTCACTATTCATTCTATAAACCTTTTTTTTTTTTTTTTTTTTTTTTTAAACATGGCATATAAAGTAAAAGCACTGCATATTGTTTTGGAGGGATGATTACTGGTCATCCCAGTTCAATATTTACACTAATTAATGAGCAAAAACCTTCAATTAAAATGCGTTCCTCATGTGTCCAATTTCAAACAACATTGTAAATACTTTCAGGGTCAGTGACATACAACAAGTCAAGCACTAGAAAAAATTAGGACAGGTCCAGAGAGCAAGAAGGAAACTTCAGCCCAGGCAGCTGCAGAAGTCATAAATGCGGTTCAATTTCATGCATAAAAGATGGATTTGGTGTGCGTTTGCTGCAATGCTGTCATGTTCCCCAGGGAACCTTCCAACATTCAGTCTAATCACAAACCCTTCAGTGCCTGTTGCAGCTGCAGTAGAATTGAGCTCAAGCCATTGAAAGACCCTCCTCCTAAACTAAGGTCGCTTTTTGATACAACCTCTCAGCAGGAAGCTACATTCAGACAGTTCAGTCGCAGTATCAGGAAATGTAATGTCTGCTTTCTGTGTCTTGTGTGTCTTTTCCAAATCCACCATTAAAATACCACTTGGAAATCGTCCAAATCCATAAGCTATTTTAACAGTGAAGGTGTTTGGCACATGTTCAAACAGATTCAACAAGGTGCTGGAAACACTCCTCAGAGATTCTGGCTCACATCGACATGACAGCATCACATATTTTCTGCAGATATGTCAGCTGCACATCAATAATGTGAATCTCCTATTCTATCATGCCCCAAAGGATTGAAATATGGTGTGAACTGCAATCTGGTGTGCATCTGAAATGAACTTATTGTCATGTTCAAGAAACCAGTTTGACATGATTTGGGCTTCTGTGATATGGTGAGTTATCCTACTGGAAGGAGCCATTAGAAGATGGGCTCATTATGGTCGCAAAGGGTTGAACATGAGTCAGCTAATCAGGCTCATTGTGGTGTATAAACGACATTCATATTGTTTACATTAAATTGGACTTCTACTATCCCAATGTTGCTACCTGACAACGTGAGCTTGTGTGAACTGTTGCCCATCTTTAACCGATGACTGTGGGTTCAACGTGTTGTGCATTCAGAGATGCTCTGCATACCTTTGTTCTAACTATCCCTATCAGCTCAAAGCAGTCTGGCAATTCTCCTGTGACCTCTGACATCAACAGTGCATTTTCACCCAAAGAACTGCCGCTCACTGGAGTTTCTCTTTTTTGGATCATTCTCTGTAAACCCTGGAAATGGTTTTGCAGAATAACCCTAATAGATCAGATGTTTTTGAAATAGACTAGACTGTCTGCCACCAATAATGATGCCATGTGGAAAGTCACTTAGATTACCATTCTTCCTCATTCTGATTTTCAGTTTGAACCTCAGCAGGTCGTCTTGACCCGGTATTCATACTTAAATGCCCTTAGGTATTGCTCTGTGATTAGCATATTTGCCCTAATGTGCAGTTGAACAGGTGTACCGAACTAATGTGCTGGTAAGTATTCAGGTTACTCAAATACATACATTCCTTATGTTGACATCATATTTATGCTAGGAATATCAAATATGCATGGTATTTTCTCTGTATATTAAATTTCAAAGCATAATATCAGCTAAAGCCTGAAGAGTGTCTTGTTGTGTAACATCTCTTTTGTGGATATCCTTTTAGTTTCATGGATGCATTCTGCAGCACTCAGTGCCAAGAGCCAGACCACGAATGCCTGTCAGAAAAAATTAGCACTTTAAGTAAAGCGCCAGTTAGAAGAAATGGACATGATGATGACATGATGAGTGTGTCATGAAACTAAGCTCTCAATTCATTGCTCTCTGTTCCAATCCTTAGCTATGATCACAAGAGAGTTTAAGGACAAAGAAAGTAGCGGGTATGAGGCTCCTCCAAAGAGTAGCAGCTAGGGGAAAAAAGGGCATGTAATAGGGATTCCCATTTCACCTGGAGGATACGGGGGACGCTGGTAGGATAATGGAGATCTTAGCCACTCTGTGTATCATTGTGCAGCCTCAGTGTGTGGATGAAAAATAAGGCTATTGTTAATTTTGTTAATATTATATACTACTCTAAAGTGTAATTATCAAGGACATGGTTTTAGCCCACAGTATGTGATTCACCACATCAAAAGGAATATGGAACATAGAAAGGAATAGCCCTGCTGCTGCAGAGACAAATCACACGATCTGTTGTTATTATTTTCTTTGCTGTTTTTCTCACAATTGCACGAGTTAATAGTTTAAAAATCACTATTTACAATATCAAGAACATGCCATTTGATGTCCTTATTGTAGGTCAAGGCCTCTGTGTTAGATTCTTTGTGTTAGAAAGGTTTAACAATATTTCTAGCAGCTGGTCACGCACACTTGATAAACGACCACAGTACAGCCAAACAGAGCCTACAGAGCTTCTTGTATCTATCTCTCCCTACCTATCTGCCCCTTTCTGGTTCTTATATCCATTATTTTAATACATCTCCAAGGATACAATTACATCCTCCACCAAAAAAAGGAAAGTTATACATAGAGGATGCAGTGTTTGTGTGTGTGCTTGTGTATGTGTGTGTGCGCCCATGTATGCATCAGTGACTCTGCCCTAAAGCTCTGCCTGGTAATTCTTGTGTCTTCCACTCTATTATGGAGGGTATGTGCTTTTAAACACAGTTAAAACTGGGACAAAATATTATTAACTTGCACAGTGTGGGGGTCAGAAATCACCAGTTTTCAATGATATCTTGTCGCATAGCAACACTTAGCTCGCCAAGTTATAATGTCCCCTCCCTCTAGCCCCAGATTCAGACTGTGTATACACACACACAGGCAGCCACAGCGAGGTGACAGTGGGGTAAGTCAGTGTGACTTTGCTTAATGAGATACAGCATGGTGCTTGTACCGTATATGCGTCCATACGGCAGGGCTCATTTGAAACAGCAGACCACAGATTTACATTAATATACCCTTGACTGGCCTTTCTGAGGCTGGGAAGAGCTTAGCCGAGCAGAACCACCCCCAAAATATACAACACACATACCCACACATAGACACAAGCGTTACAAGTACTGTATATGCAGATGGAAATTAGCCCAAGGCTATAATCTGGCATATTTACATTTGTTAAAATGTTCATTAATATGTATTGCCCCTCTTTCTAAAAAAATAAATAAATAAATAAATAAAATATGCAGGCACCATTTGTATGTCCAGCCAAAGGTGACCTTATGAACTGGCAAAGAAGTAAGAAGTGAGAGTCAAATGTCTTCTTCACTTCAGGGCCTATTAAACTTACCGTTCCATAGGCAATTGCATTTGTGGGGATTGCATTTCTTCACTGATTTTGCTTCCAAGGAGCCAGAGATACACCGAGCTCAAGGGATGAAACGCTGTTGTGTCTACTAATAACAGACAGCTTAAAAAACTCATTTAAAACTTATTTTTAGACACTTCGTTACTAGCAGCCTGTTGCAGAAACATAATTTGTTCTCATTTCTTTAGCTGAGTCTATGAAAAATGCCAAAGATAACAAAGTTTGACAGGCATAAAATAGGCTTTCTGTTCAAATAAATTACAAGAAAGCTTGTCTGAAAGAGTTCAAGCTGTGTTGAAGAATAAAGGTGGTTGTACCAAATATTGACTTTCAGGCTGTTAGAATGGTACAAACTCTTCTTATATACTGTATTTGCATCAATGGTTGCACATTTCAAGAAATCGCTAAACTCATTCCCCCATTTTACCAAAATATAAAGAGATGAGAGGTGGCTCAAGACTTTTGCACAGCACTATGAATGTAAGACTTCTGAATTGACTGAGTTTATACATGGATGCTGCTGATCAGCTGATCAGTTAGAAGCAGAAGTTAGAAGCAACTGAAGAATTTGCTCTTTTAACAGTAATGATTCTTTTATATATACAGTACACACAAAAACATAAATAATGATATTAATAATCCATCTACGCAAACAAGCTAGCTTTATTTTGGAACCATTTTTGTGTGACTAGCCACATGCCTCATTTCTTTGAAAAGTAGATCAGCTCATGCGTTTTTGATTTTTGCATCATTTTTTATGCAAATTCTTTGTGTTTCTTTGTGTTTCCCATGAAAACAAACTGGGTTTGGCTGGATAATAGTTGTAATTATTTACCACTTAAGTTTGTGGATTAGAATGATTGCACGATACATTGTACTGCGTGCTAAAGAATAATTCTGTCCCCAATTTAATTAACCAGCTGGCAAATATCGCTCTTAAACTTTGTGTGTTCTTTCAATGGATCATTAAAAGCACATTTACACAAAGAGCAAATCTCACTCTCCGAAAAAGAATAAAATGGCTCAAGTGTTTGGCAGATGGGGCTTACCTCCTGGCTGTCTTTGAGTGACAGAATGAAGGGATGACTCAGAGTGTCCAGGTGGGCCTGAGATTGCTGCAGGTGTGCTAGAGCCTCATCAAAAGTCATTCCTGCAGGGTCCGTCCCTTCCTGCTCCCTACTGTCATCACCTCCTCTCTTCCTGTTCTTCTCACCCAGCTGGCGCAGGGCTTTGGTGGCTCGCTTTATCACCTCCAACCTCGCTTGGATGCTCAACTGGACATGAAATGGATGGAAGAAAGAGAATGGGAGAGAGGTGGAAGTTGGGGAGGCGTTGAATTGAGCAAAGAGAAGTAGAGAGAGAGGTGCTCAAGTTCTATACTCGTAAATTCATTTAAAATGGACAGAGTTAAAGAGAGGTAGGTACAACCTAATCTATCTGCATTTCAATACTATCAGGAACTTGAGTAGCATGTGCATGTGTTTAAGGAGTGTGTGTTTGAGTGAGAGGGATCATAGCTGCCAGCCTGGAGTAATTGATTTTATTCAGACTGAGCAGGTTAACCATTCATGGGGAGAAGAGTGGGCCTCGGGCTACAGGAGGTTTTTATGCTTGCACAGAAACGCACAAACTTAGACCCCGACAAGACACACACACATTCACACTTTCAACATGTGCTACATATACCCCATTTTGAATTTGCAGTAATCTTCACCGAGATCGTCAGAACATTTCTCTGGCAAGTAAGACGCTCGTTTAAATTGAGTTTATTTAACAATAATAATAATAATAATAATAATAATAATAATGGATTGCATTTATATAGCGCTTTTCGGGGCCCTCAAAGTGCTTTTTACAATTCCACTATTAAGTCACTCTCACATTCACACACTGGTGGAGGCAGCTACAGTTGTAGCCACAGCTGCCCTGGGGCACACTGACAGAAACAAGGCTGCCATATCGCGCCATCGGACCCTCTGGCCATCACCAGTAGGTGGCAGTTGAAGTGTCTTGCCCAAGGACACAATGACCGAGACTGTCCGAGCCGGGGCTCGAACCGGCAACCTTCCGGTTACAGCCACGATCGCCCTTTGTTCTGTTTGTATTTGTACAAATGTGTTATGAAGTGTGTATCCTACTGAATCAAATCCAGGTATTCACAGCCAACATCAGTCAGAGTCTCGGGTAAGGTTAGAAAAGAAGTTAGAAGTTGAGTAAGATGGGATGCATCCACCAAAGAGGTTAGCTGAGATCAATAATCTGTTTCCCTTCAGAAAAAAATGTCCAATGGGAAGTTTTGCATGCATTTCAATCCTTGGCCTTGTAGGAAATTAATCAACGATGGCAACGGTGAATCAATTCATCATTGCCACCCAATGGTCAAAAGGTCGAAAACATTCCCAAATGTGAGAAGGGACTCGATTTTCCCTTTGCATGTCCGAGGAGGACAGAAGAAAGAGAAGAGAGGGATGGTAATGGCAGAGGGAGTGGACGGTGTCTTCCTGAGAGGTAATCTGCATGTTAAAGAATACAAAGGGAAAACATTGCCTCCTGGGAATTGGAGTTTAATTGGCTCTGAAGTCAAGAGGGATCAATTAGCTCTCTTGGAGTGGTAGGGAAAGAGAAGGGACACAGGACAAAAATAGAAAAAAAAGGGAAGGTCTGGAGAAGGGTGATGGCAGGGTGCCAGGGCGAAAGAAAAAAAAGAACAGCAGGCTACTATTGATAAGGTGCACTGAGGCACTTTAAGTCTACTGCAGGACAATTTTTCACAGTCCTGTAATTATGTGGCTGACATTCCTTGTGAAATTTTATAATTTCTTTTATAAATCATGACTGGTATGTGCTTTGAGGCTGCAGAAAGTGGATGGGAACAGAATAATGTATTTGAAATTAGGAGAGGGCTTTTGGCATTCCAGAAATTGGGCCACAGGCATTAGAGAAGACCGGCACGACGATGATGAGTGAGGAGTGAGGAAAATGACAGTTTGATGTAGTGAGTGAAAATCCCCGCAATCTTCCCTTTAACCAAATACGAATCCTTCCTTTGCGGCAGAAACCAACTACCTTCTGTGCTGCAATTAACCAGAGACTGTCTACCTATCACAGCTCCTACCTGAGAAAGTAATAGAAAATAGAGCCTCTTCTGCTCAAACGACCCCCGCCCCCGTCATAGAATAATTTCTATGAAAAAAATGCCCCTCTGTTTGGTCCAATTAAGGCTTACGTTTTTAGATGCATCAAGAGAGAAGGTGATGTTATCCAGGAAGCGGACAGCGTCGCCAGGGGCCAGCCTGTCCAGGTATTTGGCACAAGTGTCGTAAGCGTGTAGGTAGTCTTGGTCGCTCTGAGGGGGTCTCTTCAGCAGCTGGGGGTCCCCTTTCCAGAACACCTTCTGCAGCCATGCTGCGTGGACTGCACTGGCGGACACCGTGGCCCCACCACTGCCGGGCAAAGGCAAACGATTGGCAAGTTTGGAGATGGACAACACGTTCTGACTGGTCAGCACTGGTTGAAGAGTGGCCAGTGGATCCGAGGATTCATCCGTGAGCTTCCGATAGTTCAAACCTGCAAGCGTGAAAGACATATTACACGTTTACAACACTTTCACCTTAAAAATGTGTTTGCCTCTTCACTGAAGCCTCGAGCTATATGATCAAAAAAAGAACAAGTATACTTGGATGCTCCTCCCTTGTCCGTGTGTACTGGGATCTTTGACACTCCTTTGTATGTCTCAATTATGCAAGGTTGATGTTGAACACTTACAAAAAGCTGTAGTAGCTTTACATTAGCTTTATGTTTAGCTCAAGGTACTTTAAACATGGCATAACAAAGGTCCTTTTACTGCTACAACATCAAGATCAATAATGGGAATTGTAAAAAGAGTATTTACATATGAACAATAAGCATGTTTATTCTCCACGGCAGAGTATAAAATTGCATTGTGTCGGAAGGGGAACACAATGTACCATTTTTATAGTGTGCATACAGTGCATGGCTTCTGTATTACTATTCTTTCTGTTTTCTGTGACAACCAAGCAGACGAGAGATTTGCACAGGACGTTGAATATTCCATCACATGACAGAAAAGCATCAGGAGATGAAAAGCATCTCAGGAAAGAGTAAACAGCGGATGTGAACAACAAGGATCGCGTGTGACCTGCGTGTGAAAGGGGTGCCGGCCGTCTCTGCCTGCATGCAAACATGTACAGTTTGACTGTCAAACTGTCTGCGTGCATCATATTTACCACTGCAGTACCCCCGGAGTAGGCATTTGTGTGTGTGTGTGTATGAGAGAGAGCGAGAGAGGCGGTGGTGTGCTCTTGGTCTCCAGCGCTATCAGACAGACGCATTACTGTAGCAACGCTACATGGCCTGTCTGGGCTTTAAATATTTTAACACGGGTCTGCCTGTGGGGAGGGTTCTGTCAATGCTGCTTGAAATCATTCACACAATCACAAGCATACACGCACACACACAAAACTTTCCAGGTTGAACCCACATACACAAACACGCACACACCTTCCAGACAGGCCCAGACAGACATGTAAACCACAAATACTTACATATGTACTCTTTCCCTCCAGCTTCACCTGCCCCACCCACTCCTCATATTGCCTCTCTTTTCCCCTTTCCACTAGAGCCCGCTCAGACGGTCACCTGGTACTGTGTCTTAAAAATGTGATGAGCACCACCTGTCTCCAACTCATCTGAAAGCCTCTGTAAGTACATCTGGGTGGGCTAGTTTGCATGTGTCTGTTCAGGACTGCAAATGAGTCATATTGAATGAGCATGTCAGAAGAGTTGGAAAGTGTTGGTAGAAAGTTAGAGGCCCCAGAGACACGGCAACAGCCTGTGTATCAGTTTTGCTGCAGGAAGTGTGAATACGTGGGTTATGTTTCAACAGTATGTGTGTGCATGTGTGTGAATGAGTGAGTGAGAGCGAGACATACAGTACAGAAGGTGTTAGCGTGAAAGTGTTATTGTCACAAAGTCACTATATGCGCTTGTGCATGCATATAAAGTCAATCTGGCTTAGTGTGTATATGCGTGTGCATTAATCTATTAGTACTCATGATGCTGCAACTCCTGGTAGCTTATGTGGTGCAATAAAGCATGGACTTTGGTTCTCCCCATGGCTGAACGGCATTTATGCAACTGTCAGCACCTATGCTGCCTGTTTAAAACTAGTGCATCCATTTTCTTTTATTTTCTGTGTTTTTAAGCTGGTTTAGGGCAACATTAGCAGCTCTATCCATGCTTCCCTGAAATCAAGACGTTATTCTGCATTCTGTATAAAATATTTCTTAAAAACAGAATACTGTGGAAAAGCCTTGAGTCACCTTTCGATTCTTTATATTTTACTAGACAAATGGGAAATAGGGGCCGAAATGTATTGAAATGTGGCAAAATTTATGCAAATATCGTAAATAAGGCTAAAACAGAGTTTGTGCAATTCTCTTGAGCTTGAAAGCCAATATTGGGTAAGACCACCTTTATTCAACACAGCCTGAACTCTTTTAAGTAAGCTTTCTTGTCATTTATGGAAGTAGTCTTTAGGATTAATTCTCCGGGCTTCTTGAAGGACATTCCAAAGACTGCCTTCTTGTGTAATTTGAACCTTCTCTCCCAGTTTCCCTTTCCTAAAGTTGAGTCCACTGAAACCAATTCACTCATCGGACATTACTTTGAAGGTGACATCCGGTCGACATGCAAGGCTCCGGCTACCTAGGTAACCTCTTAATGTACTTACTACCAGTTCATGTTTCAATCAATAGTACTCATGAATCTCATTGGTAGCCGCTTCAGTCACTTGCTTGGGAGTTTATTATCAGGTCCTGTGCTGAGCTCGCCTGCGGTTATTTTGCCTGTGGCCATGTGAAGTCACTCACTGTTATTTATTTTCTATGGTGTCTCATCGTCACGCCACATCTAGCATATGAAACCAGCTGGTTTTTGTGACAGGCTGCTAGTAACAAGTTCTCCAAAATTGAAGATACAATTTAAAATAGGTTCTTTGCCAAGTTTTTCATTATGTGTAGGCACAACCCTGCTTCATACCTTCAGTTAGGCCTTGTCTGGTTTCATAGGCCAATGTTAAGTGGCTAAACAAATAAAAAGCATTCCTCTGGAAATGCTCATGTACAAGGACTGGGCTTAAAATGAGTGATATAGTAGGCAGTGTCCAAAGTATAAATCTGAAAGACCTTCAGAAAACCTGAAGAACTATTGCTCACAAGCAGTTTAAAAAAATTACAAGAAAGTCTGGCTAGTGGGGAGAAAAATATAAAAAAAGAAGTACTCTAGGAGCAGAGCGCAAACCTCCACCAAGGCAGAACTACAAAGTTGATAGAAGTTTGTAGTTCAGTAAAAATCAGATAAGGGTAGCAACAGATATTGACTCTGATTATACAAACATTATGTTGGAGTAGGTAATAGATAAGGGGACTTGATTTGTTAATAACAATATTAACTTGAGGGTATTATATAATATTATACTACAGTATATTTCTAACTTCCTCTTGACAATGCTTTAATTTGAATACTTTTAGTGTAAGGTCAACTTGAAAGAAAGGCAGATGTGAAATGTAAAAATACGGTCAAATGTGACATATTTGCATACAAACTATAAGAAATATTAGATATTTAGAATACCAATATAATAGTATCATTCCCTAAATATTGGCATTACAAAAAAGGTATTATAATTTTTACTAGTTTTAATGATAAAAGGCATTTTATGAAGATCTGACCTTATTTGACCTTGAAGAAGAGGCCAGAGGTCCAAATTGACATCAGATTTACAATTTACTTGGTGTACTGACAACATTTACACTATGCTGTCAGTACACCAGTGGCAGTAAGAAACAGTTTTAAATAGCTCTATAAAGTTTCATTATAACCTCCTCAGTGGAGGTAATCAAAAAGGAATTAAGGCTCAAGAGTTTTGTACAACACTGTAAAAGTAAATGTAGACTTAACAATGTAAAATTGCCTTGAGTTCATATTGTTCTGTCTATTGACTAACTAGTCTTCTGTTCATCTTCTACACAGATCATCAACTGCTGAGGAACCTTTTGCCCAGAAGATGCAGTTTGAGCCTCATCTTGCTTTGTTTACAAGGTTTATGTCTCCCTTGTGAAGAGCTGGGCTTATATTTGGATTGCTTCATAAAAGGTCCCATTCAGACCACCTGCACATGTGATTGCAATTTCCTTATACATCTCTAACTTCAGCCTAGAAAAACAGTTCTTTGAGTGGTAAACCTTCACCCGCTGTCATTGTGAGTTGCAAATAAGCGATAGAAGCACAAACGGGAGAAAACAGCGAGATGCTAATATAGTGATGTGGCAGTAATTGTGCATTAGTGAAACTGAAAAGCAGCAGTGGGAGTTAGTGCATTTAAAGTTAATTTCATTTTTCTTACTTTATGTAAAACTGCATCCCAGTCTTGATGTGGATGTCTCAGTGTTGTGTGTGTACGTGATTTGGGCATGTGTGGTTCAGTGTGTTAAACAGAGACATGTGTCACCAGTAAAAGCTGTGGCGCTATCAGGAGCAGAAGGAGGAAGTGAGGCGTGAAAACACAGCTGACACCTGGCTGACCTTTACTGAACTTTTCCAAGAAGTGACACCAGCTTCACCCGTACGCAACAAAGTTTGAGCACTCTAGCCTGGAGCGCTGAACCAGTGACATGATGTCCTGGGAGAGGACCGAGTGCAATGCTTTCTCTCAGACCCTTGGTATATCAATAGGATTGATGCTGAATTGTTTTCCTTTTTCACTTCACAGCCATATCGTTATAGTTTTGCATGGTTCAACCCTGCTACTCTTCATCTTTGAAAACATCTACATGAGCTAATAGGGAAAAAAGGAAGCAGAATAAGATCAAAGGGCAAGATGAATCAGACATAAAGGATAATATGTGTAACTGGCACTATCAGGATGTCATCGGAGGTGTTTTATTTGTTCTTCCCAGTCAAACGTTAGCGACTAGCTTTATTCAGATGGTCAGTTGTTGTTTTTTTAAAATTCCACATGACAACCGCTGACCAGAAGCAATGTCAGCATCTGTGTGTGAGTCATCAGTCATGTCGAGACAGATTGTCTTCAAGTCTGGACTTTTACTTCCTGACAGCACAGGCCAGAGGTGTTTTTTCCCCACCAGTAACAGGTGCACTATCCCTATGAATTTGTTTTTTTGTTGCGTTTCACTCTTCAGAAACTGCATTCTTCAGTAAAAGAAGGCTATTATTTAGTCTGCAAATAGAAATGGCAGCACTCTGTTTTTCTAAAGTATAACCCTGTTTGCCGAATGCAAAATGACTTCCCTCATGATTTCACACAAAACGCTTTTTAAATAAGTGGAATTATACAGAAATTTTAAAAGCAAGAAATGTTGCCATGATTTTTTTTTTCTGGTTCATTTTGTTTTGGGTTTTTTTTTTTCAGTAGTGACAACCTGTCAAAGAGTCTAGCATTCCTTGTAGGACTGGATAATTGCCTGACATGGGAGGGTCATCAACTCGTGTACACTCTCACCTGGGAGCTCCCGTCTAAAAATGCTGGCCCACAGACGCACTTTGTATTCTATTCTCTGTGCCTGGCATCAGCTATTTGCATTTGCAACTTCAATAACTTACTACTTAGATTCATTACCAGGTCTTATATTAGGTAAATACAACAACCAGATTAACCAAAACACATGATATATTGCACCACATCATTATCATTTTAACAAAAACCAAGACACAATGCACAAGCATTGTGTGAAAAGCTAAACACGCCTTTACTGCTATCACAGGTAATGGAGCATTGAGGTGTATGTTAACAAAAGGCCATGGAGGAAAGACATCAGCAATATCATCAGAGAAGCAAATGTTGCTGCTGATCGGAGTTATAAGGCCCTTTCCAAACAATTTGAAGTTCATCATTCTAAAGCGAATGCATTCACAGCTGCCAATCTTCCCATGGGTGGACATTTCAGCAAATTCACCCAAGGTCAGACAGTGCAATACTCAATGAAAATGAAAGAACCCAAGATCTACATCTCAAACTCCCTGGGTCTCAGTTAGCATGTAAAATGTTAAAGCTTATGGCAGTACGGTTAAAAAAAAAAAAAAAAATTAAAAAAAAAGGCAAACAAGGCTTGCTAGGAAGGGTTGCCAGGAGAAAGCCTCTTCTGCCTAAAAACAACATGGAAACATGGCTTTGGTTTACAAAGCTACATCAGAACAAACCACAAGGCTTGTGGAATAATAACCCTCGCTCGCGCTCAGTGTGTACGTAAATCACGCGTAAGAACATTTCAGTGATTTCTCAGAAAGTCTCTGACCATGCAGACAAACAAATGAAGGTCTGGCTGTCTTAGGATGTCTAAAACCAAGTATTTAAAATGAATACTACCCTTAGCAGTACTACTAATACCATGATCATCATTATCATCATTGTTTTCATTATTATGATTATTACTACAAGTATTAGCAGTAGTATTATGATCATTATTAGTAGTAGTAGTCGTCATATTTGGTCATTATTTACAGTTTTCCAAAACACAATAAGCCAAAATTACAGTTAAATAAGAAAAAATTAAAAATGAAACTGCATGTAAAGAAAGCAAAATACTAAATGGGAGGCTGTAAATTTTAACATTTTAAGTTAAAAAATATATGTATAAAATATCTCTTTTTTTTTTCTTAAATTATCTTCATTAAAAATTATTTATATTATTGTGAAATGTCACCATTCACATTATCCTGCTATTAGCTGGAGAATCTGGATTTTTCTTTTCTTTCTTTATATTTCATTGCAGTGAGTTTCTCCTCTAGAGCTGACGGATCACATGTTCCTTGTCCTTTGCCTACTTTCTTCTTTTTCTTGCAGTCTGTTAGTACTTTTTCATATCATCTTTCATGTCCAAACTTTTCTTTTTCACTTGAGCCACAGTGAATGTCCCCGGGGAAACAACATTCAGAACCTCCATTATTTCAACCGGAGTCTTGCTGCGGTGGGACTTTAAGAGAGCTGTCCATAAATGAGTGCCTGCAAGCCTCAATGAACTGAAGCCACACTGTAAAGAAGAATGGGCTAAAATTCCTCCACGACAATGTGAGATACTAATAAAGTCATACAAAAAATGATTACTTCAAGTTATTACTGCTTAAGGTGCTTCTACAAGCTAGGGAATCATGGGACGTACTCAGTTCCTCACACACTGCTTCTGTATATTGGCTTAGTTTTTGTTAAATAATGACATGGGTTGATGTGGTGTATGTTTTATAGTTTAGCTGAAACTGTATTTGCCTAACTTTAAAACATGCTAAGGACCAGATGATCTTTATTAAATCCTGAAACATAAAAGCCAAGAATTTTTTTAAAACCATAACTACATCTTTTCATTGCCAATATTGCTGATACTGCAGGCTTCCAGACTTCATTGTTGTTTTATTTGTTTTATAATAATAAATTCCATTTGAATTAATCTGATTTATTGCTTGGACTTCATATCTATCATTTTCCTGGCACAGGGTTGTAAAACAGTAATGGCATGCTTAGTACTAAATAAATCTGACTAACTGTTATAGATTAAAATGTATTTTAAAGTGGGTCAGGGGTCCCTGTGTCCTTACAGTGACTGGTCTGTCTTAGACCAACATGGTGTTAGTGGAGCTCCTGTGATTGGTCATGCAAGAAGTCACTTCCCCTTTATAAGATTCCCCACTTGGTTTTCAGAGAACCGTGGTTATGTCAGTAACAAAACGTTTTAGCTGGGGGATTTGTCAGAACAACAATCAAAATGCCAGTTATGAACTACATATACTATATAATCACCATAAACAGTGTACACCTCACCGTTGGCAACAGCCCGAAGCTTCTTGAGCAGTTTAACATGAGAGTCTGGCTTAATGGTGGTGGTGACGTAAGGCTCACAGCCCGCAGCATCTAGTAAGGTGTAGTAGTAGAGCAGGCGGTTGAGGTCGGTTCCTTCCACAGTGGGAAGAACATACTTCGTCATGTGGCTGTAAAAGGCCTGAGGGTTACACTTTAAAGTCTCAAACAAGCTGAGGGATTCGCTCCGGGTTTCAATATCCTTGGTGGAGAGGCTGTGGAAGAGAAAACGGGAATGGAATAAGAAAAACAGGGAAAAATGTGCAGAAAATGAAATGAAAATATAATTTTATATAGCTGGATTTGTAGTAAACACACAACAATAGCCTGGCCTACTATCAGTTTAAAGCTTTTACATATGTGGTTGTAAAAACCTGCTGTTTGTAATGGCTTCACAAAAAAATATCTATTGGTACGCAGTGTGTGAACACTTGAAGTTTCAGGCATCAGAAAGGAAAAGATCTGAGCCTTTCATATAGACAGCAATAGCCACTATGCCTGAAAGAGATGAGAAAAAAAACACAGCTAACCAAAAAAAGAAAAACCCACACATTTCATCAACAGAAAATCAAAGAGAAGACTACCAGCAATGGAGACTATTTGGCTCCAAAGTCATTTCTGAAAACAGTAGCGCTAAAAACAGTGGTGCAAAAACACAAGAGCAATCTGCAGGCTTATCACAAAGCATACAGTCCCTCCAACAACAACAAAAATAAATTTAAAAAAAAGATTTCATAGACCACACTGAGAATACATTTAATAAGCTGATCAGTTCAGACATAAATAAGGTAAAGTGGGAAGAGGCTATGACAAAGAGAAGACAGAGACAAAGAGAGAAGGAAAGCAATAGCGGGGAACGTATTAGTTGATGTGAGGGGAGATATCCGAGCTCCCAGGGAAGGAAATAATGTATCCAGTGAGCTTTTTAGGTTGCACAAGACGTGTGCACATCCTTGCTAAGCGTGTTTTGCTACAAATCTCAGTCAAGATCAGCAGGTGGTCTAAAGAGCAAAAGAAAAAGTGAAAAGAACACAAGCAAAAACACTGGAAAGAGGATGACAAAAAAAACCAACTTGGAGAACCACAAACAAAAGTTAAGCAGGGAGCGATACAAAGAACGAAAAGGCAAAGGCGAAGTAAAGCTAGTTGCTTGAAGTCACCGAGGGGCTCCGAGCAATCTGTGGCTTCATGGGAGTGCGTTTGTGTGAGTGGAAGTCTGTTTATCTGTCAGAACGGGACAACATCAAAGGGAACAATGCTTCCTCTGGGCTCTCTGTCAGGCTTTCGCTAATGAAAAAAATATAGAGCCTGGCTGCGGCACGGCAGCTGACAATAAGCTCGATAATGTAAATAACACTAATCATCCTCACAACAGGGGCTCTAATAAGGCTGGAGTCAACAGAACGACTAACTTAGAGTGAAGACTCCCTCGCTCGCTCTTCCTCTCGTCTCCCTCTTAAGCGTACGCAGGCGGCCCGTCACCCCAATCAAAGTCTGATGTTTCACTAGTTAATCACACTAGCTCCAAAGTGCCTAAAAACACTGCGACGCAAGAAGAATTGCAAGAGAAATTGCGACTTATCCAGCCAGGACTTTTTTTGAGGGGCATTATGAGCAACTACACAAAGGCACAGAAGCTGGCAGAGAGTGCTCAGTTTTCATGCCAAGCTCTGCTTTGTTATCTCCTCCCTGCCCCTCTATTCTTTCAATTGACAAAAGGTGTTCACTGCATCTTTGCTCACATTAGGAGCATATCTTCTTCTCAGTATCCACAGCTGGCAGCGTGTTTTCGGTCAACATATATAGAGCCTGATAGCTTTATTAAAAGTTTGCTGCGTAGTGGCTTACCTACTGCCGTTTGCTTGGTGGCATTTCGCTCCTCACACAACACAGTTTGCTACTTTATCTTGGTTGTGGTTATTTCTCTGTGATATCCGGAGCGTCACATTGCAGTCTTCTCTTGTTTGTTATAAAACTCTGCTGAAGTAAAGAGCCAATTTGTCCAGGGGAGAATAACACTTAGGTCCATAAATTGCTGGATGAAGTCAGCTTTGTACACCACCACAGTGGATTTTAAAATCAGTCAATATTATGATTGAAGCGCAGACTTTCAGCTTTGATTCAGGGGGGTTTCAAAAATTACAGACATTTGTAGACCCTTCCCCATTTCAGAGGCTCAAAATTAATAGATAAGCACAACAGAATTTAAAACAAAAGGTTATTCTTTATACTTAGTCGATGATCGCCTGAAGTTTTGAATCCATGGATACCAAATGCTGTTTCCTCCTTTTACTTTCTTTTACTGCAGCCACCTTCAGTTACTGCTTGTTTGTGACTCTTTATGAATTTTGTATTTTATTTTAATAACATAATTCAATAAATATACTCTGTTGGGTTGAGATTAACTTGACCATTAAAATGGTAAATAGTAAATGAACTAGTTCAATTATGGCGCTTCCTACTCTGCTTGAGCACTCAAAGTATTTTCTGCTACAGGCCTCATTCACCTATTTGCACACATTCATAAAAGCATTTTTTTTCTATGCGTGTTTTCTACCTAACATTCACACTCCAATGAACACGTCGGGAACAACTTGGGGTTTAGTTGCCCAACAGTACTTTGGCATGCAAACTGGAGCAGCCAAGAATAAAACCACCTGCTCTACCTTCTGAACCACAGCCAACCCAAAAAATAGAAGAATATCCCATTTCTTTACTGGTGTAAAACTGGTGACCTAGTTCCACTGACAGCCGCATATTGCCATTCTATAACATTACCTCCACCATGTTTGACAGATGATGTGATATACTTCACATCCTGAGCTGTTTCGCTCCTTCTCGTACAAGTTCATCTTGGTTTCATCTCTCCAGTGAGTTTCTTTCTCCCAGAATTGTGCGTGCAGTTTTAGATGTTTTCTGGCAAGGTCTAATCTGGCCCTCCTGATTTTGAGTGGACCCACTGGTTTTTACCTTTTTGTAATCCCATTCATGACAATGATAGTCGTACCTCCTCAGGGGTTCTTGACTTGATTAGATGTTGTGAAGATGGTTTTTTTTCCCACCAGAAACTAATTCTGTCTGCATGTATTTTAGCTGAAATTTAAGTGGAAGTTTTGTGTCATCATCCACCATCATCATTTGGCATTGCCGAGCTGCTGATTTAAGTTCATCCGAATGATGGCTTCCCTCATTTGGACTGACATCTTTTTGGGGTCTCATATTTAAAATTACAATGAAGAAAAAATACAAATTCAACACCTTGAATCCACTTCTAATATTATGTCTGCTTCATTTGACATAAAATAAAAAGTTAACATGTCTCACATTGCAAATTCTAATAATTTTTAGCCTTTGGACAAAAAAAAAAAAAAAGCCTCTGAAAATGGGGAACTTTGCATAAAAATGCCTGTAATTCCTAAACAATTAATGTAAATGTTGTAAAAGCCTTTGAATTAAAGCTGAAATTCTGCACTTTAACCACATTTGATAGACCTAAGTGTATAATAAAATTGTGAGTCATATTTAATTAAAGTGGCAAGAAGAACAAAAGTGTAGGTGAGCTTTGGAAGAGCAGTAATGATCATTTAAAATGTCAGTGCTGTTATAATTGTGGGGGGGGGTTTCTTCTTTATTAACCAGGTTACAAATGACTGTCCAGCACAGGGCTGTGAAAGTGTTTTTGCACTTTGGAGTCATGTAAAGTGAAAAAACTGCAAAATATTTCTCCCTGATACACATTTTGAAACACATCAAAAATATGTCACTACCAAATTCTCACTATTATTATGAAGAAGTAATTACATACAGAGAGCGTGTGCTGTAATTGAACTCACATTAACAAATACACGTATTTTTTTCCTCATTGAACTGGTTCCAATTCTCATTTAAATTAGAAATAACTTTAAATCTGAGAGCTTTTATTTTTACAGATGTTTTGTAATCAAAATAACTAATCAAATTCAAATCCTGCCTCTAGAATAGCTTAAAAACATGTCTTCATAACATTCAGAATCTAACCTTCAAAAACAGCCCAGGAACAGCTGAGTTGGGGATGGACGTCTGGTTTGTTTGGGAGATTGTGGCACAAGTTTGCACATGTCATAGAGGGATAAATGCCAGCATGTCAAAATGACCTTCCTAAGACACCAAAATATCCATTGTTTTAACGGTCAGGTATACTTTTATTGTACAAGTGAAAACATCAGAGGAACCAAAGGTTATGCTGTTGCACCTCACTGTCCATATTCTGCTCTCTGGTTGTCCCCCATGACAGCAAAAAGCATGCCTAGAGTAATGCCCGAGGTCATGGTCGAAGTCCAGTCTCAATCCTTAAAGAATCTCAGTGCAGAGTACATCAACAGTCTCTACAGAGCAAACACGTTCAACTCAATACAGGCAGTACTGCAGCTAACCTGTGTATAGCTAAAGCAAGATTCACACTACCCCCGAATGCTAGGAATGTGGGGTTTGTTTGTTTGTTTTTTTTAAATTGTCATCATTAGCTGAGAATATTTTTTAAAAATGCAATCTATGGGCATGCAATATTATGAGAGGAATATATAACATAATATATATTGCAGGATATTTTTATTTTTCAATTTAATTTATACTGAAAATTCAAAAAATTCAAAGTCAAGTCAGTCACTTGCTAATTAGTCATATCTGGCACAAAAGTATTGAAATATACAATATGCATAATGCCAGAAACAAATCTATTCAGAAATAGCAGTTAAAGTGCAGCTGCACTGACAGGAAAGGTAGACTGTGTTTTCTTAATATTCTTTTTAAGATGTAGTATAAATATAATTTGCATCCTGCAAGATTCCTGAACTGTCTCAAGTGTCAAGTGGCCAGGTTGGACAGAGCAAAGCAGAAGTCCTGGTGAAGTTGATTTTAGAGACACAAATATTATCTGAGATCATCATCTCTGTTTGGGTTCTAACATTGTAGGAGTTAATAAGTTAATAAGAAAAATTATCCTTGAAGTTCTTTTTGTTGATTCGGATTTTTATCAGCTGGGACGGAGCAGTTCTAATCAACTCAGTGTTAAAGACTATATAGTGATATACATTTGGCACCTTTGGAGTTGTACTGTTAGGGCAGTAGAACACAGCCATTATCTGATATGATGTGAACTTTAATTTGCCATATGAGGTCACCAGATGTGCACCTGAAGAGAGCTGGTACAAACTTTAAAGGTGTTCTCTCTGTCTCAGAGGATTCCTCATTAGGCTCAAAGCAAAACACATCTTGGCTGGGGATTAGTCTGAAGGGAACGTGCCACAAAAGACTATTTATTTCTCATGATGGGAACACAGTGATGTGCAGAAAATACATCACAAGCAGCCGCTGGCAGCAGGTAGGAACTGACACGAGGAACTTGGAGCTGTGTCGTTTTGAGGGTCAAATGAGGTTTTGTTTGGATCAGTTTTATTAATCTACCTGAAATTCAAAAACTGAATCTCAATATGAAGATCTAAAAACAGTCAAGTAAACATAAGTGGTATCAGTGATGGGAGTTCATAGGGTTTTCATGATTTTTAAATCCGCTCCTCAGAGACACCTCTTCTGCTCATCTTTCAAACTACTTTGAAATGTTGATTTTATTGATTCACTCATATTTAATTGTGCTCTGTGTTTTATTGATGCTTTTATTTTATATTTTTATATATTTTTTTTATTTTTATTTGTATTTTAGTTGTAGTGATTTTTATTCCTATGTTTGGCACTTTGGTCAGCGGTTGCAGTTTTTAAAGTGCTTCACAAATTCAGTTGGCTTGGATCAAGATGAGTCTTTTTTTTTTTTCAACAGACCAAATCATGAATATTTGAAAAAGTTGTCATTATGTGAAACAAATATGTAAAGGTGGAGCTAGACATGAGATTTAAAGCCAAAACTGTAAACAGATGGTTCCACTGACCAATATGTGAACCCATTTCTGTGTTTGGACAAGTCTCTTCGATAGATTTATAGCTGTCATTAGGATGTCATTAAAAAGCAGGTCCATAAAGAGAACTTGTAAACATCTACAAAGCTTTATACACGGAGGCAGAGAACAGCTGACGACGGCAGTGTTTAGCAGCACATTGATTCTTCTGAAGCATACATTTTGTGTTAATAGGACTGTCTCAGGGACACTCATTCTCTATCATCCATCTCTTCTCCCGCCATCTATTTACCTCCCACTCTCACCCCCTAAGCACACACTGATTCTGTGGATGTGCTTTAAACTAATAATGAGTCCTTAGAGTTCTCTTCATCTGAAATATACTTATGGATTTTTAACTTTGTTCTTCTGTAACCATATTGAGATCTACATTGACTTTAGAGTGTTGATCTATGTCAGCGAAAAAAAATGTGATTTTAACAATTTACCCTGCCATCACATGGGAAAGGAAAATTGCCAGCTCTTCTGAAAGACAGTAATGTTTGGTATCTCTAATGGAGAAACAGATTCCATTTCATGATTGTTTCTGAGGGAAACTTTAAAAGGTGACAGGCTTCAAACCCCAACCTACTTGTAGCTGTTGTTGTTTTTTTTCTTAGGAAAAAAGTTTGTTAACAACCTTACCCTTTCCGTCCCAGATAATATACAGTGCCGATCAGGTCATGGAATCAAAGATCAGCTACTGTTAACGTATTATGATAATGTTTTTAAGCCTGCTACCTCCTCTTTTTGTCTTATACTTGTTCAGTTTCCGCAAATTCTTTTTAAGGACACCAGGCTAAGATACATAAATGTTTAAAGAAAATCTTTGAAAGACCTTCAGAAAACCTGGAGAATTGCTCAAGACCACTTTAAAAAAAACACATAAAAGGCAACTTAGAAGCAAAACACAAAGAAATGAGGGGTGATTCAAGTCTTCTGCACGGCACTGTACTATTTAAAATACTGTTTAAAGTGTTGATATGCAAACTGGCAATGAGGTCAACTGTTAAAGTAAAGTGAACCATGCTACTTAAATACAGGCCTCAGCAAAGGACTCAGTTGTTGGGCACTGCACTGTAGCTGACTGCTTCTCTTAAACATGTGGGATTTGTAAAACATAAACAATTTATTTGCCTACAACGATCAATAAAAGTCTAAATTCTTTTTGCACACGTTTTGACTCTATTTATTCTTCCCTTTAAATTTCTTCTCTATTTATAACATTCCCTGCATCCTTTTGTTAAATCAATAAGCCTTTTGCAGATGCAGAATATTCCTCACACATTTGTCATGATCTTGAGGTTTTGAAGGAAACACACACACAGAATAGCTGTGATCAGGTTTGAGAAAAGTATAGGCTGTAATTTATTGTTAAGTGGAATCCATAAACCATTTCCTTATATCGGAATGTGACAGGTGGATATTTATCACGGAGCCACACGTGTGCACACGTACCAACACACACATACACAACCTCAGCTTTGGCATTCTGCAAAAACAAGCAAAGGTGCAGAGCTAGTCAGTCACTCAGCTATGAAGTCAGAGAGCAAATAAATGATGGTTCACATCCTCTCACTCACAAAACACAAACACACATATTCCCAACATGTTTGATATAGCCTGCGGTGTTTTGGCTTTTTATGTAGGTAAGTTTTGTTATAACTGAAAGGGAGCGTTGCTACACTTTTCAGAGTTTAAAATCTGAAGATGAAAACAAAGAGACAGACAGATGTGTGTGCACAAATGTAATTAAACAGAGCGCGTGCGCGTTTGTGTGTGTGTGTATACCCGCTATCTGTAAAGAGGAACTCGAGGTGGGTCATGTAGACCTCCCACAGAGGAACACTGTAGCGCTTAGCCAGAGACAAAGCGATTCTGTACACACCATCATCCAGTGTCCTAAACACACAGGTACAAAAACAGAAAGAAAGTCTTTAGATTTCATTTAATTAAAGCAGAAATTGACATTATCTCCCACTCATGTCCAAGTGTGTGGTATGAACAATCTTTCAGAGTAGAAACAAAGAAAAGGGGGGGAAAAAAGCACACCTTTCCAATTACAGTGCAAATCCAAAAGTACCAACATTTAAGCCACACTTACTCTGTGAGACCAAGTATGGTCTCCTTCTTGTAATCAGCGTCAGAGCTGAACCGCTGAACGTCCACACCACGGCCGAGCCCCTGCAACACCTGTGCCTGGGTAAAGTCTGTCAGACGCTCGTTGTACATATGCAGCTGGCTGATCAGCTTTTGCAGCTCCTCGGGCCAATCTGAATACGAGGACACGTGCTGTGTGACCAATCGAATCAGCTCCTTTGGATCAGCCTGTGAGAAGGAAAATAAATTTCACATTTTTACCCTCATGGTTCCAGGGGCTGCTTTAGACTTCAACAGTAGAAGAAGGAGTAGTGGTATACGAAAAAGTACAGGCACTGTGGGTCTCTTAGCAGTTTGGCTGCTTGGCTTTAATTTATGGTTTTTGCTGTATAATGGAGATGGTTTGTAGTTTTTCAATTTCTAATATTACATTACAGAAATTTATAGTTTCAACAGCTTGTGGAACCACCTTTAGCAGCAACAGCATGATGTAATTGTTTCCTGTATGACTTTATTGTTGTGGAAGAATTTTGGCCCACTTGTATTTACAACATTTCTTCAGTTCATTGATGTTTTTGCACCGCTCTCTTATGGTCCTGCCACAGGAATTCATTTTCTTTTCATTTTCCCCTTTCCGTTATTTTTCCCTTCTTCTTTTCATCGTATCATATCGCCACATCACAAGAGTCACCTCAAGGCCCCGTGAGCTAAAGACCCTACAATAACTGAGAGAAAACCCCAACAATCAGATGGCCTGCCATGAGTAAGCACTTGAGGATAATGTGAAAACTCCTTTTTAACAGGAACACACCTTCAGTAGAAGCAGCCTCGGGAATTCAATTCAGTTTTATTTATATAGCACCAAATCACAACAGCAGTCACTTCGAGGCGCTTTATATTTGAAGGTAAAGACCCTACAATAAGGAGGCAGCCATCTGCCACAACCGGTTGGGGGTAAGGGAGGTAGACTGAATAAAGGAAACAATGTGGAAGAGCGCCACATGTGGATGCTGACTAGGCCATTGAAACTTTGACCAAACAAGTCTTTTTCCAATTGTGCCTTTGCTTGTACGTCCACACCTGGGTATATTGTGGTATTGTACACCTGGCTGCTATTTATCTTAATTCCTATGGAAGCAACAATGATGTACTTCTTTTTCACAGGACTGCACAGAGTGCTTTAAAACCCTGTTTTTAATGTGGCTGTATTTTATGCTTAAAATAAAAATGAAATTCACTCGAATGTCCAATTACCACAGATTGTTGTGCAAATTACTTAGAATTTCTGAACTTGTTCAGAAGTCATGCTCTGTATATAGCACAACTTAACATAAAATCCAGCAAAGACAAACTGAGTCTCTCTTTCCTCTCCATAATTTGATTTGAAATAAAATTCTAGGGTGCACTATACGGTTTTAGAGCCATGTTGGACCAAATGCACACCGTTCTTAAAGCTCATCATTAAACAGTGTCACACACTGAGCTTCAAACACTGCTGCACTGCGTGGCATGTAAAACTTCACAGGTTTCTGCTGCTTTGCTGTGAAAAACTAATGAGGCTATTTTCAAAAATGGCAATAATTTAGAAAAAAAGGTGGGGACAGACCATCTTGGTCCAGACATATCAATTTGCTTGGTACACCCCAGTATAATCACGCAATTTCAAATATACACCTATTTCTATTCCACGTTGGGAGATTACAGGTAAACGTATCAGGAACCGTAGCTGTCACCTTGATTCAGGCCAATAGGAAGTTAGATTGTGGCTACACATTTATGATTAAAACTGTCACATAAACAGGGGTGCACATAAGTGGTCCGCAGGTGCGCATTCGCTGTCAAAATAAAAGACGCGCACCAGATAAGAAGTTGCAACGTGCGATTGCGTACATAAGATTTTCTGGAGGAGGACAGACATTTGTTTAGAACTCTTAAAGATGTCGAAGAAGCAAGCGCCTTTAAGCAATTACTTTGGTGTTCCTCCACCTCCAAAGAACTATCAGAAGGAGTCCGATCCACAAATGAAGCGCGTATTCTCGGAAAAGTGGTTGCAGAAGGTGAGCTGGCTTCAAACAAATGATGAACGCACAGAGATGTGGAGCAGAATATGCCGTGAACATCCCACTCTAGCGGACAAAAACAGTGCCTTTTATATGTACGCCAACGCGCCTTGCAACTTCTTATCTGGTGCGCGTCTTTTATTTTGACATTGAATGCGCACCTGCGGACCACTTATGTGCACCCCTGCATATAAACTTACAGGCAGGTGAATGTTGCATCTCTCTCATCGCCTCTGTTCTAATTAAATAAGCCCCTGAATTTGGTTTTTGGCACCTTATATGTTGTCGCCCAGCAGGATGATATGGTTTACTTCATGATCTTATTTGCATAAGGTAATTATGGCTGCTGGAAATGTGTGAGCTTGAAAACAGAGGTGTATGTCTGTCTCTCTGCGTCTCTTCCTCTTCTCGCTATCCCTGTGTGCCTTTAGATGTGGCCTCAGCAGCAGACATGGTGGCGGATTCACTGTTCAAAAGCGGGATAGGAAAGGAACAGAGGTAGAAAGGGGAGAATATTAAAAGTGGAGCAAGGAAAGATATGAAGTCAGAGGAGGCAGTCAAGGGATGAGAGAAGGAAAGTAAGGGTAGAATGGGCGGGGGAGTTGTTTTTTTCTTTTTCTAAATGCTGGCACCGTCTTGGACACCGTTTTTCACAGAAAGGAGAATGACACAAAAAAAGAAAGAACACAGAGTGAGAAAGAAAGTCTGCTGAAACTGTGATGGACAGGCTGATGTTTGAAGAACATGATGAAATACTGTTTGCATTAACTCCCTCACTCTCTCTGTGCTTTTACCCCCCATCAGGAGTACGCCGCTACCTCTCTGAAAAAATATTTCCCCTTGAATTTAAAAAAATTACTAAAAAAAAAAATACTTCCATCCCTCACCGCTCATTATTAAAGAATCTCTGAAATCCTTCGTCTTTCTAATAAGTATTCTTTACGATCCCAGTTATCTTCAAAGTAAGCAAGTAAGACCTCTGCTCTTTCTTCTTTTTCCTCTTATGTATGCGATTGCTTTTTTCATTATTTTAAAATATCTTCAAAAGGGATTTTGTCCTCCTTCAAAGAGAAGAACGTATAAAACATATGTAAAATATAATGGAATAAGGTAGGTGTGTGCACAGCTGGGAGGGACGGGGGAGCCAGACCTCTCCCTTCAGCTATTCCACTGGTGTTGCAGGCTCTTTCCCCCACCAGCACCATCACCTTACTGTGATGCTTCTTAAGAGGGAACAGAGTAAAAATAAAGAGCCTCTGTCACACACGCAAATCTTTTCAAACACGCTTCTGCTCTCATTTCAGTCTTAATTTCCCATGTTATTATACTTCAGTCACAACTCTGTACCCATCAAAAACTCCTTTGAATTATCAAATAAAATATTTTCATAGTGATGTTTGTGAGTTTGTCAAGTTCGCCATCCTGATTAAATATTAATGTGCTATCATTCAGTGCCGTTTTCCTCATTACCTCCCAGTGTTTCGCCTGCAGATAATAGCACCATGTAAAACTTTGATGCACGCTGGCGCAATGAGAAGTCATATGAGCGTGTTCAACGTGTTTTATATCTACTGCATGGGAACACTTTCAGAAGGTATAGCATATTGTACAAATCCAGGTAAAATGTATGGCTGAGTAGACAGTTTTTGACAAGGTCTGATGAGCTTTGTGAGGCTGTAGGCACAACAGCGGTTTTAGGTAAAATGTCAAGATTAAAAAGCAGACAGACAGCTGCAAGCTTGAATAAGTGTTGCAAATTTTATGGTATCTCATCCACTTATACTCAGGAAATTTCACCATAGGAAAAGTCAGGGGATCAACGGCATTATTAACATATAAGCTTTTGGGATTCATAAATATCCACAACCTCATGTGCGACACTAGATGACTGGCATTTATCACTATCAACATCAACGCCTCAACATCCACATTTTAAGAGGTTCAACTGGAAATCTAAACAAAAGAACACTGACCAAATTACCCACGTCGGACACTCCTCTTATAAGTGCCACAACGTTTTTGTCTTTGATACCGACCTCAGAGAAGACACACCCAGACAATGCATTCAATGCACAGCCATTCATTAAAATCTGTGCTCCACATATGGTAAGTGTTTAATATTTTATTCCAGCGTAATTTAGCAGTCAGCTGTGACCAGGTCAGCAATATATCCTCAAAGTTATAAGAAATAATGCAATATTTCAAGAAAGTTTGTGATATGCACTGCATTTATGATGATATAGAAAAAAACCCATTATATTACATTATACTATTTACTCTAGTTTGTGACTGGACCTTGCAGACAGCAGCATCTGTTAGTGCAAACCAAACTAAGCACATTTTGCATCTTTCTTTTCCAGACTTATGGTCTGGCAACCCAGATGAAGTGTGACTTTATTTACAGCAGCAGCATTACATAAATAGCATAAATCAAATGTAAGAACAAAAGAATAACATAAGTGCTTGACACTTAAAATTGACTTAGCCTTGTAAGTCTTCAGGAGCTGCACGGTATTATTACATAATAAAGCTGTCTGGGACGTTGTATCTTGGTTCAAGCTTTTAAACTAGTTACTTAAAGCCCTCCTTTTCCACCATGAAACTCCATCAGTAACATCCAGGCAGCATTTTCTCTTCCTTTTTATTGCAAGTGTCTCCTTTTTATTAGCCTGGCTGTACTTGGTGTGTTTTGGTGAAGTTAATCTGTTTTACGCTTTTATATTATTGTGTTTTGTCAGACTAGTCTCCTTGTTTTGCCTGCTGGGAAGTGTAATTAAAAGGCATTGCTACATCATTTATGTCATCATGGTATCATACATTTATATTATGATATAAATATGATACGGCACATGCCTGTCAACCAGTGAGCAAATGGGCATTCCTTCCCTTTTTTGAAGCATGTGACTTTTTCTCCATTTAGTTATTATTTCGTATAGACCGTCTCCTTTACTCCAGGGAGTAAAAAGTGATGAATATTTATCGATTCATCACTTTTTTTTTTAAACAAATAAGTTCAAAGTACTTTATGTTCTACTTTGCTAAGCTATATTTCCTCCCAGGATTTACTGGTTGTCATTCAACTCACTCCAGTGTAAAATAATTAGATGTTTGGCAAAGAAGTTTCCCCAACGCTGCAAGAAACATCACCTCCTGTGGATTCGCATCACTAATGTGGGTGAAACTATATTACCTCTCAACTTCCAAGCAGTCTGAAAGTCCAACAGTGCAATCAATAACAGAATAGTAACATTTATTTTTACAGAACACTCATATGCGCACATTTTTCTGATTAACCTAGTATTTAACACATTCTCTCTTGCCTTCTGTGATAAGGATTGAATAGAAGTCATAAAGAGTCTCCCCCTCTCTCTCTCCAGACAGTATCCCAGTAATGATGTAATTAGTTTTATTTATGTCTTGTTTAACACTTAGCTATACAGTCAGTGGCCTCATTAGCACTAATTCTGTAAATGGTGTATACAGTATGTGCGCATAATTAGTGAGAAGACAGGGCAGAAAAAAATGAGTTATCACCTCCGAAGGAATAATTACTCCATAAATAGGCGTGGCTGCACTGTGGGTCACAATACACCATGAAGGGGAGTGATCGTAAGAAAAGCAGCACAAGCAAGAGGAGCAGGAGTAACTTAGCAGAGTCAAACTTATGCATCTAATCAAAGGTTTGGAGACTACTTGGTCTGAAGCATTCCCAGTCAGCTGCAACAGTGCTTTTAGAGGACATATTTGTCTAATAGGACCCTTTCTGCAGTGGCTCTGCTTTACAGAGTTCTCATGGGTAAAATATAGACTGCTAATGATTGTGCTACAAGACTGCAATTTGTACCATTGCGATATGTGCACAAAAAGAGGAAGGAAAAGTCATTGGAATCGTGGTGCTTTCCAACTCATTACTCCACTTAACTCAGCTACAGTGAACTGGCACAGCGGTCCAGCACTTTCAAGGTCAGCTCCCTTAACGGGCAGCTGGAATTTTGCTGTGGACGTTTTTGAAATTGTAAAAAAGAAAAGAATCCCTATGCAATAACCAAACAGTATCAAAAGTTTCTAGATGTAAGCAAGGTGCTGGTTTAAAAACCCATCATAATGCTATGGAGAGAGCACTTTGAGCTTTGCTTTCAGGTTGAATCAGAAACAAATCTATAAAGTTAATAACTGTGGAAATATTTTTTCCAGTTCGGTGACTCCATCTTCAAATACAAACTGAAACTTAAGCATCTAATAGTGATTAGTGGGATTTTTATTCTAAAACTAGATGTCATAATGAGATATACAAAGACCTAAGCAGGTTTTCCGGATCGTATACTCTGGCTCTGTGTTTATATAGTACAATTGGGTATGCTTTAAATGTTTGTGTGTGTGTGTGTGTGTGTGTGTGTGTGTGTGTGTGTGTGATCAATACTCAATAAGCGAGAGAATGGCAGCTCCAGGCAAAGATAAATGGGTGAGTGAAAAAATCTCAATCTCTCTAGTCAGCACATTGCCATACAGCAGATCCACATTCGCAGGTACAATTATGCAAAGCACACGCATTCTCACACACAAACGCACACAATAATACACACACTCACACATTACAAAACTGACAAGCACAGGTAAACAGACCGCAACACTTACATAAAAACAGGCTATTTTGCAATATAACCATAAACAGGGCAATTAACATAAGGAGCACCTCTATTTAGCAAATGAACACTTGAACCACTCTGATGAAAACTTCCAGTGGCAGCAAATGGAAATCGGTTCATTAAGCCTTAGGGAATAATGGAAACCCAGCCTCCGTATCGCAAAGCCACGAGTCGCTCCGTCATGCTTGGGTGCCATAATCAGATGGGAAAGTAACAGTTAAGGACCTTCAAAGTCAATAGTGGGAACAGAATCTTTAAGAAGTTTGGAGATGTAAATGCCGTGAGTGCTACAAAAAAGCTGAACAGGGCTAACATGGGTAAACTCCTATTTTAAAATTGGACAGAAAATGTCATCTCAGCGTTTTATGATGGACAATAAGCATATCGGTTATACTTTCATGTATTTAGAGTCTCTCTAAGACTTTGGCCTTACCTTGAGTGAACATGCTGAATGCTAATAAATGAATCTCAAATTTATTACAGTGATTTTTTACCTTAAATATATAAATAGAGGCAATCAAAGAGAAAAGAATGATATGATTGTAAATTAAATGTTTTGAATACATTGCTAAATACATCAGATATTTTTTACCTTATGTAATTTTAGATTTTCATAGCTTCTTCTTAGCAAAACTGCTACATTGTCAGATGTCAACAATTAATATTAAGTCTAATGTTAAACAATGGTAAACAAACAGATAATTTATCATGTACAACATGTACAATATGATCCCAAAGACTTCATGTTCTACATGATAAATTATAAATACTAGTTTTAGTATACAACTGGGTAATTACCGCAGTAATACGTAGGTAAATACAACTGAAATACTGTAACACAGTGGTTCCCAACCTTTTGGAGCCACGGCACATATTTCACATTAGAAAAATCACCAAACAAAAATGTCACGAAAAGCATTCTGATCATTTTTCCCCGAGCACCAAGTATAGCGGAATTGGCTCGGTTTGTCCCCAGTATACCTTTTTTTGCTTTCTTCTAAGCACTATGCTAGGGCCTTCATCTGGGTCGGATTGACTAGTTTTCTTTTTAAATATTTACCTATTGCTATTACGCGCAGCGTGGTCTCACAGCATGTAATTTCTTCTGCCCATTACTAATCAGGCGGAACCAGATAATCTTCCACGGCACACCTGACCATTTCTCGCGGCACAGGTTGGGAAACACTGCTAAAACACACCAACTCAACAACTCCCCCTAGCTAGAGTTGTGTCAGGTTTATAAATCAGATATTATAGAAATATTGCATAATTTTTGGGAAAATTAGGATTCCTACAAGACTCAGTATTTATAGCAATATACCAACTTGTGAGTGGTGTTGATTTTAATGATTGCATTTTTAATGCTAACCTCTTGCTAAGACATTTATGGAAAGCCCAAGCAACTCTGTATGAATGATGTCAGTGAAAACAAAAAGTATTATGTATTATACATAATACTTGTATACTGAGTTATACGCTGATTAGATAAGGCTCCTTTTGACAGTGAACAATAAATAAGAGCTTTAATATAGCATGTGTAACATTTACTAATTTGCATTTTATGAATGTTTAATGTGATTAATGTGATCAAAACTAGTCAAACATGCAACATTTGTATGTTTGACTAGTTTTGATCCAAAAACTGATTGTAATCATTTCCTTTATCGTATTTTGTAATTTTCCTTTTGAAGGCAGTACCCATTACAAAACCTCTACATCTAAAAAAAATAAAATATAAAAACAAGCTGTTCATTGAGGCTTTAAAAACACATCAAACACCTTGAGTAAATCCACAGAGAGTTCCATTTCTATTTGCAATTGAATGACTTCAGTGGCTTGAGTGTTTGGCGTCTTATTGCCTGGGCATGGAATTATGTGATAGCGACATGAGAATTGAAAGAGCGTGAGAGTTATTGAGACAGTGTTACTGCTCTTCAAGTACCAAGTGGGAAACACTGTGAGACAGCGTGACACACCACAACACACAAACGCACATACAAATGTGCCCCCCGCTGTCACAGGAAAACAGATCTTAAACTGGAGCGCATACAATAATGTGTGCCAACTGTGATATATGAATGCAAAAAACAAAAGCAGGCGCACAAATGCTTCACGTATGCCCAAATATAAAAAAACACATGCTTTGGTAGGTAATTTTTCCCCCCATAACCTCATTTGCAATGCAAAGCAAGCGTGTGCATGAAATATAGATACGCGCACCCTGTCATACATATCTGAAATGCAATATCACATTAAGTACAATGTGTGCCTTAATAGATAAGAGAAAGCAAGAGCTAAAGAAAGCACAAGAAAATTGTATAAAGCATGCACAGTTAAGATAGTATTGTAAATAGAGAGGCCTGAGATTCAACAAGAGTGAGGCAGGCCTATTGGGAAAAAAGCCTAAACCGAACGCAGAATGAACAGGAAACGATAGCGGACAGAGCAGCATAATGTGGATGGAGAGAAGCATCATGGAAACGCATAAACCAGAAATGTCATACCAACAAAGCAAACCATTTGACTTAACTGACAATGGTGGGGCATAAAAGGAAACCTAAAAAAAGCACACAGCAGAGGAGAGAGGGGGAAAAAATCCAATAGGAAAAAATATGTGAAAGTGGAGAAAGAGAGTAGATAGGTTGAAAGTTTTTTTCCAATAACGCTTCTTTCACTGATGGTAAAAATGGCCACTACTTCTTCAATAAGAGAGGCGAGCGAAGACGAGACCTGGAACATAATGATAACAAGCACTCACTCTTGTAGAACATACTAAGACTGGAAAAAAAGGAAAAGGAAATGACAACTTTAAAAAAAAAGAAAAAGGAAAAAAATGAAGAAATGAGCTAAAAATGAAAGTACAACTGCTAAAGTGTGGAGCAGAAGGAAAAAGCTGTATATATTTTAAGTTAATGGACTTGAACTTCACTTGAGGCAGGAGTTCAGGGAGTGATTACTGCCATTAGGATGCAGGAAGGATGTGTGTGTCACTGCGTGCGGATGAGTGTGTGCGCGGAGAGCAACTTACTGGTGTGCTTGTGTGAGCGGGAATGTGAGAGCGTGCAATTCTAACCTTGAATGTCAACTGGGACACACTTATCCACTTCTTCTGCTGGCCTCTTTCCTTTTTTCTGTTCTTTTATTTCAACATTTTACCTCCCTTCTTCTACCTGCACTAAAACCCATGAGAGCCAGGGTCCACTCAAAGAAAAGGTCAGAGCCATTTCTTCAGTTATTCTCTGCCAATCACCCCCCACCCCCACTATGCAGCCTCTTCTTTCACTTCTCAATCACATTTTCTGATCTCTTGTTTTTCTTGCCTTACTTAGAAAAAGAAGATGCTGTGTACACACAGAAACATGCTTAAAACTTCTTCAAGAGCAATAGCTGGTACACAATGCATTGCTGGTTTAAACTAAAGCACAATTAAACTGCATTAGTATTCAGATGTCTAAAAGGATAATTACAGTCATTTTCCCAGTTTGTTCCATTTCTTATGGCTAATTATTATTTGGCATTTTTTTGTCACTCTTTTTTAAAAAAATCTTACTTTGTCCTCCTACATCTGCACAGCCAAGTGGCATTTGAACCATGTCAATTGTGCCTGTAGCCTCGCTGATCTCACTATTCTGTCGTCATAACAAAATGTGGAGCGAAATAGTCTTCAAATCCATTAATATATATATATATATATATATATATGAGTGTGAGTACACGTGTCATGAAAACATGAAAAAAAACTATTTAAAACTGAAAATTATATATTGCTCCTTACTTTGGCAGACAAAAAGAATTCACGCTGCATCAAGCATAATATTCAACCAATGAAACAATGTTTCTGTTGACAGTATGACAGTGAATTCAAAACTTCATAGATAATTACAATAATTATATTTTTGCATTAAAAAATATCATTTTATTTGAAGAGCCTGCACATACTACTGGATTAACCCTTATAGAAACATAAATAATGCATTTAGGAATTACCAGTACTGTTAATTTAGGGCATTTATGTGGCATAAACCTTACACTGGATGATAATATTATGCATCTTTTCTTACATTTCATTGTTTTTATATGATCGAGTTGATCTGCCTCGTCTCCAGTCTTCTAAAAAACTCGCACCCTCCTGTCACACACAGATTTCAGGTTCATAGGGAGGTATAGTTTGTAATAATGTAGACCTCCACCTGAGCTGTCAGACTTACCCGACCTCCCAGACCCAACACAGTGTCCATCAATTTCTAACAAAGGGGTTTGCCCTATCTAAACATATTGATTCCCCTTCAGCTGCCTCTCATTGATGCGAATGGCCATGCTTTTTCTGGACAGAAACACACATACAGTAAAACTACACTCCCACTGTATTATACTGGTCAGTACTGGCTTCCTTGTCCTTCTTCACCTGCTCCTTTGTGACTTACAAATCTTAGCTGCTTATGGTAGAATGCTGATTATTATTGAAATTAAATGGCTCAATCTTTATTTATAAATCAAATCACGTTTGCACTGTTAGATCACCCAGACTCACACAGATGCATTTCTTGCGATTGTGGACAGTTTGCTCTGACATTTAATGTCTATGATACTAGTTCCTCCTTAAATAAATGTCAAACAAAAGGATACATAAAATTTCATTTCAAAAGCCATACACACATCTATATTCACTCCACTTGTTATTGAAGCAACCTTGAAACAAACTTAAACCACAGGTGAAACACTGTTTTGCTATGATCCTCCCAACCAGTAAAATGCACTGCCTAAACAGCTAAATCCTGCACTGAGGCTCTAAAGTTTCAAGACCTAGACCTAAAAATAATCTGTTCACAACACATCAAGATTTTGTGTCCTAGCTGCTTAAAACTGGATTCTTTTGTCTGTGCGTTCAACAGCTGCACTGCAGTGCATTTTCTAAGCATCCCAAAAGCAGCTTTCTGCACCACATGACTAAAAATATGTGGTAAATCTATTTTTGACAGAAGCCAAGTCATGCTGTAGAGCAGATGAGGCAGGGCAGAAGTCATACACAAGAACAGCATAGAGATTTTTCTTTTTCAAAATAAAAGATGACGTGCAAACAAACACCCCAGTTCTGAAACGCTCTTTGTGTATTTCTGAGCTGTGGAACAAAACAGTTTTGGCTACACAACATCACAGACATGCATCTAGTGTCTTCCCAAGGTAACATCAGAACATTTATTCATTCAACCACCCAAACACTCCGTCATACACAGAAATACACTGACCTGGTAAAGAGTGTGGTTCTTGTCCTTGAAGCAGGGCATGAGGCGCGAGTAGATCTGCAGGGAGTAGTAGTAGGCAGCCAGTTGGAGCGACAAGGCCGAGTGACACTGCTTCTCAAAACACCTGTTGGCATCCAGCACCTGCAGGTAAGAACAAATATAAGGACATGCAAGACAAACGATCATAGTAGCATTTTCACAAATTGACTCTTTGCTTTCAGCATATTCTAAATCAAGAGGCCTGAGATGAAAGTAGACTACTGCATTACATCTCGCCTCTGTTTTTAGTCTTTGCACAGCCTAGCCTATGACGGTGGACTGTTCTCACACTGTTACACAAAGAGAGATGCATATTTACAACTTGTGAAATGTCTAATAACATGAGAGGTCAAATCAAAGGTGTAAAATGTCAAATGAAATAGATCATGCAGACAAAATGCATTAGCTCAACTATCTGACGGTCTCAATAAAATAAAATCCAACTCCTTTTGTTACCAGGACGTGTGCGAGTGTCCCCCTACCTGAGGCAGAGCAAGTAAGTAGGACAGAGCCAGCATCATGTCCCTGGGAAATGCATCGTTGGCCAGCTGGAGCAATACTGTAAAGGACAGAGAGAGGTGAGACGATTTTAAAGCACTGATTACCCAAAAAAAACCCAAAAAAAACCCTATGTTTTAATATTCTAGAAATATGTCAGGAAACACTATACAGGACTAGAAGAAGGAATATTGGACACAAATGAAGAAAAAAACCTTAAAATCCCTGAAAGGTTACTAAACTACTGCATGTATGTCTACATCTACCTGTATACAGTGGACTTAGCTTTGAATGTGTTCATTTCTGCGAGCACACAACCTGTTTCAAATACAGATCGTATTTATTAGTCAAAGAGTACGGGTCCTTTTCTAATAAGTGCTCTCCAGATGAGCACAAACTTAATCAAAGTGCACTTTAATAGTGAATCCCCTGAATGCAAAATTTGCCTCTGCATGGCTACCAACAGCAACTCTGTATGCTGCACCTTTCTCTTAGGGAGGCAGCCTAGCCCCCCAAAAGGGTTCTCCAATTCTAACACAGCCATCTCAGTTCAATCACAGCTACACAAGCTGTCAGCAGGACCACATTTAGCTATGATTAAACACCGGCAGACTCACAAGGTGAAAACAACACCAGCCTTTATAAGAAAGATTAGATTGAGATTCACTACAGGCCTCAACAGGTCTATAAACAAAGCAGACTAAGTACTTAACACAAACTTAACTAAACTAAGCTATTTGCATTGCATGAGTAAAAGAAGGTAGTAAAAAAACGTGAGATTCTATTGTGATGGGACGGCGCCTATGAGTTCTATGATCAAGTCTAAATTATATTAAAATAGTATATATACATAATATATATACACAAACACAAATACATTAAAAAAATAAAACAGAATATGTATGAAGGGCGTCAAGTAGCAGGCTGATCGCCCCTCTTTTCTTCCTGCAAGTAGATATGGCTCAGACCAAACCCATCTATGATCGTAACCTTAGTTCTGGTTTCAATCACACCTGCGGTTGTTTTGTAATTTGGTGATTTGATCTTGCACTTTCAGGCCTACAATATATAGATGAACTGACTAAACAGTTGGTTATACAGTTTATATATCGGCTTTTTAAGCTTGAGGCTTCTTCTTTTCATATTGCAAGTTTCATCTTATTATTTCGATCTATATGAACCTCATACAAGTTATTGTATAAAGCAGCTACAGAAGAAAACAACACCTGATACACAGTATATACATATGACAGACCACGGTAAATGCTTCCAACATGTATTCCACAGTCGCAGTCTTCTGAAGCATAATGAATGTAATGTGATTTTATATGTACAACGTTGTATATCTAATGAAAGGCAGGCTTTCAGAGCACATTCTAATACATGAACTGGCATTTATTTAATCTTACTGATCAATCAAAGTGCTTTACGGGGTTCTATACACTTGAATCACTCACATCCAAAGACATTTTAGAAACATCATTTAACCTCCAGTTTATATGTATGCATAACTTTGGACTGTGGGAGGAAGTCAGTGTACTGGGAACCAGGAACTTTCGCGTAGTGAGGTGATAGCATAACTACTGAAATGCCGTGCCTTCTACTAAGTTTTCCCTTATGAGCATAAATGAGTCTTTGAGGCTTATTTGTAGTTATTCAGATACAAGTATGGTATTATGTGACACAACTTAAATGCCTTTCAACTGCCATGGCGACACACACACTAACCCCTACATTGGGCAGATGGCTGCTTAGCCACTGAAATTTCCGCTTCTATAACTCAGTACTCTGGACTTGAAAGCCCATCATGAACTGACCATGCCAAAGTACTCAGAATCACTGGCAGGGCAACAGGGCTGTCATGACTGGTAATGGGACTGAAGTTTTTCTGTTCTTTTTTTCCTGCCAATATTACATAAACACAGCATTAAAAATCCCAAACAGAATCACAAAGATTTTTTTAAAACACTGAAATGTTTGCTGCACGATCACCATTTAAAATTTACTTTTAAAATTCTGCATTCACGTGCAGAACTTGTGAACTTGTGGGGTTTATGGTGGTACAGCAGCAGCAAACATTTAATGATTGAGAACTAATTGGTATGCATATTGATTAGCTTTTCATAAGTGAACAAAAACTAATCCCATTCAGAGTTAGCACGAGTATGAAACTGGGAACCAGTCCATGTTTATGCAGTGCCCCTAAGGCTGATGGGTTTTGGAGTGTCTACAGAGCTCTGGGCACAAGGATGGAGTCAACCCAAACAGCTTCCCTCTAGGCCACAATAGTTAGACACAATGAGACCAAAAACACACAACAGCACTCGCATGATTACAATTAAAAATATGTAGATGAACTCGATAAATTCCAAACACTGTAAGCGCACGGATGCTCTCAGTTAATCAATCACCAACAAACATACTCTGAGGAAACAGCGGGAGGCAGCAGAGAGGATCAGACAGAATCACTTTGTAGTCTGAGACCCAAGGATAACAGAAGCCTGCGTTGGTGATAAGAGCCCGAGACAAAATGAAACAGACAGAGAAAAGTAGAGCATGGACACTGGGAGGGAGACAGAGGCAGGGCACAGGAAGAGTCACACTGTAGAACAAAATGCACACTAATATGCATATGTGCACACACATGGTTGGAAGGGCATGGCTGAAGGTGCACGCCGTTGCATGTGCGAGCAGCAGCGAAGTAATGAACTAGTTTAAGGACAAATAACAGCTCTCTTAAGCAGTGTGCCCACCCTTCTCCTTTGCTCGTTTTTCTCTCCCCTCCTCTCCTACCCCACGGGTTTCAATGAGCTACACCTCAGAATGAGCTGATTACACGCCTCTCTAAAGCTACAGATACCATCGGGACAGGAATTACCAGAGGGGTAAACACACACACACAGACACACACACTAAATAGATAACCCTGCCTTTAAAGCATACAACATTTCTTCTTGTGAGTGAGTGTTTGTGTGTGTGTGTGTGTGTGTGTGTGTGTGTGTGTGTGTGTGTGTGTGTGTGTGTGTGAGTGAGTGCAGAGAAAGTGATAGAGACAACACACAGAAAAGTGGGTGCATTAGATGGGCTGTTTTTGTGTGTCTGCATCCATCCACACACACACACACACACACTCCTGCTCCTGTGTCAGCTAAATCGAGCACATTGTTAGTAGGTCGGTGAGACACTAACCTATTACTATTTCACCTGTGCAGGCAGTGTGGGGAAAAACAACTGATTAGAGCCTGGTCAACATTTGGCAAATGGCAGCACTCCATGCTGTGTGTCAGTGGAGTTTGGAGTCATGTGTGCAAATATGTGTGTGTGTCTACCTCTCTCTTTCTCCCCACTTGTCTTCACATCAAGTGCTTGTGTCTGCACCTTACTCAGCTCAATCCCATTGAGTCACTTTCCACTTGTGTCATCATTAATTACCTCCAACTTATCTAGGCCAGGTGAAAAATCGATATATTTATTTTCTTAAAGGCCATCTCCTAGTCTGTTTTTTAAGGACAGCCAGCGCGGCGGGCCGACACACCAGTCATTAATCGAAGGTTGTTATCGGACGCGATGCTGTCCAGAGTGGCTTTTCTCTTTCTCGACACGTCGCACTCTGCAGCTGCTCCGAAGGGAAGGTGACTTTTAAGAAAAGAGAGATATTCATTTGAATGACAGCGGCAACTGCAGAGAAGTTGGATTTGCTGAAAAGTGTGGATGTGTGAAAATGTGAAAATGTGACTACAAGTGTGGAATTTTACATGCATTTGTATTACATGCAGACACACACACACACGTTTGTTTTTGTAGTGTCATTGATTTTCGCGAGCAGTTGTGATCCATCATGCAGTGTGGCCTTGATGTTTTGACTTGATGCTATCTCTCTAGTATCTCTGCAGTGATGCAGCATTATTTACTGATGCGGTGGGATGCGTGCGGATACATTAATTAATCAGTGAGGCTATTCTTCCCGTGTTGTCCCCTAGTCGACCATATATGGGCTCCCAGGCTAAGATAGATGAGAAGAGGAGAGGGCAGGGTGTCAAGGAGGAAGCCAACTACGCTGTGCAAATACCATCCAGCTTCACTAAGATGGAGCACTGAGGAAAAAGCTAAGTTAAACAAAATTCAGCCTCAATCAAACACTTAGAAGCTGCATTATCATAATAATAATTTGAAATCCTGGAAAAAATTTTTACAAGCAACCTGACAGTGGAGATCTTGCCAAATCAATGTACCAATAACTACCATTTCAAATTTAAATTATACAGCAAAAACTGTGGTAAGCACATTGACTTAGTGAGCAGCGACAGACAAGGTCAAAAAGTCTGAACAACTAGCCCTCAAAAACCCTCAAAAACTCCACTCAGATTCAGCCTGATTCCAAAATCCAATCTGGAGTAGAATTGAGTTGTAGTACACCAAGAATAATAAACAGTGAGGTTATAAATTTTATTAAAGGTTGGTTATGAAATTAGAAGTCAGAAACCCTGAATACCAAAAATAAATCAGAGGCTCGGGTTGGAGAAAGAAGCTTCTGCTGATGCAAAAAAAGTTCTTGCAAAATGGAAACCAGGAATTGTATGAGAGTTTATAATTGAGAAGTCCGCCATCCACAAATTGTGCGTAGATAAAAATGATTCAGTACTGTGGCTACTCCCCCTGGAAACCCTTTCCTGGCTAAAGCACTCAAACATAGTGCTCAGTGTAGGAAGCAGAAAAACAGGCAAAGACAAAGAAAGAGAAAGACCCAGGAAACAGACTTCATCCAGAAGAAATGGCAATAAAGAAACAAATTCCAGACTTTACCATACTATTATATGGCAATATATTTGTTGTATAAACTCAGTGGCTACTTTGCTCAACGGCTTGTTAACACAAATACCTAAATAGCCAATCACATGAAAGCAACTCCCTGCTTTTAAGCATGTAAACAAGATGAAAAGAACCTGCTGAAGTTCATACGAAGCATCAGAGCAGGGAAGAAAGGTGATTTAAATGGCTTTGAACGTGGCGTGGTTAAGGCCAGGCGGGCTGCTCTGAGTATTTGAGAAAACACTGATCTACTGGGATCAGCAGTTTCCACCATCTCTGGGTTCACAGAGAATGATCCGAAAAAGAGAAAATGTCCAGTGAGCGGCAGTTCCGTGGGAGAAAATGCCTTGTTGATGCCAGACTTCTTTGAGCTGACAGGAAGGAAACAGTAATACAAAGAACAACTCGTTACAACCAAGAGACCATCTTTGAATGCAAAACACATTTAACCTTGAAGCAGGTGGGCTACAACAGCAGAGGAGCACATTGGAAGCCACTCTTGTCAGCTAATAACAGGTCAGATATACAACACTGTCTTCTACATCAGCGGTTCAGGCGTCTGCTGGTGATGGTGTAATAGTGTGGGGAATGTTTTCTTGGCACACCTTGGGCCACCAAATGCTTAATAGATACTGAGCATTGTGTAAACACCACAGGCTACCTGAGTATTGCTGCTGACAGTGTACACATCATTTGATGGCTGCTTAGAGGAGAACATGCCACAAAGCTCAAATAATTTCAAACTGGTTTCTTGAACATAATAATGAGTTCACTTTACTCAAATGGCCTCCACAGTCACCACATTGCAATCCAGTAGAACACCTTTGGGATGTGGTAGAATGGGAGATTGGCATTTAGGATGTATTGCCAGCAAATCAGCAGCAACTGTGTGATGCTAACACGTCAACATGGACCAAAATCTCTGTTTCCAGCAGCTTATTGAAGGCAAAAGTAGGTCCAACCCGTTACTAGAAAATCTATGTCTATGTAGGCCACATGCTTACCTTCTGTAGCAGGAAACGGGGTTTTTCCCTCAGTTTTTGCCTCAGCCAGTTTTCCAGTCCTCAACAAAACCTCAGCAAAGTTTTCTGCAGGCACTTCTTTGTAGAATGAATACACATCTTGACTCTAAAAGAAAGAATGACAAAGGAAGAGTGATATAGTACTTTTCTTTATATTAAGGCAACCCTCCCTCCCCATATCTGAGCAGACTAGAAAAAGCACGGCGAGACATGATGAAGATGACTGAATATCTTCATTCTCAAGGAGTCAGACAGATGAGAGACTGAGTGAACAAATGAACTTCAGAGCCAAGTAAAGCTTTTCAAAACCAGGCCCTTTTGAAAAGTCATTTATAGGTTTCTTGTATACAAGTTATTTCTCATGTGTCTGAGTGGCGGACAATAAAGTTTCTGCTCTTGCTCGGTCTCAGAGCTATCGCTTCAACGCAGAGTGTGTCCTGTCTGTCTTCGCCACTCTGTCTCTATCCATCTTTCAGTCCCGTTGCATTTGTCTCTCTTTCTCTCTCAATCAGTCTCTCCTCAATCCTCACTCCCTTCATTGCAACTGTTAAGGTAAAAACTAATCCCATTGATCAGCCAGCTCATGGGCAGATGGATGTGGGGAGTAATTATTGGTAGATGGATGATGGAAGATGGATGGATGCTGGCGATGAAGTGAAGGAAGGGATTTGGAGAAGCCTATTAAAATGTCATAAGAGGAGATGTATCGGCCTTCTCCGTTTCCCCTCCCGTCCGTTCTTTCAGCTCTCCGTATGATTTGTGTCTCTGAGTAAAAAGCCCAGTCATAGCCCAGAGGCAACCACTTCCCAGGTACAAAGGTCAATCTACTCCTTTTCTTACTTTTACTCTTTTGAATCCCTATAATTCCTTCTGTTGACATTCTTTTCTTTTGGATTATTTTTAGCATCATACCAGTAGTCCAAGGTCCCTTCTGTTAGTACTTGGCATTATAATTGTTCAGTCTGAAATCAATATTCATTTTGTCTCAACACTGCTTTTTAAAGAATGTATAAGTCATAGCAAGAAAATCTAATTAATTGCCCAGTCATAAGCCTACTCATGCAGTTTTTGCTGTAATTTGAAAGGATGCCCTGGGGTGAGAAAACAAAACATAAGAAGAAAGTAGGTTGATAAGAATGTACGAAGCAAAGAGCTACGAGAAACACTGGTCTTAAGCCACTCACCGTGTCTACATAGGGATCCTCAATGAGATCCTGATAAAAGGGGCTGCAGCCTTGACGCTCCAAGTTGGCGTTCTCACATGCCCCTTCCTGGCTAGTGGCTCCTGAACCACGACCCTGAGGAGCCATCAAAACATCATTAAACTTTCACAACATGCCCTCAACACTGTCATATTTTTTCCCTGTCCCACAGCTAACATCCATGCAATTTTTCCTCTTTCTTTAGAAAGCCGCAATCACGATCACCCCTCCCAATTGCTGCCAACACCAGAGACGCCATCAATCTCCACCCGGGCGACCGTCGGGCCCGTGCAGCCACCAGATATTGAAATATTCAACAGGAGGGCCAATTAATTATGCAGGAGATGAGCTCTTGATTGGTTATTTTTGAAGTCTGCGAGCAAAAGTATGTGAGGTATGGGAGTGCAGACAGACATGAGATCTGTCTATGCAGCCCATTAGTCTGTAGAGTTAAAAACAAGGCGGATACATCCATAACCGCTGCTACGCTGTTGCTGGCTAATTGATCATGATTATTACACAGAATATAAATACATTTATATTAGTAAAATGCATAGAAACTGTATTTTTTAAACCTACAAGGTGGTAAGTGCACCCATTAAGAACTTTACAAAAAAAAATTCTTCATCTGCAGCGAAGAGTTAATAAAACAACACAGTCGATGGATTCTTACATGCAGCGGCCGGAGGTAATTGAGTGAGTCCTTCCACCAGCGGTGGTCACTGACTGCAGTCAAAACAGCCTTGGTATTCAGTCCTGTAGTAGTCAGGACTTCCATGGTCTTCGCTGTAGTCCTGTGCAGGAGGTCTCCTGCTGTCCCCACAGAGGAGCCCACATGAGGTTGGGGCTGAAGAGAAAGAAAGAGAAGAAAAATTAATGGCAAACATATTCTACTGTGTCACTCTGGAGCCTTTGAGAACAGTGTGCAGCATACAACACCTCCTTTTTGTAAATAAAAACACAGCATCACTCGATCGGCACTGCTAGATTAGCCCCATGAATATTGTATTCTATTTTTTATTAGGTACTTCTGAGAAGCCATTTTAATAAGTGCAGGGCTCTTTTTCTTTTACTGGTTTATTTATGTAGTGCATAGAGGAATTACAATATGCATTCAAGCAGGGCCCTTCTGGTTCTGAAACACACATTCTGTATTGCGTGTTTGTTCAGAAAACTTTCCAAAAGTCACACAGGCAGAGGAAAATTCTACACAGATGTAGAACAGATTCATAATACAACAAGTATTTCTGTGGTTTCTTGAACTTTCGTCACTAAGATTATACAACTGAATTAAAAATGTTATTCAGTGATTCGCTCCTTGACAAAGCAAAAGCTTCCTTCTTAAAGCAACAGCATTTATCTCATCTAACACAGAGTTAGATGAGACAATCCACTCGAAACACACCTAGTATATATCTTAGAGGCACACCACTGTATGGGCTGAAGATCAGTGCTGGCTAATTTCAGCTCATCTCAAAATAAGATTATAAGTTTTATGTTGGCTAAACACTCAAAGATGAGTGATAAAGAGTTATGACTTTTATCTCAGCAATTTTGACTATTTCGAAGTTCTAAGACAACAGAACCTTGAAAATAACGCTTGAATTATGTTTGTTTTTTCTCTAAATTTTTTTCCTTAGAATTTCCACAAAAGTTAGAATTTAAAAAAAGCAGAATTCCAAGAAAAAGGTCAGAATTCTGACACAAGTCCTGGGTTTCTGACTTATTTTTCCTTCAGATTTCTACAGTCAAAATTATGATCAAAAGAATATTTTGTCCTAATTTGCTTCCATATCCCAGCCTTTCTATATCCTTCCATGCTTATAGAAACCAAACAAAACTGTTTTGGACTTCTTAGTATCTCCACTTTTTATTAGCTGGTGAAACAGAGCATCTGCCACCTAACCCACATTTTTCAGATATAGATAGAGTGCTTCAGAAGTGGTCTATTTTGTTGACTTTGAACAGAGTAAGGTAGTCAAAGAAGCTGTCACAGTTAAGTCACAATTGTGGTATTTGTGTTCTGTTGGTCTTTTGAACTACCCCTCTCAAAGCAGCGTCAGTATTTAGTTATTAATCCTCTCTGAGAGCTTCCTCTTCCACAAAAATCTTTAACATTTAATATTTGGAAATGAAAGTTGCAATCCTTTTGCAATGTAATGTACATTAATAAGTACACTACAAAATTCAATAAAGTACTGTTTTCTATACATTTGAAAATCTTTACAAAGCCATCTTGGGAGATCCAGTGGGCTGGAGCCAAATCATTTAGTGCCTTTCATCAATACTTTATTTAGCAAGGGATTAAGGGTAAGAGCATGAAATAAAGAAAACATATACGCATGATAAAAAGATATAATAAAAGCCAGCTATTCAGTACATACACATACACAGAAAGCTGCATAAATACATGCCCACGGTGCACATACAGAACACATTTGGGCAGCTTAAACATATACAAGTGAGGGACATCAATATAATAATAAAATGATAACAGACAGCTTCAAATGAGCACCTATTTGCACACAAAGGGGGATGAAATGCAAGTCATGAAACATTAACACCCACTCACGGCATCATAAAGCTGGCAGTGCTGAGGGGAGGAGAAAGGAAGGCATAAATAAAACAAGGGAGCTGAGGACCGTAACACTAGATTTACACCTCATCAAATATGGAGCGGCAGGAAAACACACAAACTGAACAGGACAGAAACAAACCCACACAGGGATAGAGGAGGCATGTGATGGAAAACAGAATGAGGGGGTTGTAAGGAAAAAATTACATTTACCTTTAAAGAGTCTGTCTCGTCAACTTCTCGTCCGGTCTCTGTATTTACAGGCTCCATCTGATAGTTAACAGCCTGGTACAACACCTGCAGGATAGAGGGAGGAGGAAAACAAGAGATTAGAGCTATTTTGCCAGAAATAACAAATTCGGTTTCCTCCATATTTGAGATGATTTAAGCTTTTCAACATGGTGTGCTGTCATGCGGAAAGTAACTATAAGACTGGTACACTGTGGTCATAAAGGGATAAGTGTGTTCAGACTAAAAAGTCAAGAAGTATGCCAAAAATATAAGGCAGGATGGATCCATGCTTTCTTGTCAGTTACCCAAATTCTGATCCTCCTATCTGAATGTTGCAGCACAATAGACCAGGCAATCTTTTTCCAATCTTCTGTTGTTCTATTTTGGTGAGCTGTGCAAATTGTAGCCTCTCTTTCCTGTTCCTAGCTGACAGGAGTGACACCTGTAATGCTCTTCTGTTGTTGTAGCCCATCTTTGCGTGTTGTCCGTTCAGAGATCCGTTCTTCTGGATCCCTTGGTTGTAACCAGTGGTACAGTGAGTTACTGTTGGCCTTCCTATCAAGTCTGGCCATTCTCCTCTCATCTCTGGCACAAACAAGGTATTTTTGTCACAGCACTGCTGCTCACTGAATATTTTCTCTTTTTCAGACCATTCTTTGTAAATCCCAGTAGATCAGCAGTTTCTGAAACACTCAGACCAACCAACAACCATGCCACATTCAAAGTCACTTAAATCATCTTCCCCCATTCTGACGCTCTGTTTGGACTTCAAGAAGTCATGACCTTGTCTACATGACTAAAAACACAGAGTTGCTTCCATGTGATTGGTGATTTAACGTTTGTATACTGTATATGTATACTAAGGTCTAATTATCTTATTTATCTTAAAGGTCCTTGACTCACAGGCTTGGGAGGCACTTTTATTGTTGTCTACATTGATCATTTAAAAACTTCCTTAGCAGTCCTAATTTTACTGCTGTTCTATCAAACGTCTTTTTTTAAACTGGCTAATACAAAAAAATGTGTTTACGTATCACCTCTACCTGCTTTGTCACTATAGCAAAGCCGCTCCTTTAAAGGCACAAACACATGAAGTAAACAGTAAATTATTTTAGTAGTAACGGCAACGATATTCCTATGAACGCGTTTGAAAAGCTACTCACACATCTTACCTAAATCTTAAAAAGATGTCTGTTCAGCTTATGCTATGCTTATGCTAACGTATATCCAGCCCCATATATAAATTAAAGGACTTGTTCTCATATTTTTGTTGCTACAGTAACTGCTTGTTAATACTGGACAACCAACCTGTGGTTTGCTGGTAACCCTCTTGTATATTTCCCCCTTCACTCCCATTAGCAGCTGTAGTGTCTCACTACTGTCATATGCGCCCACTTTGCTCTACCACTGGTTACTTCAATTTTCATTCTTGGAAGCCTTCAACTTTCCCACCATCACAAATTCTCTTCTTGCACGTATTTGCTTCAAAAGCTCACTATACAAACCATTTTCATTTTGGACACACATGAAAGGGCAAACAAAAAGACAGCAGCAGCCAAACATGAAAACTATATAACAATGCTGTTAATAAACCGCCTGGCTGGTTTACCTGAGTTTGTAGGTCACTGGAGGCGGCCAGGAGGCCGTGGATGCTGTCAGGGGGGCAGTGTGTGAGAGAGAAGGCTAACAGTTCTTGCCGGGCCTCCAGGTTTCCATAACCGTCACACTGACCGAGCAGACTGCACACCTCCCATGCTGGACTGTAACCTGGAGGGAAACAAAAAGAGAATGTAACTACAAGATCAAGTCCAATCAAGACATAATGACAAAGCATCAAACACAAAATGCATATTGTAAAATAATCTGCGAATATCCAGAACATTAAAGCAAAGAACAGAATCTAAAAAGTACAGGGTGGGCCATTTATATGGATACACCGTAATAACATGGGAATGGTTGGTGATATTAAAGTCCTGTTTGTGGCACATTAGTATATGTGAGGGGGCAAACTCCTCAAGATGGGTGGTGACCATGGTGGCCATTTAGAAGTCGGCCATCTTGGATACAACTTTTGTTTTTTCAATAGGAAGAGGGCCATGTGACACATCAAACTTATTGGTAATGTCACAAGAAAAACAATGGTGTGCTTGGTTTCAACGTAACTTTATTCTTTCATGAGTTATTTACAAGTTTCTCTTTGTTCACAGCCATTGACATGTCGAAGAGGTTAACACGTGAGGAGCGGATCGAAATTGTGTTGATATCTGGTGAACGCAGTAACCAGGTCACCCTACGAGACCACCCATCTCCCATGCTACAGTTAGCAAACTGCTTGCTAAGTTTCGTGAAACTGGTTCAGTGTTGGATTTGCCAAAATGTGGACGCAAGAAAACTGTCACTAATGAAGAAACATCAGTGGCTGTCCTAGCTTCATTCAGCAAGAGCCCACAGCGTAGCACTCGCCGCATGTCACTGGAGAGTGGCATTAGTCGAACATCCCTTCGGCGGATATTAGCTACTCACAAATGGCACCCTTACAAACTCCAGCTACTGCAGCATCTCAACGAGGATGACCCAGATCGGCGCACAGAATTTGCAGAATGGGCAAAACAAAAATTGGAACAGGACCCTCAGTTCACGCAGAAGATTTTGTTCAGTGATGAGGCAAACTTTTATGTGAATGGTGAAGTTAACAAACAAAACCACCGCTATTGGTCTGACACTAACCCACATTGGATGGATCCCTCCAAGACTGTTGGAACAACAAAAGTGATGGTTTGGTGTGGTATATGGGGTACAACGATAGTGGGTCCATTCTTCATCAATGGAAACCTCAAGGCCACTGGATATTTGAAATTGGCTACATATGTGTTTCCCTCTGTACGCACTGAAGCTGGCACGTTCCCTGAGTTTTTCCAGCAAGATGGTGCACCACCACATTATGGGTGCCAGGTCCAAGCATTCCTAGATGAGACAGTTTCCTGGAAAGTGGATTGGTCGTTATGGGCCAGCTGAATGGCGGTGTTGCTATCAGTGTGTGAAGAGTGGGAGAAGAGGGTTGCATTGACAATCCAACACAATGAGCAGCACATTGAACACATTTTATAAGTGGTCAGAAACTTGTAAATAACTCATGAAAGAATAAAGTTACGTTGAAACCAAGCACACCATTGTTTTTCTTGTGACATTACCAATAAGTTTGATGTGTCACATGGCCCTCTTCCTATTGAAAAAACAAAAGTTGTATCCAAGATGGCCGACTTCTAAATGGCCACCATGGTCACCACCCATCTTGAGGAGTTTGCCCCCTCACATATACTAATGTGCCACAAACAGGACTTTAATATCACCAACCATTCCCATGTTATTAGGTGTATCCATATAAATGGCCCACCCTGTATAAGCCAATCTTTAAGCCCTGACATTCAAATACTAATGCTATTTTACAAACATTTCTTGTAAGTAAACTATCACCTGAAACATATAAGCAACTGAGCTACATTTGTTCCAGCTTCATCATAGCCAGAAACCAACACGCCGCCTTGACTTCGTTTTTACAAACAGATTCAATTATTCCTGCTGTGTTCATAGAGAGAGAATACTGTTGCTTATCTGATTACACCCTCTCTCTCTCTAAGACACCTTTTTCTCATCTAAGCACTCTCCCATTACTCAGGACTGTAGAACAACACAGTGCAATTTAAGTTGTTTTTTTCCCCCTTGGACTTAATTTTTCTGTGGTGGAAAATATTACAGCATCAAACAAGACATCCCCACCCCCGTTGTCTCAGTGTTGAGAAAAATGATGATCGCTCGACCTTTCTGTCTCTTAGCTTAACACACTGCCTTCAGACTTGAAAACTGGACATGCTTGGACATCCAGCTCTCTTATGATTTCACACATTAAACTTGGATCAGTTTAAAAGTAGAAGTTTGCTCTCTGCGCAAGGTCTGTGGTGAAATCGTGCATGTTGCAGGTGGTCAGAGCAGGAGTTTAAAGGAAAATAGCGGCCTTGTACACTACCCCTTAGCCTCCTAGCAGACACACCTACAGTATAAATTTCAAAATCCTAAGTTACCTTGTTCTGACGTTATAAGATTTTCAGAAAACTTACTCTGAACTTCAGGTCAAGGCCACAGAGATTCAAACTCATCCAAGATTTTTAGTAGATGCACCTATGGTATCAATTTAAAGTTCCTACATCGTCTCGTTCTCGAGTTATCGCATTCATAAACTTAGGTGTCCTGAGTACAACTAATTAAGATGGCATAAACAAAAGAAGACTGATTGTGGCAGAAATAAAAATCAATTGAAACATTTTTATTTGACTTGTAGTGTCATCAGAGGCATCAAAAACTCTGATGGAGGTGGTTGATCCTAAAGACGTTCATATATAAAAATATTTTTAATATTCTGATGCGAGAACTGCAAGTGGGACCAGCTTTGTTCAGAGATGCTGAGGGAGTGTGCAGTGTGGGAGTTCAGTTGACTTCCAATGTTTGAACCTATAGCCAATTTTTAGACCACCACCAAATAAAGGTTTTATGACACAACTCCATTAAATTAATAGCATTGGTAATTACCAAAACCATTTTTATGTGTCTGTAATGTGTCTGTAATGGTTAATCCACTCTCTTTAAATTTGTTAAGCACTGTAGCTCATTTGACTGGATGTCAGTATACTTTGATATCACAGTCAATACGCCACCCAGGTATTTAAAACCAGGACACCCGTTTGATGCCAGTCAATGCCCATTGTTATCATTTAAATATCATTAATAATCCCTTTTCTCTCTGAAGACTTCTGTCTTTTTCCATTGTTCATCAACCTCAATGGATTTTGCTAAATGCTATTGCCTGTCAGTCTTCTTCTGTTCTTGTTATACTGCATGAGAGTTGTAACAAGCTTAATAATATTTAAAAAAGCTTCTTTTTAGTAAGGTTTTAACATGCAAAGTAATTAACGCCCCCGTCTAAGAGTGATACCAGTTATCAACAATGAGGTAAAACATTTCTCTCATATTTCAGTGGTCATTTTACTTAAATCCTACTTACATATCACATATATTATAGTTTCCCTAAAGCCTCTACTGGTCTGAGCACAGCTTCACAGTTACCTGCAGCCATGAGGTCCTGACAGTGGATGTACGACGCCTTGAAGTCCAGACATTGCAGAGCTTGCTCTGCAAGCAGGGTCAGCACTTTGCCTTTTCTCATTGCTTCATCTTCCCCTAGGCATGCAAACACAGATATTCATTTAAATGAGTACAAATGGATTTTTTTTTAAAGTCTTTTGAATTTGTTTTCTTAATCCTGACAAATGTCAACATTCAAAAACTAAACCGCAAATCTCATAAGGCTGCATATTACATACAGGATCTGTCTCAATGAATTTCATATTAAATTTCCCTCTGTGAGCAGACTCACACACAGGCTCTAGGTTGAAAAAAGAATATCCTCAAATATTAGCCGCACTGCAGTCAGGGCTTGAGACTACGTAATAATTGTCTACCACAAATGAGATTATTGCCATTTCTGTTCATCTCCAAAACAGGGTACGAAATAACAGTAAAATTACCACCGTGCTAAAAGGAAATCAGAGTTTGATATCTCAGTGTTCGTGAGATTGAGCGCGGTGTTAACATTCATGTGGCAGCTCAGGACAACCTTTGATCTGTGTGTAAGCTCTATAAACAAAAGGCAGAGGATGGGACGATCAAAAGAGGCATGGTCAGGAACAACTTCTGAATAAACCTGTGCGCTGAAGATCAAAGAACTGGCGTTGAGATGAAGAAATGTGATGGCACTGAATTGGTCGGTGGCTGTTTGTTTGTGCGTGTGTGCGTGCATGCGTGTGCGCGTGTGATGACAGAAATGCTGTGTTTACTGTGAAGGGAAAGAGGTGTTTGTCAAATATTTTCAGGGTGACTGGTGAAATGGCATCTTCAAAAGCTGTCAAGACCTCAATATAGACAAGGTTTGTGTATGTGTGTGGCGGCACATCTTTGTTCACCCTGTGCTCTTTTCCACCATTTTTTTTTTCTTTAAATCAAAACATTCCCTGGCATTTATTTCAAGTTGATCTAAAAATCAGACATCTTGGAAATCCAATTGAAACCTTTACCTGTCCTTGATGGTCCAACCAAAGACTCTAATGAAAATGTGCGAAAGAGGACAAATTGGAGCGTGTGTAGTTTAATCTAACCCTACAGTGGATTATAACAATCATCTACCCAAGTCGGAAAAATTTGCTACATTTGGAATATTATAATTAGCGATTACTTCATACATAAACAACGTTTGCACCTCTACGCCATAAAATGAAATGATTCATGGATCACTTTTTTGCAGGGGCAGGAACCGAACCCTAAGGGTTTTTAACCGGCGTGCTGGTGATACCTGCATTAAATATTCACCATAGAGCCCCAGAGCTACGCACCCTTCAAAAGCCTCCCTCCTGCATTTATTTATTTAAAAATTTGTTTATTGCTCTTCTCATCTCCCTTTGCCTCTTTTTTCCCACCCTTTCTGAAACCACACAGCGAGGGTTTCCTGCTGACAGAATGTGAGCAGCACAGACACAGAAATGCCACAAGACCAGTTAGCAGGTTTCCTTTAGCTGGTGACAGGCCTCAGAGAAAAACGACAGGACCATGAATCCAAGAGACAGAAGACAAAATAGGGAAGAAGCATGAAAGACGGACTCTTTTTTGTGTGTCTGTCTATCTTATATTCTTAAAAGATGAACAGTAAACACGGGCACAGAGGCAAAGGTAAAGTTTGTGCAGTTTGTGCAGAAAAAGGACATCTTGGTTTTCACTTTTTCAGCATTGGAAAAGTGGGGGTTGGAACTAAAATGGTCAAAGTATACAAGCTTCTACTATTCATGTTTTTTCTTGTAGTTCTCTTTCAAAAAAAAAATAAATAAAAAAAAGATTTGAAAGCACTGAAGTCGGCATGTCACATCTTGTGCATTAAATGGATTCCATTACAGTGTTGCCACATTCGCTAAAAATACAGCTCAGCGGTCTGACAAACATGCAGGAGATATGAAAAATACCACAAGAACATAAAGAATTAAATTGCTTTTGGTATTACTGCAAATACACTGCACAAGGATTTTTCGAGTCGAGAGTCTGTAAACGTGGTAATTCCTGAGGAATTTAAACATGACGGGATGAAGGACAGGGTAGAGTCGGACGACTTGAGAGAATGTATAGAGGAAGAGTGAAAATCTTAAGGAAATTAAACCTCTTTGCTGAAATGTAGTACATTAACCTTGTTTGATTTGTGACTGTAGTTTGTTGCTTTAAGTGCTGCGTTTCACATGGAAGGATTTGCAATGTGCACTGAGAATAAACTCCATTTCATTTCCCATTTTCTCGCACCTACTGCACATTCATTAGCAGTCAAAGACGTGCTAGGTTATGCAAAATAATTGGACTGAAGTCTGTCCTTTGGCTCAGTCTTTAGGCATAGCTCTTCGACAACTTCAGTTCTACTATTAGTATCATGTGGATAATAGCCAAAGTCTTGCAGATATTACAAATTACAAAACATGTGTCTGACAACTTTGAAGTAAAAAAGACGTCATTAAGATGAATACCCCCTACAAGTTTATGTCAACATTAAAAGACAGATCAATGCTTTTATATTTTGCAAGACTTTCAACCAGCATGAGACAATAAACAGCTTCAAAGAGGCTGACTAAGGGGTGCCTAGACAGTAGCTAAGACAGGCACAACAACTGAACATCTTAGAAGGAGAGAAGTTTTAAGTAGAAATCTCAATCTTGCAACTTCCACTTTCACAGGGGGTTTTGCCTGTTGATCCAGGGCTACGATCTATGAGACTGTAGACTAAAAATGGTTTCATGAGATATAAAAAAAGATATATATAGATATAATATATATATAAAACAACAAAAAATATTAATATAAAACAGATATATAAAAACAGTTATCTGCAGTTTTCTTTTTGATAAAATGGAGTTCTTTCTTCCCACCATCGCCAAGTGCTTCATCATAAGGTGTCTATTTACTGAGGTTTTCTCTCTAGTATTTTCGGTGTTTTACCTTATACAAGCTTTGAGGTGACTGCTGTTGTGAGCTGGTGCCGTACAAATAAAACTGTGCAAAAATGAATTAAACTGAATGTTCAGGGTTTTGACTATAGCAGAACACCTTCTGTAAGTATCAGGCCACAAACTATTCTGAGCCACTCGGCCTTTTGATTTCATGCACCAAATGAGAAGCATTTCTGTCACCTTAAACCTCCACAACTAGCTGCTTGTCACACTTACATATTCTACTAGGTTTCTGTTTTGACTTAATTGCCCTCCCCATAGTTATAGTTTAGAAAAGGGTGTCATAAATGGAGGTTGTCCTGTCATGTATCTTTAACCAGCCAATCAGCATATATTAGCAAAATAGTTTCTTTTTTTTTTAACCCTGTAAAAAAAAATAAAAAAAATAAAAAATCATAAAAATAAAAAATCATAAAAAATAAAAAATTCATGTTTCATCTTAATTTAGGCATACAGTCAATACTACATTTACCAAAATTCCAATTTCTAAACAAATTTGGCCACATCTATAAGAAGGTATAAATATTTATGTTAGCTTTTTAGCTGCTATTCACTGAGAATTCTCTGTGATCACACTCTAACTGCAGCCAATTCCAGTATAATGGGATTTAAAAAAAAGAGAACAGAGTCTCTGTAGATCAGCTGTCGTGCCAGTCTCATAAACAACTCATTGAACAGTGAATGCACTGTTGAGACTACATTGGAGACAAAATTACCACAAAACAAAATCAAGACTTCTTCAGGTAAACTTAAAACGTATAAATAGGCTGCCTTTCCAAGGCAGCAGCAGGCCTCTTGACAAAGTTTCAAATGCTGACATACAGACCTTATGGCCTTGTACAGAATCTGTCTCTTACTGTCAAACTGCATAATGCCTGACAGCAGAAAAAAAGGCAGTTTTGAGAGCTCACAAGGTAAGTCTGTTTGTTCGTTCAGTATACATACAATGCTGTGCAAAACTCTTGAGCAACCCTTCATTTCTTTTTAGTTTGCCAGGAAAATGTTGAATAGAAGCAGTGGTTTATTGAAATATACAGACATAGATGTAAATGCAGTATATAAGGCAAAAACAGAGCGTATACAATTCTAACGAGTTTGAAAGTAAATATTTGTTTCGACAACGTCTCTGTTAGACAGATTTATAATTTTTTCTCCAAGCAGTCTTCAGGAATAGTTTTCCAGGCTTCTTAAAGAACATCCAAAGCTCTTCCTTTGATGTTAGCTGACTTTTGTTTTGTGTTCTCTTGTCAAAATAATTCCACACTGACCATCAACCTTCAATAATGTTGAGGGCCCTGCTCTAGGTAAGTCGATCCATAACAGATAGTGTTGCATTGTGTTTTTATTGCTTTGTGTTGTTTTTTTTAATCCAGGTATTCTTTTACTACAATGGCAGTGTGTTTGGGATCATTGTCATGCTGACAAATAAAGCTGTACTAATCAGATGGTTTCTAGATTTTACTGCACGGTGGATCAAAATCTGACCACACTTTTCAGAATTCCATAAATTGTGAGAACACAGCAGACCCAAACCATGCTAGAGTCTCCACCATGTTTTACAGATGGCTCCAGACACTCACTGTAGTACCTCTCCCCGACATCCTCCCCGCATAACGACTAACTAAAAATGTCAAATTATTATTCATCACTTAATCAAACAGCTGACTTTCATTTCAGTGTCTTGTGTAATTTGGCATACCTCTGATACTCCTCACTTGGTGGGGTGTTTTTGGCCTACCACTCTTCTTTTGTCGTCCACTTGTCCAGTTACCTCAAATTTTCTAATGATCCACGGCACACCACACTGAGCTAGGTCAGGGTTTTGATGAATACTCTTTGGGAATCATCTTATTGGTGAAAGAAGACTATTTTTTATACCTGTCAAACTGTGTTATCTTTGACTAAACTAAAGAAATAGCCTAAAGATACAACTTAAAATGGGCTCTTCGCTAAGTTGTCTGTAAAACACTGGTTCATCCTTTGAGGGAGGCACCTTTTTATGCTTCAATGATTAATGGATCACTGTTAAGTGACTTATCAAAAAAAAACAAAAAAACTTTCCTCTGAAAATGATCAGGTACAAATACTGCACTAAAAATGAGTGAAAAAGCAGCCCATGTCCAAAAAAATAACTCTGAAAGCTCCTCATAAATCATGGAGAACAATTACTCAGGACCACTTAAAAAATACAAAACAATTTTGTTTCATGTTAGCAAAATATAAAGATAGTAGACCTGGCTGAGAACGTTTGCACAGTACTGTGTGTTTGCGTGCTTGCAAGCCATAAGCACACATAAATAAACCTCTTATGAAGATGGATTTTTCTTATGCTGGAAAACTGCCTCGATCTGGTTTATTGAAAATTATAGTCAAACACATTTTAGCTTGATAAAATTTAGAGTTAGAGTGCCTGATCACGTGTGAGTGTGCATGCGTGTCTGCAAGTACCTGAAACTCTGAGGAGTGAGGCCAGATTGAGCAGAGTGGTGGACTGCTTGTAAGCTGTGGAGCAGTGGGCGATGCACTCCTCCACGAGAGACAGACGGTCTGATCGCAGTCGCACTGGAGGGAACACGGAAGACAGCGGGGATGGGTTTCAGACTTGTTTTGCTAATTACTATATTCAATCTGGAACAAGTAAAGACTGATGACCAAGTGATAGGAAATTATGAACATTGAATGATAAAGCAGCAGATGTCAAGATGTCAAGAAAAATAATATAATGCTGTATAATTCATATGCATGTAGCCCAGCCCTAGTTCAGTGATAGACTGGTGGATACTGCTGACTTATTCTGCATAATTAAATATTATTAAAATTAGGGCGTGGATGTGTCAAAATTTCCATGTATCTTAGTGAGTATTAAAATTGTATGTGGTACGTGTTGAATAGTAATTTTAAAAAAACAGCAAAGTAAGCTTCAAAGAATAACAGATTAATGTAATTCATCCATGTGGGACCAATGACAAATTCAAGTGTCCAAAAAAAAACAAACTGTGTTTCTTCTCCTATGGGACGATTTTGCCCTGTTATACTGAAAATTGAACACATAGTTAACAAATATGGCAGTAATTGTTGGATGCAGCCACTTCAGAATTTAAAAAACAAAAACAAAAACAAAAACAAAAGAAAAAACTATATAACAAACCAAAATTGGACAAAAATATTGTGTGTACTTTAAAACATGAGTATACAGCAGTCATTCACATGCCAGTGCTAAAATATTATCTTTCATAAGGCATTTTGAGTGGTTTTAATATTAAAGGGGTTCTCTGAAGCATCTATCAGACCATGAGATAGTTGAAGCATTTGGTTTTGTGGCTATAATCCTTAAAAAAAAAAAAAAGCATGAGGGTGGTCTTAGTTATTTAATTAACTGTGGAACTTTTCAATATGTTGTACATTAGGAAGCATTGTGTTGTAGGTCATAAGAATAATTAGAATATATCCCAAATAAGTCCTGTAAATGAATGAGAGTCCTGTGTCTGAATCATTAAGTGTCACAGCCTTGTCCCTGTCACACACACTACCTGTGTGCCACACCACTGTGTAGAGTAGATGGTTAAGCCGCGGAGCCGTGCAGACACATTTCTTTGATTTATGACAGTAGTATTTCATTCCAATGAGTATGACTGTGTAAAAACTGAGACATATTGTGGAAATTGCTCTTATTTTTTTTCTTAAGATATCCGAGGCTGTTCATCATCCATTTTGTAAATGGATGGTTCATTAAGTGTGAACGTTTCCAGAATGTACTTCTTTACACTAAAAGAAAGTGAACTTTTTTTTTTTATTAATGCTGTAATATCACTCGAGATCCAATTGGGCTGCATGTGGCACAGAAACTAAAACAAACTTCATACTCCAGGTATATTATTTACAGTTTAAGTTTGGGATCTCCATGTAGTCCAATCTGCGAGAGATTTAGAAACTACAACAAGGCAAGCCTTTGATCTTTCACAAGCAGTCTCCAGTCTTAGATATTTCATACTCATTGCATATTGTTTGACATCATTTTTCACTGATAACAACCTGCAGCACATATCATCCCCGCAGGACAGTAGGGAGTTTGTGCTTTTCAAAAAAACCACCTCAAACATTTTCAGATGCATTTCCATTTTTCTTTAAAGTTGTATTGAAACCCTGAGAAATGCCATCTTTAGAGCCTCTGCAGGCCTCTGTGCACCCTGCTGAGGATCTTTATGGCTTTGAATGACTTTGGGCGAGGCCTAGAGGGAATTGTGGGTAGGGTGGTTTATATGAAGCATCGCCTTAGGCTCTATAGGAGGGCTGCAGGGGACAGCCTAAGATGGATTACCTATGTTCAAATCCTTCCGACTTCATATTTGTGCATGTTTATCTGTGAGAACGGGAACTTAGAGTAGAGCTATTACTTTGAGGAGAAAACGAAACTGTTCTTTTCAGTATGACCTTGATTCAAAGCCATGAATTCAATGTTCCCCTAAGCACTGATATTGACCTAAGACATAATAATTAATGCATGCATGTGTCACAATAAAACAAGATTTTCACATTTTCTTTTACAACAGTTTCTGTTTTTCTCCATTGCAGTGCTTCATTCTTTTTTCACTGTTTTTCTTTCATATTCTTCCAAAGCTCTGCCCTCTGCCCTTCACGTTAAGCAAGCAGTGAAAAGAAGAAGGGAAGTAGGGAGCTAGGAAAAAGAGAGAAAACCCCAGAGGTAAGTGATGAATGTAAAGAGAGGAAAAAAGGTGAGAGGGACGGAGAGCAAGAGAGGGAGGGAAGGAACGAGAGACCGTGCAATTTATGGCTCTCTCTGTCACAGTGGTTTTATACTGGCAGCTCGATTTGATGGGGGCAAAGGAGGGAGAGCACGGAGGCCTTGGGGGCAAACAACACCTCGCTGTAAAGGTGAGGCGATGAGGGGCCAAGCTGGTTTATTTTGGCGCCAAGGTTTTCTTTAAAAGGGAGGCAAGCCTGGAACCACAGATGTAGGGTGCCAGAAAAGAACGAAAGCAAGAACATGGAGGTGAATATAGATTGGTCAGCTTTACAGCTGAAGGATAAAACATTGTGTCCCAGAGTGTGTGTGTGTGTGTGTGTGTGTGTGTGTGTGTGTGTGTGTGTGTGTGTGTGTGTGTGTGTGTGTGTGTGTGTGTGTGTAAGACAGAGCACACACGTCCAAACTAAACACTTCATTCCTAATTAGGCCATTGGCCAGATGTTGTTTGCTCAACAGTCGATCCATAAATAACAATATATTTTGATACAGTGACAAGAAACAGCAACATATGGAGGAACGGAGAACGTGACAGCAGGGAGGGAGACAGGCTGGACAGTGAGCCGAGGCGATGGAGGTGGGGAACGGTGTGCTTTAATCGTCTATGAGAACATTTGAATGTCTAACCATTTCAAGCGCACCGACAACACATTCAGATACACACAAAAGCGCACATTTGAAATCTCCCAGCTTTGCAGACAGACAAACGCTTCATGCTACCTTGCAGGGGCAGAATGCTGACGTTGAAGTCTTCCAGCTGGCTGAGGGCGTTGATGAGGTCCAGTTCCTCTTGGATGGATGGAGGACAGTCTGTGATCAGCTGGAGACACCCCCTGATGAAGATAATAAGCAGTTAAAAACAGCAGGGAATGACTAATAATCTGTTCCATTGCTACCCAATCATATGACCTTGTGACACAAAGAGGAAGTCTGAATTTTAGGAGTACAGAAACTTAACTTTTCTAAGCACAGAAAGTGAAAATTGCTTAAATCTGTGCAAGCTGATGCACCTAAAAAGTGATGTAGTTACCTTCGGTCCATTTAATCTAACAGCATTGCAGAAAACTGTTGCAAAACATAACTTACCGCTTGACAAAATGAGTGGGAAGAACTAAAGGGGCTTTACTTAAATTGGTACACATTTCAGAGCTGTAGAAAAAAAGTGATTATCTAGCCTGAAGTCTGTGAAGTTTCAACATCATGATGAGAAACATGGCGACACTTTTCAAATGGATTTAAATACAAAGTCTAGACTAATTTGACAGATCTACAATAGAACAGTTTTCTCTTGAAACGCGAGCGGCACTCATTACCCTTAATAGGATTATGTAGCACATCATGCCGCATATATAACACTGAATTCGCAAATTGTGTGTGCCTGCAAGTGTATACAGAGCAAAGTAAAATATACCAGCGAGTGAAAGAGGAAGAAAAAAGCAAAATGATTAATTTGCAAATAGCACAAATCCCAGATAAAATAGCAGCTTAAGAGTTCTGACGTCAGCACCAGTTGAGCGGAGACGAGGGAACTTGTCCTTGGGATGTGTGTTCGCTCAAGAGAGTTTTACTCTCGTGGTGGGTAAACAAAGACAACTGACAGAAATGTCTCATAATCCTTGTAAGTGTAATGAGAAATGCAACCTCTACTTCTTAAAAACACAGTGACTCAAAACTGTTGAGTAGAGTACACACACGCGCGCACACACACACACTCTCTGGAAAGCACTCCACACGCAGCTCCCCACTCTTTGAGCATGGCTGCTGTTCCTGCCAGGAACAAGAGGTTTGTCCTGGCATGGATGAGAGCAGAGGAAAGGGCTGTGGATGGGCGAATGAGAGACAGAAAGAGGGCATACTGATTATGTACTCGTGCTGTGAAGTATCTCCAGGCGAGCGTGTGTGAGTGTGTTTGTGTATTGACACAGCCTTAGAAAAGACATCAGTGGGGGAAAAAAAAAAAATTATATATTTCGCTTTCAAGAGTCATGATGTGCTTTGCAGCATGTACACTGTGATTTCCAGATTAACTACTCTGTGCTAAACAGACACACGAGAACACAAGTTTGCAAAGAAGTTATCAATGGAGCACAGCAGCACAGACCTTGCCCTTCATTTGCACCAGAACATCAAACAGAAGTGTACTGACATCCTGGTTTTTTTTCCCATTTATCTTCCAACATTTCTGTGTCATATACACTCAGGTTCTTTCCTACTCACACGAGGACTTGTGAGAGGAGCTTTCACACGTACGACAGAAACAACCAGCAACAAAAAGGATCAAAATCATCCCTGCTGGGCCTACATCTGCCTTATCTCCCTCCTTTCTTTTTCCTCACTAAGATGTTTTAACAACTTAAGCATCAAGTCCTATCAAGACCCTACGAATTGTAGAGTAAAGACCCCACAATCTTAAAGAGACAATCAGGCAATTTCCTATCAGCAGCACTTGGTGAAGGCAGAACTTCCTTTTAACAGGAAGAGGCTTCCAGCAGAACCAGCAGAGCCAGGCTCATGGAGAGGCAGCAATCCCCGCTTAAGGGATGAGGGGAAAGAGAAGGTAAATGGTGAATGGACTGGCTCCTATACAGCGCTTTTCTACTCTGCATGAGTAGCAACCATTAAAAAAGTGCTTTATACATCCATACCGTTCATACATTCACATCCACTCACACAAGCATTTTTGCTATGCCTTTCTTCTGCATAGGTGATTTCTATCTAACATATATGGCATTCAGACTCCAGCAGCCACCAATCTCCCAATTAGTAGATGACCTGCTCCTGAGCTACAGGAGAAAACACTGGCAGCCACCAGTACAGTTTTACCTAGATACATTAGATCCACTAGCCTAGATGCACCCATGGTATACATTTGAAAATTCTAATTGATTTTCAGAAAAGTTGACCTCTAACCTCGACCCTGAGTTCAAGATCACTGAGATTCAAACTTGTTTCAGTTTTTTAGTAGCTAAATGTATGCCATCAATTTAAAAAAAACAAAAAAAAAAAAAACCCTAGATGACTACATTCTTCATTTATCACATTCACAAGATTTTTCAGAAAACTTTACATCTTCATCTGACCTTGATGTCAAGGTTACCGGGACTCAAAATGGTTTGAGATTTTTAGTAGATGGAGTAGAATTTCAAAGTCCTATGTCGCATTGGTCTCAAGTTATCCAATTTAAAAACTCGGGTGTCCACACTGTCCGCCCGCCCGGCAGGATGACAACAATACCTCATCAGCCTTTTATGGCTGAGCGGTAAAAAGTAAGGAACATACAACGACAAAACACAAAAGTGTCTGCAGACTGGGGACTTCCCATTTAATAAACTTTGATACATCATCAAACTTTGATGTATGCAGACTATAACGTGACAGGTTTCAACTGCCATTCCTCATTTATTTCTTTTCACAGCCAGTCCTTCTTGGCACAGTCATGATAACAGTTGTGGGATCATACAAATACACCTTCTTCTTTGTGTTGTTTTATTCTTGCAATATGAAGCATTTTGAGCTGCATGTTTTCACAAAAATTGCAACATAACTCCATTAAATTAAGCTTTTTTAAGTAGTACAACTTAAGGATCATGCTCCAGTAATATGAAAACAAGGAGATGTAATGATTTATGGAGATTAAAGAAATCCTAATTAGAGGATATAAGATTTAGGGAAAAAGTTCAACAAGCTATTAGAAGTTACCTCTGGAACAATGACAACGAAGAAGTAACACTTAATGTGTTACAGGAAGCAGTTTATAAGCAGATTGGGAAAAAGAACAACATAGAAAAATAAACACATTTATTAAACAAAATACATAGGAAATGGAAATATTAAAGAGAATCTTTCAAAAATGCTAAACTAATATAATTAGTGGATGATAAGGAAAAAGCTTTCACTTTTAAAAGACAAAAGCAGTATGGTAACTGCTCAGACCGTTGAAGCTGGTAATATACGGGCTAAAAAAAGCAAAAGAAGCAAGAAATCCTTTCCAAAATAAAGGATTTCTTTACTTTTAACACCCAACACTAACACTTGTTTTTCTTTTTAGTCTGTCCATGCATTTTCTGCTGCTTAGCAGAACAAGATGCCGGTCTGTCACAGAGCCCTTTACACTCACATTCACACCTATGGACAATCTGGAATCACCAATTAACCTAATGCACATGTCTTTGGACCATGGGAGTATCTGGAGAGAACCCTCAATGACACCGGAGAACGCGTCCCTCACAGATAAAAAGCTCCAGCCGGCTGCTGGATTCAAGCCCTAACCTTCTTGCTGTGAGGCACATATTAGAAATGTCATCAAAGTCCTTGTAAGGAAACAGAAAATGATAGTAATAAAAAGTAAACAGTGTTCAAAGGCATTAAAAGCACTCTGAGTAAAGGATGATTTTTTTTTTCCAAATTAAGCCAGCTAATAACAGCTGAATAACTTTCATAAGCCCTGCAAAAAAAGGAGCAGGGATACCCTCAGATGACCACAGTGAGTCCTGCTCATGAAGGCTCACATTTCTTTTGAAGAAGATCAAAAAGTGTTTACCTCAAGCGAAGCTGACCGACCATACTGATCAAATTTAGATCAAACCAGTTTTAAATGTGGCAGGTTAGTGTTAAGTAATGTTTCACTTACTTTGAATTTAGATTACGCAGCCTCAACAGCAAATATTAATGCTAAAAAGCATTCGGGTCACTATGATGGTCACTTAGTGGAAATATTGTACTCAGCCCTAACATGGTGTCTAACCAGATATTTACTCTGGATGGATATGCCTTTCAATGTACATATTAAACAAATATGTAGGACGGCTTTCCTGCAATTACGTAATATCCAATTCATTCACCTTTTTACAGTCCCTGTGTGTTCAGACACCATTCTCTGTTTAATCAATAGTTAATATTATTCTTCCACACTACTTTGTCCTGTCTCCCTCCCTTCACCCTGACCTTCCCCGTCTCTTTGTGTTAAAAGTGAGTTTTTCCTCCCCACTTTCGCCAAGTGCTTGCTTATAAGGGGCTGTCTGATTGTTGGGGTTTTCTCTCAATTATTCTTGAGTCTTTACCTTACAAATATAAAGCACTCTGAGGTGGCTATCGCTGTGGTTTAGTGCTATATAAATAAAATATATATAAATAAAACTGAAATAAAGAAGATTTTAAAAACAAAAAACTAATTCAGTCTATAGACTCGGGGTCTCCTTCGTAAAAGTTGTCCGAAAAACTGCATCACTTAGCCGTCTGCACCCTGATCGGCTCAAGTTACCATGGTGACTGTGCCCTTCTAAACTGCTCGTTGCTCTGCCAATGCTAGCAGCTAAATTTCTTTGTTGTTTTATCACTGCAAAGGATACCCTTTTTTATATTTTGCATAATTACAAATATTTATTTTATATATATGTAAATTCATTCATGTACTAATCTGTTTTCTCATGTTTGTTCTTTTCTTTCTTTATCTTTCTGTGTGTTTATTCCCAGAAAATTATGATGCAAAGATTTTTATCGGTTTCAGGGGATCCCCATGTTATTTTAAGTCGAGTCTCTTTGTCCTTCTGCCCGTTGCTACTGACCACACTTGTTTAGGGCAAAGTCAGGTGTAGTTTGTTTAACTGTCCTAGTGCGTGTCTTATTTAGCACACAGGGTAAAATGTGTGTCTGTGGAACAGTTATTTTAATCTAAAGGACACAGTCTTACCATTAGTTGGTGGGCAGCCAGTATGTGTGGACTATTAATTTCAAAGCACCACAGACATTTAACACACCATGTTTTATCCAACACCCTCACCCAAATACGCACACGTGCACAGATTTACATGCACACACAGTGGAAGTGTTACAATTGATGGTGATGTCCAAACGTGTGGAGGGGGGTCTTTGTATTAGTTCCTATAAATGAATGACGACCCAATTACTGTCCCAATTCCCCACTAGGAACAGACGGCAAGGTTAGACACCCACCGGCCCCCCTCTGAGATCAGAGGCCAGCAACACACACACATGCACTTACATACACTGCTGTAAAAAGTATTGGGCCCTTCCTAGTTTATTAGGTTTTTGCACTTAAACGTTTGAGATCATCAATCAGTTTTAATATTGGAGAAATATAGCCTGTTTAAATAAAAACTGCTTTTTTTAAAGGATAATTTGAATTATTTATTAATTGAGAAAATGCTAATTTCCCCATAAAAATAATAACTGGTTGTTTTCGTATTATCTTTTTTCCCTACACATGAAATCATCATTTAAATGCATCTTCTATTTACTCGAGTTATATTTGTCTAATTTTACTTGTTTGAGGATCCAAAGCGTGCAAGAGTGACAAATAAGCTAAAACCTAAGAAATCATTAGGGGACAAAAACTCATGGCACTGTGTATACAGTTCATGTAGTAGGTGAAAAATTATAATGAGACACCATTATTTTGTTCCTGGTCATAAGTTTCATAGAAGTGCAATAACATTCACCTACCGCCACAGAAGCAAACATTGTGTCAAATAAACACTTCTTCTTTTTGGTAGTTACTGTACAAGTTTTGAAATTAATTTACCTTAATACCTTAAAGATAAAGAACTGGGGAAAGGAAATACTCTCTCTTTTCCTGCTCACCTGGCCAGCCCCATGCAGGGGTCTGTTAGCAATTTGGATGAGTTGAAGTACTCCCTGGCAGCAGCCAGCACTAATTCCACGCTGTTGTCATAGGCCACCTTCAGAGCATAACCTTTACCCCGAAAAGACAAGCTGACAGGAACATCCTGACTGACCTGGAAACATTAATATGAAATGTGGGGATTAGCGAGACAGCGAAATTAATTAATTTAATTAATAAGCAGTTTAATATTCGGACAACCCAGGGTGAAGCTGGAGTGTAATTCTGCGAAGGAGCGTCTTATTTAATGTACCTTGGAGCAGTGCATGAGCTGTCCTGCCAGGCGTATGTTCTCCACTCGGCTGGAGCACAGCAGGGACTCGACAAAAACCTGCAGCGGTCAGGGAGGAGGAGAGATATTATGCAGGGAGAGGCAGCGTTTAACCGAACAAAAGTTGTAACATTGTAGCACTCTAGTATTTTATCTGAACTCTCCCTGAGAGCGGTAACATGCAGCTTAATGTGTGAATTATAGACCACAGTGTCACCGAAGGCACAAAATGAAAATGCAGGCACATTAACACATTTAATTACACGTTTAATGTTAGTACAAGTCCTAACAACCTATGGATAATGCGTGTTTTGCATAAAACTGTATATAAATAATGGACAACAAGATAACGCTAATGAGGAACTGCTCTAAACAAGCGTTCGTCCCATTAGCCAGCTGAAGTGAATATTCTTTGCCAAAAAGTTTACAAAACCCACAATAAAACTTTTTGTTAGGAGATCGTGATCACACTTGCTAATTTCAAGTTTTCCACAGTACAGCCTGATGTCAGTTTTGAAAATTATGAACTCAACTGGAGTGAAATAAATAAATATAAAAAGTGTCTTTGGTTCCTCAGTGAGATCCACCTGTCTCTAGCTAAAATTAGAATCCCAATTAAAATCAGAGTGAATACTGGATGCACCTTGCCAACACAAATCTTCCCAATATTACTGAAGTGTTTTACCTGATGGCACGTCTCTGGTTTTAGGCAAGTGTAAACGTTCTGCTGCATATCCAGCAGGTCCTGTAGTAGAACTCTCCACATATTCTCACTCACTGGAGGGTTTCTGGACACACACAAACGTTCAGCATGTTTGTGGCATTTATTTCTATGTGTCTATTCATACATGTGTACTTTTCAAAGCTCATACTTGCGGCCGGTGTGACGACACAGTTTGACCATTAGCTGGTGGGCTTCCTCGTCATTGTTCTGGCTGTTTTTCACATACGAGATGGGCTTCTGTAGACCATGTTTCTCCAGAACCTCAACCACACTGATAGGCATTGGAATAGATGGACAAATATAACATGTAATCACTGTTGTCATTAAGGGGGAAACCACTAATATGATCACACAAACTAAGATTAGGAAAATCACACAATGAAACCACAACGAAAAAACAAAAGTTACATTTTTCAAAACATTAATTCAGGAAAAACAAAAAACACAAAGACAGGATGACTGGCATCAGTAAGCGTCACAGTTGGAAACGCCAAGCAAGACAAAAACATGGCAAAATGATACCTGTGAGCGATCCAAGGGAGAGAGACAGAAGACACTTAAACTCTAAGCTGTTTATTACTTTGGCAGCAGAAAGTCATTTGCGAGTCGCGGTGCAGATGGAGCAAACGTAGAGCAAGACTGAAGAGCAGCGTGATAAACTACACGTCAAAGTGACAGCACCTAGGAGCACGTGAATGCATGCAGTCTTATATGACCAAGGGACAGAAACAGTGAAAGCGTGTGTGCATGTGTGTCGGTGAGGGATTAGCATGGCACCACCAGCCTCAACAGGGTCGTGCTGCTACAGATGTTCACTCTCTGCTGCAACTCATTACCATAGTGAACAGGTGCTTCTGTGTGTGTGTGTAGCTATATGTGTGTGAGTGTAAGACATACAACAAGCCCTGATATTTACAACTGTGTTTGTGTGTGCATGTTTGCTCAAGTGTGAAGTGTCCATGTGTGTGTGCGTGTGTGTCGGAGGAGGGGGGGGTCTGCATGTTCCTATGCACATATTAATGCACCAGCAAGTGGCAGCAGCTGAAAACGGCTTTCATTCTGGAGGCGCTCGGTAAGAAGACACTTTGCATTTACTGCCTGATTCATCTGGATACGAGCGTGTGAGTCACTGCGCTTCAACACAAACGTACACGAACACACTACCCCCACCTCCCACCCGGCGTGTGTTTGTGCATAGCTGCCTATGTCTGTGTGCAAATATGTGAGTAAACTTGTATGTGAAAGGACACACTAAGCCTTAACGCTGCTTCCTGTTGCTGCTTCCTCCTCCTCCTCTTCATCATCATCCACATTCCCATTTCCTTCAGGCTCCTGCCCTCCTTCCCTCCCCCAATCCCCACCTTCATCCTTCCTCCTCATCAGTGCTTTGTGTTTGCAAGTTCACCCTGAGGAGCAGGGTGGATGAGAAAGAGAGACAGAGGCACATGGCCGATTTAAACCTGTAACAGAGAAATTGCCTGAGCTTGTGCCATGGGACACACACCGGACTCTTGATACTGAGCATGTGCGTAAGTTGTATGTGTACCCACCCACCACCCCCATCCAATCAGGCACATATAAAGGGAGGGAAGCAATAAGCATTTCTACACATTGAACGTTTCCAAAGCATTGCAGCAATAATCACAAAAACTAAAGGGCTGTTCCTCCCAACAATTTATGTGCCCTGCCAATAAATACAGACAAGAAATATTGGAGTGTGAATACTTAAGTTTTTTGTTTTTTTTTAAGTAAGATCAAAACACACAATGTTAAATCGAGTCTATTACAGGAAAAGAAAAAGCAGCAAATCCTCGTACCTCAAAGTCTGGAACCAGCTCTGATTTGTAAATCCAACTGCTTGTGCTGACAGAAGACAACAAGAGAGAGGAGGAAGTGAAAGCTGACAGACTGTATTACTTTACCTCAGGTGCTTCTCAAGTTTGTCCACCTGATCATGGAGTGATGGAGTGATGTCTGTCTGTGGCCTGTAGAACAATAAAACACACAAAAAGAGTTGTTACTTCTCTGTAAGTCTGTGTTACTAAAATTAAATTGGAATAAATAAAGTAGAACGCAAAGTAGGAAAAAGATTTGCATCATAAAGTGTACGCCTAATCCCCAAGCGCATGCCTGTGTGCGTATTTATGGCAGTACAGTTTCTACACTGTACCGTAAATGTGTGCGTATGTGGTCAACCAGTGAGGCTGTACTGATTTTCCACTAAAAATAAAACCCCATGATGCTTTGCCTTGAGGCAAAGGATTTTGGGTCAGGCTGGCCTGCGCCCCACTAGAGTACTGACCCTGATGAAACAACCTTCTGTTTATGAGCATCAGTGACTGTGAATGTGTGTCAGTGAGCGAGTGAGTTTTTTTTTTTTTTTTTTTATGTATCTATTTATTTATTTGTTCATTTAAAAATAAAAAATCTGACCTTTCCATTTCTCTGCTTTTTCACCCCCATCTCTGACTGTCTGTGCATCTCCACCTCCAGCTCTTCCTCTTTTTAATACCCATTTCTCCCTCATTCTATTTTTTCCCTCTCCTCAATCACTGTCTAATCCCTTGTCCATTTTTGGATTTCCCACTCTCTAAGGGTGAACGCACGTTACATTCTTCTGAGCAGATTTAGACCTAATTAAGCTGTCTCACAAGAAATATCAGAAAATTGGGTTGAAACTACTAAGTCATGGTTTCTCTCCTAGCTTGCAGAAATCTGTAATATTCTTGGCCGGGGTAGCAATTTTCAGCTTAGTAAGTCAGACACATCACTCCTGAGAGAAATGCTAAATTGAAGGCATTGCATATACAGTATAGCACCTTGCAGCACTCCTAAACCAAACACTGCAGAAAGCTGGCCTGTCTAGCAGAAAGGAAATGTTTAGTCTGAAATGCATATATGGGTATTATGCTCACCGAAAGCAAAAGTGTAACTATAAAGCGATTTTTTTTATGGAGTGTTCATTAAAACTTGCAATTTATTATATATTATAAAGCAATTAAATATTAAATGAGAGACATAAAGAGGGTAACTTGTACAATATACAGTAAAATATAGTGGGGGTGATCTATAAAAGTTGTGGTTGTTTCTAGAAACAGCTGTAGTCAGTTCCTTCTTTTTAATATCAAGCAGCATTAAAAATCAATGCAACTAGCAGTAAACCACGTGTCGCAAACATAAGGAAATCAGTTTTCTGCATCCTATTTAAATATTCGCCTCTTTTTACTTTGCGCCATGAGAAAAAAAAAGTTTGTCATTGTGCTCTTTTTGTAAAGATCAACTACTTGGTACTTTCTTGGTACTTTTAAAAAGAAATAAAGGAAATAAACTCTTTTGGGGGGGGGGGAATTAACTAAGTAAAACAATTCTGCAAACTTGGAAAACTCTATTCAATTAAATTAAAATATGCCTGATGAGGCATTGATGGGCATGTTTATTGAGACTGGATGTTTACAAGACTGTGAGTCAACAGCATTCAAACGGTTCTGTGTTTTTATTGTAATAACTGCACTGATTTCTATAAATGTTGCCTCTTTCATATCCCTACATATAATAACAATAAGAAGAAGAATTAAAAAGGCTAAAATTAACACTGAATCTAATAAAAACTAAACTAAAAACAAAACAAAGAAAATAAATAAATAAAACGTCATTAGATGATACAAAACTATAATAAGTCTGCTAACAATTTGTCAACGAGAAGCTTTTTCACATTTAAATGGATCATGGGTTAAAGTATATCTTTGAATACAAATAGCTAGCTAAATACAGTGTAAAGTAATAGCAGTGCTCATATTTGGATAATCAGTAAAATAGCTACATTTATCGATGTAAACTTCACTGATAGTAAAAGAAGTAATATTAATACGGGTGCTAGCAATGTATACATTATTGAGTAGCTTTTCAGGATTAGCTAGTGTGCCATTAAGGTAAAAACAGATCCAACAATTTGTTTGTTGCTGATTGCTTAGAAATGCTAATAAGATCATAAAAAAGGTTTATGTTCATGTTTTTTTAAGGAGGGAAAATACATTTTTGTGATTTAAATAAAGTAACCCAGCAAATAGCTTAGATTAGTCTACATTAATAATATTATGGAATATTATGATAAGGAAAAGTGGAAACCAGAACATCAATGATGTAGTAGCTCATCAGTGAAAATTCTTGTGAATTGTAAATGGACAGATTGATGATGGATAACTCAGCATGACATGTGCTAAAAAAAATGTATCTTTAATTCACAACTTTAAAATGTAAAACCGACACGCTTATCTGTCTGCGTTACACTTGCTCAGTTTAGTGGAAGGCTGCACTGCGGCTGAAATCATGTCCCCAACCAAACATTGCTTGTTGCCCATAACAGTGACTTGTTTCAGTACAGTTATCCCCACTGTGGCATTATTTAGGGGAAATAAATACATGCCACTCACAGCAATGCATATCAAACTGGAGCTACGTGAGCCAGTTGCTAAAGGAAAAAGATCTAATTGCTGAAAATCATGGCTGTCATACTGTAGCAAGTGAACAATAAACAACAAAGCTCGCCAAAAGTGGTCATTTAATTTCTCAAATAATGTGCACACTGGATGGATAATTCTTCCAAGAATAAGTCATTAGGATTAATTTCAGCTTACTCTTGACACTCTAATGCCCCCCCTCCCCCTCCCATCCTCAGCCCTTCACTATCCGCTCAGTCTCCTTCAAATGCACTACATACCCACACAGCCTCATGGGGAACCTAAAGGACAGCCTCTCTTGCTATATGAAATAAAATGTGCTGCAGAAGAGGTGGGGGAGAGAAAGGCAGAGACAGCAATACCATCAGGTAGGAAATACTGTGTAGACTGTAGCTACGCTAACTGATGGCTCCTTGGAGTCAGAGCTAAGCGTAAAAGAGAGAAGAGGAGGAGGGAAAGAAAGTTACAAGGGGAGAGGAGCAGCACCTAAGGCAGTAGTTAGGTTTATTGATAGGCCCTAAGAGAGATGGAAAGGTGAAAGGAAAGGAAAAAGGTGGGTTGCTTGGAAGCAATGTATTCTTGTGGGCGAGGCAGCGCCGGACTGCTTTAATATCCTTATATCATGGCTTATCTAATGTATAAAGCTTACTTCTGTCATTACCAGAATATGCCCAATTGACTTGCTGACTTGTGTGTTATCGTGCACGGCATCGTGTGTGTGCGATTTGTGTGCGTGGATGCGTGCGTCTGACCCGTAGCCCCTCTGTGGCAGACACTCCAAGATTTCATAACAGAGGCTGAGCTGGTCGTCTCTCTCACAGCTGTAGATGCACTCCAAAGCGACCTCCATCAGCTGGTCTGGGTCCCCGATAATCTTCTGCTGGCACTGGAGGAGAGAAGAATAAGAGTCAGTATGTGCATATCAATGTGTGAATGACCCTGTAATTTATTTGTACCTACACACTGAAGCATTGCATCAATTTAAGCATTTTCTTCCTCTGGAGTGTTTGTGTGTGTGTGTGTGGTTCATGGCTTCTAATGGCCCAGAGACCTGTCCTTGGCTGCGTCCTTATGGGGTCATAAATACAGCATTTACAGCGCAGGGGCAACAACATCGGCCTTGACATCACACAAACAGCCAGAGCTGCAATGTCTGCGTGGATGTGCTTTCATTTTCCTGTCTCTCCATTTATGATTACCCAAGTGTGACGCCGACTACGCTTGTGCATTGTGTGTGTCTGTGTGTATGTATACGGATACTTGCATCAGGTTTGGAGTGCTTGAAAATGATGAGGGGCAGGGTGAGGTCTTCCTGGGCCAGGCTGACCAGGTATTCTCTGAGCAGAGATTTAGCAGAACCCTCTTTCTGTCCCTCACAGCGATGCAGGAATGGCACCATCCACTGGAAGGAGTCTTTCACGTAGTGCTCGGTGCTGGACTGATAACAGAAAGAAATTAAAGATACTTAATTCAGGCAGGATACTAAAAATAATGTGACCTAGTGTGTTGAATAGATAATTCACTTAAAGTGAGTAGTATTCTACTGGTAGGAATTTTAGCCTAAGAAACTCTAGTCACTGATTTTATGCTCTTCATTTGTTGCGCTTTACATTTACATGTTTATGTAAATAAAATGAACTTAGCTCTTCCAATAAAGGAGAACCTCTGGGTGGAATGGTTGTTAAATCCATTTGTTTTCTTTTATATAAAAGACTATTAATGAGTTATATACCTTTCTGTTTGCAGTCATATAGCATATACTCCTATGGGCTAAATTTAGAAAGCCAATCTGTCAGTTGCACAAAAATTATTGTGAACTACATGGAAATAATGGAAATACTGCACTGATCACAAATAACAAGGGGTCTGAGCTTTCTCTAAATCACACACTGATTAAACTACCAACACAGAGACACACATATTTCACTGAGCTAAGCCTTTCTGGCTTTTGAGAGCCTGCTGACATGTCACCAGGTTTCTGATCCAAACACCAAGCAGTTACATAGCACAAGCTGAGCTAATTTCCACAGTGAAAAAGACAGATTTTGCACCAATCACCTATAAATTTCCTACAGCATCCTCTCCAATAGCCAACTTTGGGAGCAGCAATTTTGTGATGCTGTACCAGTGAAGGCTTTTTGGCATTTGGCATTAGGGCACTAAAAGTAATGACGCTATAAAAATGCTTTATAAAAAGCCATTATCAGTTTTTATTGATCAATTAACTTTATATGGATTTCAGTAAAAAGAAAAAAATCAAATAAGCATTTGATGCAGCCACCCTTTGCCTTTAAGAGGTACTCATACTCATTTTATTTATTTATTTTTTGAAGGGATTTGGCAGGTAAACTGTTCTAATCACCTTGAAGAACTTGCCACAGTTCTTCAGTGGATTTATGCCATCTCGAATGCCTCCGTCTCTTTATGGCATCCAGACTGAATCCAAGATGTTGAGATCAAGGCTCTGTGGGGGTCATACCATCTGCTGCAGTGCTCCTTGTTACAAGTCGCAACAGCATGGTTGGTATTGTTCTCAGCTTGCGACTATGAGTGTGCGTGTGTATAAGTTTGAGTATCATCATTACGTAAAGTGGTCCAGGAGACAAAACTACTACTAAAGGTGGTTTTACTTTGTCTTAATGTGTCTTTCTGGGTAGTAATCGATATCAAAATGAAGACAAAGTTTAACCCTTTGTTTACCAATATTTATACATTGCTAATGTACTTTAGTTTTTACGTTTGGCTGTAAAATGAAAGAAATCATTCCGGATCTTTCAGGAAGCATTTGTGTACATTGTAAAATCTTGACACAGCTGATTTTTTTCCTGTCCATGTTCAGACAGCATTATCTTGTGAATGCTTTCTGCAACCACGATTCACCTCATATCCCCAGAAAGCTAGTCTTTGCTTCTTCTGGCAAATTAAGGGTTAAAAGTGAATGTAGTCCAAAAGTTTAAACTTTAAACCAAGACAATAATACTGACACTGTTGTGATCCCAATACAAGGAGGACTCTATTTAGTCCTGTTCTTAAAAGTTCTGTTCTTATTAGAGTTATCAAGCTGCAGAATGAATTTGGGAATGATGGGATGTCTGCATGATGGTGCTGTGTTACAGATAAGAACGCAAGACATGAGTGTGTGCGTGTGTGTGGAACATCAAGGAAAGTTAGTCGAATATTTTTTTTTCTCTGTTTTTGAATGTTTGTTAGAAAATTGCAAAGTACTTCAAACCGCATTTACATGAAATTGTGCCATGCAATTAAGCCTGAACTTGAGCCATAATAGCTGCAGTATGTGGGCTGCGATGGGATTTGAGCAGATGCATGTCAAGTTCGTGCAAGGCCTTGCACCCACCTTGCGACAGCTCTGACTCAGGATATACAGATAAGAGAGCATCAGCAGGAAAAATGAGATTGAAAAAAAATAAATAAATAAATAAATACTTGAATGCTAAATGCAAACTTGCACACCCACGTGCAACATTTTTGCTTTGCTGTACTGTCTCTCTGATAAAGAAAGACATCAGACGCAGGCAAAGAGGGAGATTTAATCTAGGCGAGTTTGGTAAACACTCAAACACACACAACCACACACACAGACACAGACACATGTACATACACACACAGAGCGTCCAGAGGGAGTACCAGTCAAACAGCATGTGTTAGTGCAGTCAACAACATTTGCTGGCTGCCTGCCTGTGTGGCAGATACTACTGGCAATGGGCCTCATAGGCTAAAGCTGGCAGTTATTAGCTACAATTTAGAGGACAGCTCATATTATGTACTCCAAGGGGACTTGTAACTGTAGTACCTGCTATATAGAATAGCTTTCATAGCTCTCATGTTGCTGTTGGAAAGGAAGCTCGTATCATCAAATATGAGTGATTTCAGGAATGAAAAGGAACTAATTTACTTGGAGGCTGCCGTTCAATTAGTCTTTTAAATTTTTCTGTTTGTTGCCTATTCCAGTTGCAATTAGCATAAATTATGTTTCTTTAAGCAACAATCAAGGACAATAAAGTAACTATAAAGTGGAACTGTATGAAGAAATGTAATGGCAGAGAAATGGGAGGCAAGCTTTCTATTTGTTCAGACAATGAACACCCAGACAGGCTGTGAAACAAAGCAAGCGGGCTGGGAAACGCAATTTAACAGCGTCGCGTGAGGAAAACAACGTTTTTCAACTGAGAAAAAAAAAAAAGAAAGAAATTATTTGCATTTGAAAAGGATAAAAGAAAGAAATTATGAAATGAATGGCATTCATTATAATGAAGATAAAAACAAAGACAATTAGAAACGGTAAAAAGTTTGGACACACGTACCGAATGTGTCCAAACTTTTTATTGGTATTTTATCTTCCAGTTTTTGTACAGAGCTTTTCAGTTACCAGACCTGCTGTGCATACATGATTTTGTGCAGCTAAAAGTATAACCGTTTCTGTGGTGGGGGTCAACCTTTCCCAGTGTGCAGTTAAGCAGGTGGAAAATTAAGTCACGTACGTTTTTCATGAGCAGGCGGAGTTTGTCAATGTCGCTGAGCTGCTGAAAATCTTTAAGAGTCAGACCCAGTTCACATGATGTCTCATACACAAGTGTTTCCATGGTGACCAAGTCATCGCATAATCGCTCCAGCCCGGGGATTTCCCGCTCCTTCCCAAGACGCACCAGCGACAGGGCGCAGTCCACCTGAGACAAGAAACAAAGAAAACCAAATGAAAAACACGCTTGAAAACAGGTTAGAGGAGGCGGACTACATGAATTCTACTTAAAAGTACATTGAAGAAGAAAAAAAAAAAAAAGACAAGATCAGTGGTCAACATCACACTTTCACTAACTTCTTAGCGTCTCCTATACTTGGACGTTTTAAGGAACGAGCACTGTCAGTGAGATATTAAACACACTGTTACTGTGCCTCAGATTGGGTACTTTCATACTTCCATAATATCTTCAGTGCATGCATTCGTTCACACTGTGTATCACAAGTACACAGATGGTGTTGTGATAAAAGACCTGATAAAGGTCAAACGGTCGAGTGTGAAACAATGCACTGTACACTCAGTGGCTGCCGTTTTGGCAACGTGGGAGAAAGAACGAACGAATTTCCAGCCAGCTGTACCAAGATCTGTTGTCTCAGGCCTTTAGCTTACATGATAAAGAGCATATCAGCACTTCCATTGTTTAAAACAAAAGAAACGCGTTCATAAACCACCAACAGCATAATTGTCAACAGTGATGAAAAATTTGCCATGCATACTTTGGGGCAACACCACCCCCTCACAGGAACAGGTTGAATAGGTTAGTTATGGGGGTCACTACTCTGGAGCCAGTGGAGGTGGTTCAGGCATCTGACTTGGAGTAGGTATGTCCTACTGGGAGGAGATCCCAATACACGCTATTGAGATTACATCTCTCACCTGGCTGGAGAGCACATTGGTACCCCGTGTCTGCTTAGACTGCTGACTCCGCAACTTGAATGGCAATAAAATGTGTCAACAGAGAGCATGTTATGTAATTTATGGAGCACTTTAATAGTTTCATGTTGTGAGTTAGATGAGAAGACTCTAGGGGCATCTATAGAAATGAAATCAAGCTAATCTTGGTTTCACACTCCCAAAGAATGTGTTCCAGGACTGTGCAGGCTCTTTGAGATGTTCTGTCCCGAATTTCCTCTTCTTCTGTGCAACCAGTGGTTTTCGCCTTGTTTTAAAGCCTCCGTGCTTCTATTGATGAAGGTGTGTTAAACTCCTTGAATTAAAGCTAAAAATCTTCAATCACTTATGGATTTGCTCAATTAACATCCATAGTGTTGGTGTACAGAAACAAAACTAGAAAAGTCATTATTGTTTGAATACTTATGGGCCAAACTGTGTATACACACACACACACACACACACACACACACACACACTAACCCAACCTCTTAACCATGACACTTGGGCAGAAGGCAAATAAAAAGCCTGTTTGCAGCAATGTTCGTTCAATAAAAATTGTTGCCGAGATAACTGGATTGGGACGTGGAAAAAACAATATCCCGTCCAATCCAAAAGCAAATAATAGCTGTCAGTCATTACTAATATCCAATCATTAGACCTTCAGCAATAAAACATTGAGGTTTTGGGCTTCCTGCTGCTCCTAATCGATACAATTCCATCCAGAAAAGCAACCAATCAATATGCAACCAGCTATATGCCGGCAATACGCCCAGCCAATTGATGCTCGGCCACCTGTGGATGTTAGCCAATCAATAGCAGATGCTGCTGGGTCCTGCGGTGATGATTGCCTTTTCTACACCTTTTAGAGACAGCGCACACGTCCTTGCTGCATCTTTCCTACACAAAGGCACAAGTGCCCACAGGCACACAGAAACACACAGAAACACAGATACACAATCAATGCAATCTTGTTGTCTTCAGCTTATCTCAACACACATTACTTATTGTTGAATAAATAACTGCATGTCTTCATTTGCCAAAAGTATCCCCACAAACACACACACATTCAACCCAAAACCCAAATCACCTTGACTCAGAGTCTGAGCAATTAGATACAATGAGAGGGGGAAGTCTATTGATCTAACTGTGAGTGTAGATCCTCCTCGTTCTTTCCGCTCCTCCCTGCTCTCCAGAGATAGATTCCCCCAGCTAACCACAGACAATTCAGATGTTGAAATCTCACACTTTTTAATTACGACCTCATCTCCATCCCCTCCCCTCGTCTTTCTGTAACACGACCCTCTTTCTTTGTGCTCTCCCCCCCTCGCCACAATGGCAGATTTCACTCTTCACTGTAATATTCCAACTCAATTTGATGCTTCTTTGTCTCTCACCCTCGTCCTATCACACTCCTTTCTTTCAAACGGAATTTTTACATTTTCTCATCAGCTCTGCTCAATTTTAATCCTGTTCCCTTCCCTCCCACCTCTTCCGAGTAACAGTCACCACACTAGCCTCCATTTGAACTCCCAGCCTGCCCCTTTGCCTTTTCTGTATGCCAGCCTCCCCGCGCTCTGTCTTGTTTTCAAAGCCACCCTCTCATTTTGTGCCATTTCGTTGCCAGCACAACAACCACTTGGTTTTAATATCCTTTATTCCTACCCTTTTACCCCCTTATAACTGGTGATTTTCTTCCCCACAGACAGCTCTTTCCATGAGATTGCTTTCCCTTTTTATCTCCACACCTATCTGTGCTGCCCTCTCCTCTTTCTGTGTTTGTAATACACTAACCTAACAAGGGCTGTTGCATCGGCCCAGCATTTATCTCCTCTTTCGGCTGCACTTCCATTCTCTGCTTGCCCTAGCTCGTGTCTCTCTCTGAGTCATCTTGTCAATCTTCCCATCAGTGTCTCGCCTCCTGCCACTTTGTGACTGGTTTAGAACACTCCAGCTTCCTCTGATGCGGCTCCTTTTAATCAAGCCCCATTTTACTCCATTAAAACGCTCTCCCAAGCATAAACAGGGCCAGATGACGAATGAGAGGAGGGTGCCAATAAGAGAGAACAAACGAGACGAAACGTAAAAAAGGGCAGGGAGAAGGGGTGGCTGTGGTGGGGGGGGCGCTCAGCAAATGGCAGCAGAGATTTTCTGATGTATTTCTGTGTCACTGCTGCTCGTGTGAAGAAAAAACTAAATGTGTGAAATAACCAGAGACGTGAGAGTTCGGGACAGTCCAAAGAGACTCCTGGAGTAAGATGTGATAGAGCAAATGAAGATGAGGTCTAATTAAAAATGAACAAGGGAGAGAATGAAAGAGGGAATTGGTGTGATTCCTTGAGACTAACAAAGGCCTCCTTTTACACATGCACTCGAATCTCTCCCTTTCCTTCTCTCTTGAGTGGATGATGAAAGGCGCGATTCCCCAGTTGTCTTCAAAAATGAGCAATGGACCCCAAAATCTCTATTTCGCCAGCCTCTTTACAGCAAGTGGAAGGGATAAAACGGAGAAATGAAGGGGAAAGATATGACTGCACCCTAGTTAGTCCTTTCACAAAGACAAAGAGAGTGCTGTGACAACCTTGATCCATCACTCTGATGGAGGTAAAGAGGGGACGGAGCTGCAGCGTGGATAGTGTGGGTGGAGAGATCGGGCTGCTCTAGCGTTTACGTCCCATTACTCCACTAAACAAGTCCTATCAAGTCTTATTTTTCACTTGCAGCATCAGAACGCGGATGACATAAGCTTCGGGTTCTCTTCATTAGAAGTCCATATGGCAAATATGATAATAACTGTCACAGATCAGATCAAAGTGACCTTGACTGATGGAGACAGGCAACATACCCTCTGCAGTCTGAATCCCAGCTTGTCATATTTTTCTGCCCTCATCATCTAAAAGAAGTGTGCGAAACCAATTGTCTTTTCAATAGCCAGATGTCTATTAATTCCTTTCTGCCGCTGCCCAGCTGTAAGATCCAATCGAGCAGAAGGAACGTTAACAGTCTACGTAAAAGGTTTCCCCTAACAGAAGAACTATGACCAGTTGGAAATGATTTGCATCGGTAATAAGGGATGAACAAACTAATTGAAAAGTTGCGAGGTCACCTGATCGTTTTAGTCTCTAAAACAGCTTGGATCCTTGAGGGTTAAGCTTGAAATTACAAAATAAAGGCTTTGTAAGGCCATGAGAGGTCAGCGGGAAAACATTTATTGCTATTACAGTCTGCAAGGTCAGGTAAAAGTTCTGCTGTCACAGGAAGGGTAAGATGCAATCTTTCATTAAATTTTGCTTCCAGGTCAAAGTAAGAAATTCTTGTAATGTTTTAAAGTGCTCTGGAGCAACAGTTCTTGGCATGTTTTTTTTTTTTACTGATTTTCAATCCAGTCCTTGTACTCGACTATTTTCAGAAGAATGTTTTTGTCTGTTAAACCACTGAACACTGACCTTTGAATCGTTCAACCATAAAAAAGACACCTAGCTCAAGCAATGAATGTTGTGTCTACACATAACAGACAACTTTGTATATATACAAAAATTGTATTATTAGGCATATTTTGACTAGTGGAAAGAAAGAATTGTATGACAGAAAGAGGTCTAATGGAGTGTTAAATACAAATTTGAAATTTTTGGTTCAAATCATTAACACTATGTACAGAGGAGGTCAGGAGTGAGGTACAGTCAGTGTCTAAGACCATCTCTAAAACACGATGGAGGCTCTATCAATGTTTGGCGCTGCATTTCAACCAGTGGTGTTGGAGATCTTGTCAAATGATGTAGTTAACTACCATCAGATTTTCCTTTTGTTCCACCATACAATACCATCTAGAAAGCATTAACAATGGATTCATTTTTCAGCATGACAGTGAACACAAATACACTCCCAATCCAGTAAAGCATATGTGGATAGAAAAACATAAAAAGGAATGTTAACAGTCACAGATTGGCCTCCTCAGAGCTCGGACCTCAACATCATTTCGACAGAGAACAAAAGGCAGCCAACATCCAAAGAAGATTTTTGAATGTTCAAGAAGCCTGGGGAATTATTCCTGAAGACTACTTAGTAAAAGAAATTAAAAGAAAGCTTGCTGAAGGCAGTGCAGGCTATGCTGAAGAAAAATTGGTAAGAATACCAAATATTGACTTTCAGGCTCATTAGAATTATTGAAACTCTGGTTTTGCCAAATTTCCTAGAAAAATGTGAAAGACATGAGGGGTGGCTCAACACTTTTGCATAGTAAAACAAACATATAGTGACTGACTGTAAGCTACAAGCGGATACACAGAATGTTTGTACCTGTCTGGAGCAAGAGTCGATATCCTGGGCTCTGCTAATGTACCAATCAGTAAGCAGCTCTTTGGAGGGCGTGGCTGTGCGGAATCTCAGCAGGTCTGAGGCTTCGTCATACAGGAAACTGTCATCGTCAAACAAATTCTGCTCCAGCACCGCTCTTAAAAAGCAAAAGACATGGATGAAGAGTTGTGCTCCCTTGCACTTTCACTTTATTCCTTTAATGATTTTTAGCTAATCAGCTAGAGCGGGAACAGTTAATGAGAGAAAAAGGACTTTTATTTTGGCGATAATTCAGAATTATGTGTTTATCAAATGAAAAAGAAAAAAATCTTACAAACAGATTAAAACAATGCACTGATACAATTATTTTTTATGGAGCCAAAAGTCAAAGCCTTACTCCTGTGTCATAAACCTATTTTGTTACCCAAAAACATAGCACAGAGAGGATCGTGCTGCTCTGAATAATCACAAAAGCAACTGATCCTCTGCTGAAAATGTTCCCCTAAAAATGTACAATTTATCTACTACCTACAGTGCCCTGCTGCTTTAGGAAATTACTTGTTTGTTTGCTTCTTTTTTCTTCCTTTTTTAAATGAAAGTAACACATTTATGAACCAGATGCACAGGGAGGGATGCCCAAATATTAGTATTTAAAAGACAGTCTTAACATTGTAGGATTTTTGATAAGAAAAACACAGAATATCACCTGACTCAAAGGTAAAGGAGTTGAGCAAAGAGAGGGGAGAGAGATAAGGAGGGAAACAGAAGCTGGAAGAGCAGAGATATAACATAGCCACCAAAAAAACACTGCCTTAAACCTAGTTGCCAGGAATGTTGCTCCAATCACATTATCAAACATTCATCCTGTAATTTCTGGCCAAATATACCACAGTGTGCGACTGCTGTTATGACTCCCAACAGACGAGCAACAAAAAAAATAAAAAATAAAATTGTAAATGAAGCCCGGCCTCTCTACAGAAGCAGGCAAATGGCATGAATTGGCAGTGCAACAAGATTTGGTATTAGTTGGTTATGGCTGTGTTTAACATTTGGATAATAGGATGTCATGTGTTGTTTCACAAAATGATGCCAGCACAAGCATCTGGCCTGTTTGGAGCATGAATTTTAACAGTTCTACACTGCGAGGGGCTTTGTTATCCCGGACACGGGCTGAGTTAATTATGACGCGTTACGTCACATTTGTTTAACTGTTGGCTTTAATAATACTTTATGCACAGAGCTAGAAATCAGTACATTCGCCTCAGGGGTGATGTAACCTGTTTACCTGCACTCCTCTGCCTCACACCAGTCCATCTCTCTGTGTCTTTGCTCGTCCCACGGAATCAACACCAGCTCACCTCTGTCATCCAGACTGTAAATGAAAGAAAATGAAAAAAAGCAAGATATACGAGAGGACAGAAGGAGAAAGACAGCAAGAGAGAGGGGTCAGTTTTTAGGAAAAAGCACACCAATAGCAATACACCGCAACATGCGACATCTACCCACCCAGGCATAATGGGACCTTATAAATCAGCAAAGGCATTTACTGTCTCAAAGTAAACATGGCCATAAACTACAGCAAAACTAGAGAGCAAGCAACATATGGGAAATGGAAAGAGCAGAGTATAATAAGAAAAAGAAATGGGAGGAGGCAAAAAAACAAAATCACAACAATAAACAAGTCAAAGAACTTCTGAAGAGAGTCTGAATCGTGCCTCAGTTGTAAATAGCGGGGAGTTTTATTTTCTAAACGCCACGTTGGTCCCAAGCTTTACTTCTTCCTGGTCTCCTTGAGTGTGACAGGTCTAAGGAAGATAAATAGGGGACATGCAAAAAAAAGAAAGCCAAAGTGAAGAATGACTCTGTAGCTTCACCTGTCAGCGTTGACAGGACTCCGACGCTTGGACACAGACAACGTAACGACTCGAATGCTAAGACGCCGGGCTGAACAAAAGCAGTTTTGCTTTGGGTTTGTTTCTTTTTTCTTCTAGGATTAATGCATGGCTTCTTGTTATCTATTTGTTTGTGGACAGAAAAATATGTACTGTGGCTGTAAAACTCAAGGAGATAGCGTGGGCTACAAATCATCTACAGCTTTGGTGCAGTTAAAGGCCGAGCGCGCACACACGCTGCAGCAGTTTTTAGCACGGTCATAAATTCTCTCCAATCACAAAATACATAAGAAGCAAGCAGTAGCTCTGATTTATGTCAACACTCCAAAGCAGGAGGGTTTTTCACCAACACTCCAGCGCCAGTTCATTGATTAAGCTTGGAACTTCAACACTAGGATAACAGAGATCGAGAAGTCCCGCATAAAATCAGCCTCATTCACTGTGGGTTTTTTTTTTTAATGACATTCCCTAACTCCCAGGTGCTCTTTCCTCATTAAAGACAGTGTAGTTAGAGAGTGGAAAGTAAATATCGGCGTGAGCGGCCAGATATCGATAGGAGGAATGAATTATTCTGTGCCTGCATCCCTGATCTACTTCGCATCAGAGAGGCAGGGGAGCAGGATTGAAAACAGGAGATGCAGAGCAAACCTGGAGCTGGAGTTTATTTTTGGTTTCCACAGAGATGACCCTTTGAAGCTACAGGCAAAGACTCCTTAAAAAAAATACATGCAGTATCCTCCAAGTCTACAGGTCCCTTCACAGACCTAATCAATATTACAGGAGAGTATTACCTCCCCCCCCCCTTTCCAATGAAGCAAGTTCAGTATATAGGGAGTAAGCACCAAACAGATGGCTTGAGCTGGCTCCGTCTGCTGCAGTGTGGAAGCGAGCGCTGTTGGAGCAGCATTTGGTGCTCACAAGCTGGGGAAAATAGGAAACTGCCCCACAGCGGCAGACCCATGATGGATGCTCACTGCAGACCCACAAGCACCTGACCTCCATACAAACTCAGTCGCGGCTAATAAAAGGGAGCTGTGTTGTAGTGTGCGTATGTGGAAACTATATATAAAAATTATATCTATATCTGTAGGGTTTTTTTTAAGGTGATGAATTTGCCACCCTCAAATACATGGTTTCTTTATAAAGCAGTGGCAGAGAGAATATATCTGTAAAATCCTGTTTCTGCAAATGATATGCTCATTTTGAATGTAATGCCAGTTTCAAAAAGGGCGGGCCAGGACCATGTTTACAACAGCGTTGCATCACATTCCTTTAACACTGTGTTTGGCTGCTCAAAATTTATTTTCCTTGGTTCTTTTCCATATCAAAATTTCACTCTGTGACAGGTTTGGGCTGCAGGCAGCCTGCAGACTCCTCCTGCTACAGCTGGATTATATGCTGGATGCTGTCTGGTATCGTCTTGCTGAAATAAGCAAGACCTTCACTGAAAGTTTTCTCCAAAACTTTATCGATTAGCATTAACCGTGTCCCCCGGGGATGTGCAGATTTCCCCCAGTTGCAGACCATCACATGGCCAAGCTGGAAGGTTTTGGATTAGTTTCAAAAACAAAAATCCACCTTTGTTAATATTAGATGAGCTAAATGTCAACACTTGAGAATATATTGCAGGATGGTCTTTGCATGGCTGAGTTTGAACTTTTTTTTGGATGCAGCGGGCAAATGGTTTCTGGAAGTGTTTCTGAGTCTGTGCAGTTCTTTTTACCACAAAAAGCAGGTCCTTTTTTTTTTTTAAACGTAGGGGCACCCGAGGGCCCAAAGGTGATGGCAAAATTGGTTTTCAGCCTTGTCTTCATTTTCAGAAATTTCTCTGGTGTCTCTCGATCCTTTAATGATAAGACATACATAGATGATGAAATCCTCAAATTCCTTTCAATTTTAGACCAAAGAATATGATCTCTTTGAACTGCTGAACTATCTGACCATGTAATCTTCCAAAGAGTGGGGTGAACCCCAACTCCCACCTTTATTTCTGAACGATTTTGCCTCTTCTTCTTTTTGTTTGTTAATCCTGTAGCAACTTTTTGGACAGTTGCTGGAATCAGAATGACTCAAATATATTGTACATATAAAAAAAATAATGATTTTCATTCTTATGCCTTTGTACTCAATTACACATATGGTTTGGATAATTTGCACATTTGTGCATTTACCTTTTATCATCGTACTTTTTTAGATGCAGGGTTGTAAGATTTTCACAGAAGCTAAAATGAAGTATCGAGGATTAAATAGAAAAACGAGTTACGATTTAAGGAAAAAGGCACGGTGAATGACTGGCTGCGCCCATCAGTAAATCCAGTCACTGCTATTAGTGAACCATAAAGAGGTGAGGAATGATTTCTTCCCTCCAAAACAACCCTCCATCACTCCTCGCTCCTATTCAGCATTTCTCCAAGCCCAAAGCAAAAAAAACCAAAACAGGCAGTGTAGAGTGAAAACCAGGGGGAATAACACTGTAATAACAGACAATTGCATTTGTTCAAGCAAGTATTGTATCATTTGAAGGTGTTCGGCTTTGTTTGAATGTAAATTTAGAAGTAGCAATTAAGTCTCTCTCCTCTTATTTCATTGCTGTCTCTGCCAGCCCGTTAGCTGCGGCGCTGTGCGTACATGTGTGCAGTGACAGAATAAACTTGTGTATGTGTGTGCTTTTTAATGACGGCAAAAAGATTCCCACTGTGAGAATGTGAGAAAGACTCTTGAGTGCACGCTCTGACTGAGGTGCAATTCCAGTTTTAGGTCATTTTAATTTAAAATGTAGAGGGATGTGCGACTCTTGCATTCTACAAAGGTGTGACTGTGGATTCTCTGACATTAGAAGGGTGCAAATCCCAGTGGCGGTATACTTTTCTTTTTTCTTTTTAAACAATGCAGTTTCTATATCGAGAGTGTGAATTGTTGTAAAAGGGGACTTAAGAATACATTTGGATTACTTCAACACCTTCGCTTCAGCGGTTTGGGAAACAGCAACTCGTGTCTCATCAGCAACAAGAAAATTAAACCACCGACTCCGAGCATATTGTTATAATCCACTCTTCTCCTGGGAATCCTTGAGTCCTGTCGTCCATGTGGATGCCACTTTAGCATACAACACAAAAGCCACGTAAATATTGTTACATGCAAAGTAAGGCACTCCCATGCAAGATGCGTTTATTCCTTCAGTAAAAATGAAATCCTACTTTTGTTCTTTATGGAGACTATTTACTTGCATGCAAAGCTTGCACAAACATGACTCCTCAATACAACTCAGACATCACAGGGATTTTGGGTGCATTTCAGGTACCAAAAATCTTGTCCCTGCCTACAGATTATATTTGTTTTGCAGATATTTGGTTATGAAGCTCATATCGCTTTGAACCACACCAAGCTTCTAATGCATGTTCTAGCTTTCGGAGTAAACATGATTTTTCAATGAGTCGTTTCATTTGGTTCTCTCCGAGTCTCAGCAAAAGTCAACACAGAAAGGCTTCCTCCATTTACTCTTGCAGGACAAATAAATCAGACCATCTCAATGAGTTTTTCCCATCTATAATGCAAGAGTGCAGCGCTTGGTAAACCATTTGTGTCTGTATAAAGTAAATACACATGGACCTTCTTGTAAGTGCGTATTTGTGCACGTCTTACCAGGCTTCTGGCAGCAAGGTGGTGTACTCGTGTGGAGAGGTGGTTTCCGGAAAGTTGTCAAGGATAGCTAGTCGATGTTGGAGGAGTTCTGCTCCGTGATATGTGAAAAGAATGTCAAGAGCCTGCACGTTGCTCTCCTGTGGCCAAAAAAAATGTATGTTAGAAAATGCTTAATGTCAATTGGTGCCTCGATTTTACCCTCGTGTGTGTCTAAACGAGCTAACCAATGGTCAATGGTCAATGGTAACTTTATTGTCCCTGATGGGAAATTGATTCGCAGTATGTCAAAACAAACAACAAACATACAACCAACACATCACGTACACTCATTAAAAAAATACTATAATATAATATAAGCCTGATAAAACAACCTAGATATTCCATCGAAAAATCGCAGGCTTGATCTAAAGTAGAGAATCAGTCACATCCCTAGCTCCAAACAAAGACGCATACAGTTAAAATGAAAAGATGCAAAGAGATAATTAGTGAGACATTCTGTAGGAGTGTGAGGCCAAGGTTACCCTGGCGTAGTTTCTTGCTGACAAAACAATGTTTTGACTTCGGAACTTCTTGAAGAAGTCTGCATCGTATTTGTCCTCCGCTGCATGAGGCCCGCCAAGTATTTCCTGGAAAGTATAAAGCAAGAGAGAAAGAAAGAGA
>NW_024582369.1:4311858-4440477 GCF_018398535.1 Haplochromis burtoni
CTTACAGTTCATGAAAAGAAATTTGTGAGTCAGAGGGTTATCTTTCCAGAATAAATGTTATGAATGGAAAGGAATTCAGAGTAAAGATGCGAGGGAAAGTGCAAGTAGAAGATGTGACTGCCAATGAAGGCACTAAAGCAAAGCCAACAGAGATGCTATTTAATTTTTGTGGCTTACAGCTGTCTTGTCCTTTTAGTTGGAGTCATCTAAGTGCGTGTGTGTGTGTATGTGTGTGTGTGAGCATATGTCAGGATGGACCATTTGTTGTCCTGGAAAGAGGGATTTATGTGTATTTGTGGTTATAAAATCTCTGTAGTATCCATTATGCCAGAGCATGTGTGTGTGTCTGTCTTTGTGCAGAAGAGTGTGTGAGCCGTGTGTGTGTGTCTGATGGATAGCTTTTGAATGGGGTCCTATGCAGACAGAGCCAGCCCAAGTCTGGATGATAAAAACGCTAATATCATATTCATAGACAGCCAGAGAAAATGCATCGGGGCAAAAGGAATCTGACGAGTACTGCAGTTACCATGACAATGTCCGAATGAAGAGAGAAACGTCATTCTGTCTGAGTCGAATATCTAGCAGGATAAAATCTCATCTCTCCTGTATGGGAGCGAGTAGGGTCCTGTTCATCCGTGATAAGGGTCTGCATGTTAACATTACTCACTGTGAATCTGAAATCCACAGTTTTAAGTAGTTGCAAGTGTCTGCTTTAAGCACGTATCTATCCATCTGTAGCGCTGAAGCAGTGATATTGGATTCCTATTAGTAGTGAAGTTAAAATAATACTTCTCAGTGTCAGTGCTAGCTTTTTACCAGATCATGTATAAATTCTTCACATACTTAAAATGTCTTTCATGGACATAATTTCAATTTAAAAAAAATGGAGGTTCAGTATAAATATTCATAGATGGCAGATGAGAAAAGCCTATTAGCGTTGAACAGACTGCTCATTAAAGTTGAACGCATTAGTTTGCCAGTAGGAAAACAACTATGAAATAAAGACTACAATGAAAACAAAGTTTTTTCTTCATTAATATTAGATTCATTAAATAAACTCTACTTTAATACAAATGTAATAATAATTAATGGTTCCTCAAATGCAATCTCTTTCCTCTGAAGTCTCTCCTGAGTTTAGTTATCAAAACCCGTTAAGTCACTGCTCGCAGTAGTTTTAAATATGATGGGAAAAAAAAAACAGACTTTTTTCAATTAATGTTTTTTTGCATCACATTTAAATATTCTAGGAAGATGATATTGCGTTGTTGATCCGCAGAGCCTCAATTTACTTAATTTCTTCATTACATGTAAATAAAATTAAAAGTGTTGGGGCTGAATATTGGAAATTCAATTAATGAGTTTCTTGTTCGGGAGAATATTATGCCCCAGCTAAACAACAGAATATTAAGCAACAGTTGAATAAGTTCACTGGGTCCAGCTCTCCCAAAAGGAATATTTACTGAGATTCTCTTTAGTCTTCAAACATGCATCAAGTTAATTACTCGACAGGCTGAAAAAGTAAACAGCAAAAGATTTGATAAGGATAACTGTGGTTAGTTGCAATCCTAATGAAATCCATTTACATGGGAAAATGTGGAGAGTTCATTAAGTCAAAGGGCTGATTGCTGTTACCTCGTACGTGGCGAGCCGGTCCAGGTAGGAGAGAAGCTTCAGTCTGCTCCGACACAGTTCCTTCTGCTCCAGAGTCAGCCTAAGCATGCAATCATATTTAAACACGCAAATCAGCACCATACCAGCACAAACAATTTAACACAATTGACATGAGACCTCCAACACAATGACTTTGACTACAGAAATTAACTGCAATCAAATCAAACGCCAAGCTCAGTCTGTCGTCTGCACTAACTCACACCCTAGCTTTAAATTAACTGTAAATTGACCTTACACAGTAAGCCCACGGGGACCTATATAATAAGGCTGGGGACTGGTGACTACAATACCATACCATGCCCTGTAAACCTAATCATTTTCCAACAGCAACAAATCAACTCCTTATGACCACAAGAGCCACTCATTCAGGTGTTATGTATAGGATGCAAGCCGTCAATGAGGTGAGCGATTGCCCAGTGAGAACCAAATCCATTTTCAATGTCATTTAATCACAACCATAAATAAAGAGGATGGCCACAAACACCAAGGCACTGTGCTATATAGGCTCTACCTAAAACTCAATCACTCAAGGTACAACCAAAAGAAAGAGAGTGCAAGGCTGAAAAAGGCTAGGAGTGGTCAGATGCACCCCCTCGGTTCACACATAAGGTAAAATAAAACATTTTTTAACCACATGCTCACACACCCTCCAAGTTCAATTCACAAAGAAACAATCCAACCAGGTGAAGCAGGGTGCAACCCCTCTTATAAACTTGACCTGGATCAACTGCGATGTGACCACAGGGGAGTTGACCTCTCCACTGCTGTCTTAATCCCAAATCCCTCATTACAGAGTGTGCTATCGGGTCTTATCGGGGTCCTCTACACAGACTAACAGAGATTAACACTGGCTCAACACACACTCTGGCACATCAAAGAGCGCCGGCTTAGTGCTAGTACTAGTGGTAATTACTGCCGTGCTTCGTTTCTTCAGAGCAAAGTAAGAAAAGTGGAGATGGAGGAAGGAGAGTGGTGGCAAGCGAGGGAAGGAGGAGAGATGAGATGTTAGAAAGCAATTTTAGCCATCTGCTCTCCTGAGGTTTTGAATGATGGCTTAATGATAAGTTCCAAGAAAGGCTCTGAAATCTAAAAGGAGGTGACAGGATATCTCTGTAACTTCATTTGGTTGAGAGGAGTTCTGACTAAGCTCTTCTATTACTCTGACATAGTTTATTAAATGACATGCAATAATACAGAATGTGTCAAAATGTACTGTTAGCCATGCTATAAGTGATATAGTATGTTCTAAAGATATTACTGACCCTGTGGGCATCTTTGTTTTCTTTATTGAGCAGGTAGATATTATTTAAAGTAAAATGTCTCGGTAGCTACTTGATATCTTTTGGATCTCTTATCGTTTAACCTTTTCTATATACACAACATATATGCAACACTACTGAGACACTGGCACTCCAACAGGTCTCTGCTCATCTTTGAATAGTATTTAACCAATGTTATGCCAAAAATAAAAAAAAACATGTCAAAGGATTAGACATCCACAGCCCATAAACCGTAAGGGAACTATCATGAAAACATTCGTAACAACAAATCTAATGAAACACTTAAATCACCTTCACCCAGATGAATACGCCCAGTTTGAAGATGTTAATAAAAGGAAAATTGGCTAAAGCTAATGTTATCCAAAGCTCAGAGCCAGCCACAAGACAGCAGCCTGAATTGAGCCTCTGTGAACAGTAAAAAAGACTGAAGCAATTACAAGAGCAATTATGGCGACAAATCAAAAAGAGAAATTGGTCAATGCCCTGCTGCTGACATTGAACCTTTTCTAGAATGTTTAGAACAGGTGACATCCTAAATTTGCTGGGAAATGATGCAAGTACATTTGTTTTTTCTTATACAAATCTGTTGCACCTGCTTTTTGTTTGGTGAGGTAAAGTATATCAGGTAAAGGTGGATATGAGGAGCAGAACACTTTCTTTTCAGAGTTGTTTAAGAGATAGAAGATCATCCAAGTTACTGCAGTTTGGGGGGCATTGTAAAATGATTAATTTATTTCATTATGAAAATATGATTTTTAAAAAATGATCAAATGCTGAAAAGTGATTAACTGGAAATGGAAGTAATATAAAATGAATATCAATCACCCTCGGTCTGGAGCTCCATGCAAGCCCAAGATGATGAGAAAGGTGGCGGATCAACCCAAAACTATACTGGTGGAGTTTGTTAATGACCTGAAGGCAGCCGGGACCACAGTCCAATGTACTGAAATACTGCAGCACCCACAAGGTCCCCCTGGCTCTTCTTAAGTTCGCCAGTGAACATCTAAATGATTCAGAGAAAGCTTGGGAGAAGGTGCTGTGGTCAGATGGAATAAGGAATAAGCTCCACCCACCATGTTTGGAGGATGAGAAATGATGAGTGAGACCCAAAAAACACGGCCACAGTCAAGCACGGAGTAGGAAACATGCTGCACATGCATGTATAGAAATAACTCCATAGTGCTGGTAGCAGCTTTAAGAAGCTGTAAGCATGCCGATGTCAGTACTGTAAAACGGCATCTATACAGACTTTATGTATATATCTTTTAATAAAATGTATAATTTTATAAATAATAATATTAATAATAATAACAATAATAAATACAGAATATAATTTCCAGTTTAAGACTGGTCATTGATAAAAAAAATAAAAATTTTAAGCAACACCATTGTGCTAGAGCAGTATTGCAGAAACAGCCACCAATATGGCTTAGACATGGCTGAATGTTTGATTCAGGTCGACATCTCTTGCTTTTAAATTGCTAATCTTACAGCTGAATTCCACTGAGATACAGCATAAACAGTGTGTGCTGTAATACACTGTTATACATACAAATGGACCCACCTGGCTATACACTAAAAAGGCAGCACAGTGCACAAGTCTTTATAAAGGTTTTTATGTGTTTTTAACAGATTGCCCTTATAATAAATAGCTCTTAAATAAAAAATAATAATAACTGCGGTAAACTAAGGTAAAGAGACTAACTGCTTCAAGATCTATGTGCACACATATATTTAATACATCTAGATGCTACAATAAAGGCATAAACAGCCTTCCACACAGACACAAGCACAGTCCAAAGCTGGAACAAATGAGAAAATTAGACTTCTGACTGAGGTCTGACTCTGACCTGATAAGAACATAAACACCTTGCAGCAGACAATACTCTCTTCACACAATTTCCTCCCCCCTCTCTCTCTCTCTCTCTCAAACACACACACACACACACACACACACACACACACACACACACACACACACACACACACACACACACACACACACACAGATACAACTGCAGTATTGCCTATCTTGTTGTATGAGTAAAGTGTGAGTAGCCGTTATAATGGCCCTTGGCAGACACTACATTTCAGGATAACTGAATGCATTTTGGCAAATGCAACACACTGCCAACAAGAGACAGCTAATAATAACAAAAGGGGCTGGAGAAATATATCAATATCCATCGTTTCATTTGGTTTTTAGGAAAAAAACAAAACTGTGAGTACTGAGAGACAAACAAATTACAAAATTGAGAGCTTCACTTTCACACTCAGTTTTCTCTTCACCACAACAGAGCAGTACAAAATCTGCATCACTGTCGATGGCACACCAATCCATCATTCAATTTCCCCTCTCCACTCTTCTCTTTATGAACAAAGCCCCAAGACTCCTCCACTTGAGACAGCAAGACGCAACGCAAAGTGAGCCAAGAACCATGGTGCCCTATTTGGAGGTGCTAATTCTATTCCAGCCACTGTATACTCAGTCCAATGGCTTGTTAATCCCAGAGAACCACATTGTCTTTAAAAGCGCAAACACGAACCTGACACCACCTGACACGCCCATGTCTTGGATACTGCAAAATATAAAGAGGTCCATAAAAGTTATGTACAGAGGTAGTGCCAAAGGGAAGCCCTGGTGGATTTCAACATCCACTGGTAACGAGTTGTATTTATTTTCACTCCAAATCCACAAACCAAATGTAGATTTGTTGGGCAAAGCCCACATACACTTGTATATGCAGTTTCAAGACAAAGTGCTGTTCCAGTGTTTCATGACTATGATGAAATTGTTTTTGTCCACATTGTCAAGTGACGATAAGCCAAGAAGATCCTTGAGATGTTTTTTGTTTCTTTTCTAGATGTTCCTGACCCCCAAGAGTTTAGAAACTAATGTTATACAGGACAGCAAAGGGCAGTTGAGAGCGTTTGAGTCTGATTATTGAAAAAGTCATTCCTGAATAAGAATTCTACATAGTCATCAATAACATTGACAAAGAAAAGTCATTTTTTCCTCTTTAAAAGTGATGACATTTTAATTTATTTTATTGACGCAAGGCAGAAAAAATCTTTGTTGATTATGTCTTTCAAGCACACACACACACACACACACAGCAGGATTAAAGATGCACTCTGAGTCACATTTACTAGTTAAATACAGTCCTTATCTACACATGCGTGTCACCCACACAAAATACGCACAGACGCAGTACTACTGTGAAGCAGCTGTGATCGATACTTAGCCATTTCTGTAATGGTGGTGTAGTTAAAAAGAAATTAAGAGAATTATTATCTGTCTCAGGCCTCGGCCGCAGGCCTCAAGGCAACATGGGTAGATGCATTAGTGGGGGAACCCGAATGTGTTCACACACTCACACAAAAACACATTCTGGGGGCACGTGTGTGAGCTGCCTGGCAGACATTCTGCATCAAAGACAGATAAAGGAGAAAAACTGGTATATTTAAATAAGTTTATTCACCGAAGATTTAATGTAATGTTTTTTTTTAATGTTTGTACATTATCGATTTTTTTTTACTACCTCTTCTGTCCTCTTTCTTATCCTCCATCTTTTCTTTAGCTGCAGTGGAGTGCAGTTCTCCAATAAAGCACAACAGTTTTATTACACAGTAAGATATAGATGACCAAATGGCCAAAGGGAGGGAAAAAAATGAACAGCGACGTGAAGGGCAGCTATTACAAAGGATTAACATTACGACGTTTGTGCTCTTCCTCATTTAAAAGCCGTCAGGAGGCTCAGTGCTTACTGTACGAACAAAAGAAAAAGCCCGATCCAGCTGCAGAAGATTCAAATGTGCGCCTGCACAAAGCCTGCTTGCAAAAACATAGAACGGATATGAATTTAAATGTGCATCAAGCGCTTTAACCCAGCGCATCCTTTTTGTGGCTGGTCACTTCAGTAGTTGTGTGTAATTCGGCTTAAGAGTGTTTCTTGATACCTGGATGAGTGAATTTGTTTGCATGTGTGTTATGAGAGGTGATTAGTGATCACTAAAGGCTTTTTCATTAGTCTATCCCTGGGCACTTGAAAACAAAAGCATAAATTACCTCCAGCAGATTACCCACTAATCTCTACCAGTGCTTTTTCTCTGTCTCGCTCTCTCACTCTCTCTTTTCCTCAAACTCATTAACATCCCTGCCTTTATGATCCCCTCTCTGGTGTGAAACCCAGTCAAACAATCAGTGATAAATTTGGCAGCACTCTAACCCATTCATCCTCCTCCCAGTTTCCTGGTCTACACCTTAAATACTGAAATCACAATTTCTCAATTTTTCCCCACAAGCATTTGGAGTACAGTTAATATTTTAGCTGATACAGGTAATAACAATGACTTAATTTAATCTTTAGAAACAGTAAGTAACAACCTGCCAACAAGGTGACTCACACAGGTCAGCATCAGGTTCCTCTCTAGAGAAATGAGTCCACCCACCCAGCAAATGCTTCTAAGAACAAAGCTGGTGTTTTAGCTCCTTGTCTTCAAAGATCAGTAGAAAAATAATCTCAAAAACTCCCAATGGTTTAGTCAAAAAACAGTATCACACTATAAAATAAAAAGATTGTAATTAGCTTTAGTAACTAAGATACAAAAACAAGAGACGTGCTTGCCAGCTCGACTCTAAACTACCAGTTTAGCTGGAGGTTTAAATGAACCCTCTCTTACATTCTGTTTATTCGGAAAACTGCCAGCATTTCTGGTCTGCCCTGACAATTATGTGTCCATCTGCTGTTTGATTAAACAAGCGGCAGTCTGACTGGCTGTGTACCTGCTGAAGTCAACTTTGGCCAGCAGCTCTCGTCTCTTCTTGTTCTCCCTCTCCTTCTTCATCTCCAGCTCCTGCTCATCTGAAAGGATGTCTTCATAAGGGAGGTCATCGAGGTCGACGTCGCCTGGCATGATGAACCTGGGAGACGGCAAAGAAATGACAGAAAAAAGAAGCGCGGATAAACAAAATGAGACAAGCAGAGTAAGTCTATGGTGAGTGAAGAGAAGAGGTTTTTATACCTGCCCCCATCTTCCCCTTTTCCTATGGCTATCAGGGCTTCAAGGTCGGTTCCCTTCAGGCCATACTGCAGCAGCTCTTTAGCTGCATCAACATTCTCTGGGACGCGCTCCACACACTCATGCAGCACCCATGAGCGCTTGCGGATCTTGCTCTAGGTGGGATGCAGGAAACAGAAGAAGATGGAGTGAGTTCAGAAGAAATGATGGGATAAAATACGATACAGAAATAGGATGGGAGGGTGAAAAAATTTGCTATAAATTGGCAAAAATGATGCGTGAAATAGAGTATGGGGACTTGTGCTGCACTGTGGGGCGATCGTGGCTCAAGAGTTGGGAGTTCGCCTTGTAATCGGAAGGTTGCCGGTTCGAGCCCCGGCTTGGACAGTCTCGGTCGTTGTGTCCTTGGGCAAGACACTTCACCCGTTGCCTACTGGTGGTGGTCAGAGGGCCCGGTGGTGCCTTTGTCAGTGCGCCCCAGGGTGGCTGTGGCTACAATGTAGCTTGCCATCACCAGTGTGTGAATGTGTGTGTGAATGGGTGGATGACTGGATGTGTAAAATGCTTTGGGTTCCTTGGGGACTAGTAAAGCGCTATATAAATACAGGCCATTTACCATTTAAGTGTGTGCCTCTCCCACGCATTCACATAAATGCACTGAATTTTTCCCCCCTTGCCAACCAACAAAATATACCGTGATTAACACCAGAAATTCTGATACAATCCTTCGTCTCTCCTCCTCACACGTATGTGTCTCCTTTGACTGATGTCTTACCAGATAATCTTGTATCGAGGCTATGCTGACGGTACTCTTCCGCCACTGTCTCTGGTAGACGAGGTCAGAGTCCAAACTGTATGCCTGGGCAAGAGACAGGGCTTCACCATACTCCTCATTGTCAATCTACGAGATAAACAAAAACACAATAAACATTATGAGCTCTTTAATTATGAATGTTTCTTCCAGACAGTGGAACAGACAGCACTAAAACAAATCCATATCATCAGGAAAGACAAGCATTTCAACAATGATTTAGTAGGGATGATGATGAGTGTTTGTGAAATAAAAGGAAATAATGAGAAGCTAGTCCTGGAATTGGCCAGGCAGCACCTCTGACTAAGAGGAACTATGTGTTTCTAATGTAAAATTTGAATAAAAGCACCCAAAAACAAAGATCAATTAGTTTCATTTTCTGCTATATTCAATCCTGATCCCAAGGGTATCGAAATGATTCATGCTGTGGGTTCCTAAATCAATGTAATTAAATAGAAAACATTAAAGTACCGTATATGTTTCTACAAAATACCACTGCAAAAAAAAAAGAAAGGGAAAAAAGATAGAGGGAGCATTGTCCACAGACATATTTTCCATTACACTGAAGGACAAGGATGTCAAGGTATTGAATAAATCTATGCCTACACCGCAGCCTTTTTGTATGCACACAGAATACCCAAAGACCGAATAGGAACAGCTGGAACATGCAGATTTCAATCAGTGTAGCAATGCGCAATGTGACACAGACTGAATTGGGTTTGCTAAAGAGGGAGAAGGAGAATGTCTGAAGGGAATTTCATGTCTGGGGATATCTGAAGAAAAAAAAAATCAAATAGCCTGAGTTAGAAAACATAAAGGAGAAATCAGAAGCTGTTTAAAATGACACAAAGCATCAGCACCATCTTTCAAAAAAAAATAAAATAAAAAGCCAAAATAGCTACACCACAATCACAACTGACCATCGGCACAGCGGATGCTTTAAAGTAGAGCCTGCCTGAGACAGGATTTTTAAAACTAATGCAGTATTTGGTGATCTAAATACTCCTTGATATTCAGATTTTTTTCCTTTCAGACTCCAAAAACATAAGCAGACCCTAACATTTGCTATGTGTCGTTACTTATTTTCAGTTTTACACTCACACACACTACCAGGCTGCTCAGATCACATGTTCATAACAGCCTCTGGTATTCTGCCCTCTGGTGGACAGACCTTGCAATGTCAACTCTCGTAGCATGGTTGAAGGGTGTTTCTCTTCCTTTTTACTCTCCCTTTTTAAAAATGTTATGTGTCATCCTTTACAATGTCACTGCCAATAGATTGTCGCACAGCTGATAATATGACCTTGCCAATAAATTCATCAGACATTAGCTTCTATTTTACAACACATGCTAGTAAGCATTTTAAAGTGAAGCTCTACCCTTATTTAGTTTTATTTAGCATGCTAAAGTATATTACTTACCATGCAGAGGCTAGCTAAAAATCATATTCAGATTATGATGATATTAATCTAAAGCAGTGAACAAGTCAGACAAACTGATTCTGTGGAGCATTTCTGCTTCCACATTAATACATTTTAACAGCACAATCACCTATTTTAACTGTAACGGTCTTATGAGTTTTTATGAAAATGGACACATGCTACTGTCCCTTTCTATTTATTGTTGATGTTGTCATTATTAATAATATTTTATTGGCCAGGAATAAATGTCAGCACATTGTAATAATAAAAGATTTTTTTTATCATATCAATGTCTCACAAAATCTTTCAGCCCAATATCAAAAGGATATTTTTTTGCAAGCCCACTCAATTTGTGCTTAAGTGCATATGTGGCAGAACACTGGCTGACAGACACACTGAGTATCCATCTCTTTTTCTGTGTAGGAGTACAAAGCAACACATTATCCAGACTGTGGTTCCTGGAGGGCAATAAGAACCCCACACAGTTAAACCTCACGTAGGAGGACATCAAAAATGTTTCCTTCTCTCTCTGGATTCAGCTAATAAAACTGTTAGCAGCTCTGCCAGTATTCTACTCATACAATCAGGGTTACGCCAACAAATGGATCATCAAACTCTTAAACACATGAACAGGCTGACTTGAGGAAATAACCTGGAATCACTTGTTCGAGTCTATTCACAGTCAATTGCAGCACAGACCTTGGCTGAGGTGAATCTCTGGGGAGAGATCGGGTCATTCTGGTTTCTGCGACTGAGTGAAAGCGTCTGCGTGTGTGTGTCTGTGTGTGCGTAGCTATTGAAATATCAAATTAAACTAAGCATATATAAGACAAGCGATAACTTGGAATTAAAACGCATGTAAAAAAATAAATAAATACCATATCCATGCACACATTAAACTCAATCATACACATATAATAAATATTCACATATTTATTATACACATATATTTATTATATGTGTATGATTGTGTATGATGATTACTTATAGAACTATATGTTGTACAAATTAAAACCAAACATGTAAAAAAAATCAAACAGGAGAGCAGAAGCAGCAGCTGGGATGTTGCTGCTAGTACCAAGTGTTACAAAGAGATAATAATGATGTATTACTTTGTAACTCTCCACTGTTAGGATTGATGGTGATGACTAATGGCATCTAATGATGATGACAATGATGAAGAAGGCAGTGGATGATGGGTCATAAAAATGACTGATGAACCGTGCTCAAACTTGCGCCGGTTGAGAGCCGATACCACTCTCACTGGGCTTTATGATAAAGCATGTTGTTGTCTTTGCTGCAATTTGTAGCAACTAGCACCAACAGCCATATTTCTAATGCAGCAATTAGCATTTCAGAGAATCCCCTGTCTGAAAAATAGCCTTAAAGCAGGCTGAACATCTTGCTTGGTTTTCATTTCTCTTCAACAGCACTTTGGAGCCGATCCAACAAAACAATAGCACTTCACTGAGCTGGCACAGGATTTATTTAGTCAGAAACCAATTTTGCAGATCAGCCCGTTACAATTCAGTCAATGGCCAAATGGATTCAGATGACGTTCTTCAGATGCTGCTAAATTAAGTAGCAAAAAGAAATGAAGAGCTTCATGCTAAATGTGATATCCAACATTGGAGGAAAAAAAAAAGATTAACTGGCACAGCACTGAGGCACATATGACTCAGTATCAGTGTTAATATGATAAAGGCCTTACATAAAGGACTGTGTAATTAGAAATGGAGTATATTTGACATGTTAAGTAGGTAATATTAATTTCTTTCCCAGTATGAATTTATAAAACCACACAAGGCAGAGAACTGCACATCAGCACTGGAATTGTTGTTTAGATTGCTGAGGCTTCAAATCCAACACATGAAGGCACCTCAGCATGAGCACTGACGACAGCTCTTCACAACCTAAACACGTAAGCATTTTGTTGCGTGTGCTGCAATGAATAAGTAAACAGTAAGAGAAATCTGACTCTGTACTTTCACCAAAACTGTGCGACCTCACTCTGAGAACTCTGTTTAACACAGCTGCAACAGGAAATGTCAAACTTTGCCTTGCGTGTCTACAAACAGCACCTATTCCCTGAATGTTTAAAAAAAAAAAAAAAAAATAGCAAGTTCAGCTTTAAAGATGGTTCCCTTGACAATACCAAAGTTATTTGCATTTACTGTCGATATGAACTGAGTTACCACCATCCTAATTCCTGGCCGAGCACACAGCTGATGCACCAAAGGCAGATCATGCTAGAGAGTTTTCAACAGAGACATCTGGACAGTTCGACAACTAAAACTTTCAGCAGCCCTAAATGAGTGGCAGCAGCCACCTGGGTCAGTCTGCACCGATGACTGCAACTCATGTGTGATGTGCCTCTTTGCAATAGTGGACTCGACTCAGCTGGTTGTCTACTGGTTATTTTCCTATATAAAAGCATGGTTGCCAAGCACCTATGTCATTTTGCAAGTAAATCACTGTTCTGCAGCAAGTACGTCACTATTTGTGGAGGAATTTCTGAATTTCTATTTGAAATCAACGAGGCTTTGACTGGATTCTGAATGCAAGTTGTAAATGTAGATGGCCACAGATTTGGGATTTTTGTGGATTTAGCAGAGTTAATCACCATATTATCACAAATATCATAACAATTCTTATGGTTAAATTATTAACTTTTTTTAATTTTTGAGGAAGTCCCAAAATGCCTTTACCAAAATAGAGCTGGCAGCCATACAGACCCACCACATGCAACAAATGCAAGTGAAACATAAAGTAAAATACACAATAAATGTCATGAAATCCATCCCTGCACATAAGTTTGTCTAAGTTTAGATATTTCTCTAAATATTCCTTGTCTGAGGTGCACAGTAAGAGAATGCAATCCACAGACCTGTCAAAACCAAGGCACACTGGAAAGCAACAGTTTAGAGAGGCGTAGGTGGCAACTACCAGAGCTGAGACATAAGCATGCATAGGCGAGCTGGAAATTGACCATATTTTTTATACGCATGATGTGCTGTAGTGAAAAGGAAAATCTGAAGTTGTAATCACGCATAGAGATGCATGGTAAACTGAATCAAAGATCCCTAATCTGCAGGAGGATTCATCGGCAACAGATCAGTCGGGGGATCATCAAAGCCAGGATTCACTGTTTAGTGATGAACATACAATAAATGGCTCCAGAAAATTGAATGGAAATTCATCTTTTTCAACAGGCTCCATCACAAGCTTTTCAGTGATAGCCATTTACTAGAGGGGCTGGATTTATTCTGCAGCCATACAAAGGTCTCATGATCCACCACTTTCACAATTCAAAGTGAAACATAAAATGTAACCATAGAGATTCAGGCTTCAGAGGAAGTCTTTGAAATTCAAGAGACAAACCCCACGTAACTTATATCTGATACCCACTTATTAAATTTAGCTCTCACCCTGCTGACTAAATAGCAGGGTATCCTCACTGTGGGGCACAATGAGAGCTTTTACCTGTTCAATAAAATTATTGCCTTTAGAGTGACACCCACAAACGTATTGCTTCCAAAGAGTTCGTTTTCTCATCAGACTGTGCATTTGTTTACAAGCCATGTTAGCCTCCTACCTTCCTCTGGTACAGTTCTTCCGGAGTGGTTGACCTCAGGCTGACCAGACGGTAGTTCTTAATAACTGTGCGAGGGCGTTTCCGTGGTGGAGCGAACCGTTCCATCTCTGTCACGTAATACAGGCCCTGCTTGATGTAGCCAAAGTAGCGGGCTTTGGCTGAGGACTCTTCGTCTGAATCAGATTCTCCACCATCATCTCCCTCCTCATCCTCGCTGGCTCCCCCACTGAGGCTGCTCTCCAGGCGCCCACGCTTCTGGGCCAGCTTCACCTCACACTGATAAACAAACACAAGACAAATTGAAATGAGGGTGGAAGCGCAAGACTTTGAATGACACTGCCAATACATAACTTAAAAGTGATCATAACGCCACAGTTGTCTTTTCACATAAAATACATCTGTTTCATTGGCCCAGATCATAAGATGAGGGCTGTGAAACAGAAGACGACGCATTTCCAAATGACTGAGCCGCAGATTTACAGTCTTTTGCCCAGAGTGACTTTCTGATGCTGCATATGGACACGTCGGTGCCAGCATTCAATGGCGGATGATAAATGAAGCACCCAGCACAGTTTACATCTAGCTGTGTTTAAGATGGTAAGGACACTTAATTTAACGCCCTCATGCTAGCTCAGCAGGCTGTCTGAACACAAAACAGCAGCAAGGTCAAGCTGCTCAATAGAAAAATCTAAATCCTAGCTGTCCAAAGTGATTTCTCTCACTTGTCTTAACCTGATCTGTAGGTCTGTGATTGCCTCAGTTGGGAGCCCATTTTAAAACTGCGCACTGTGGCAAATACTCCGATTTTGGAGCAATGCCCCTCTGGATTTTCACTCATAACAATGTGACACGTTTAGCACCTGTATAACAGCTGTGCGCAGCAATCATCATAAAACAGAAACAGGGAAAATACTCCACATCTGTGGAGACATACGCACAACCCCATGTTCAGGGCATTATCAATGCACACGCTGCTGTAAGATACAACAAGAGATGCCCATCCCCCGTCCCCACACACTCCGCACTGAGACAGGGTGATGAAACCTTTCCTCAGAGTTAGCAGCTAAAGAAATTGCTCGCTTTTTATTGTGCTCTACACAATCAGATTTCAAAAATTTTTTAAAAAAAAGCACACGACTTTAAGCAAAGAGCAGGGTGATGTGATATCATGGTCTTTGTCTGAAGATGAAGATGCAGGAAATCATTTTTCATCCCTTTACCACTACAGATACACAATTACACATTGTCACACACAATGACACTAGAAAACTGGAAATACCTGCAGGGATATAAGGATGTAGTTTTTTAGCAGAAAAAAAAAAAATGAATCACACACACAATCACCTCAGCTGTCAGAGGACCTGAGCACACACTTGTGTTAGCAGGTGTACCTTTTATTAAAAATGTGCAGTCACGCCCATTTTACACTTTTCTTTAATTTTAATGAAATAAGTGATGTCCTCATGACAAACATGTGGCCCATATAGTCTCTTTCATTGTTCCAGACCACTGCCTGTTCAGATAGGCTTCAGGCCTGTGCCACACTGAACTCAATAAGCAGTGTAGAAAACTGATAAAAGAGATGAAGAACTGTCCTCTATTCTCCCATGTGCCTTTTAAAGCCCTGAAGTCCAAAATCTATCATCTAACAACTGCAAAAGGATGCTTTCATGAGGCCTGCACCATTGTACAAACTCTGTTTGCTTAACCACGTGAACACCTCTATCTTTACATGTTTTTCTTCTTTCTTTTTTTTACCTCCAAGCTGAGGAAGCCCCCATCATGTGCAGCAGTGACTCGAGGTGAGGGCTCAAACCATTCACAGGATTTCCCCAGAAGGTTGCGCAATGTCCTGACAGAAGAGACGGTGACAGAGCCAGAGCAGCGGGCCAAAATCAGCACGTTGTCACTCCACCAGCTCACATCTACCAGCGGATAGAACTGCTCCTTATCTGCGACAGCGAGACATAAGGGTAGTGTTAAAGATGTGACTGTCTACCAGAGGAAGCTGACCTAAACAGAACAGAAAAGATGGTTCCCCTACTTGTAATAAAAGTTTGCCTGAGCGTGCGTTGTACAGCTTTTGTCATCAGTGGCCCCACTTTCTGGGATCACAGTGTTTCTGAATTACTTTCCTCCTCTAAGATATATTTACACATGTGGACATGTGACATCACTTGTCATGCTTGAGATGAAGTATCACACAGATTATTGCTTACAGAAGCTGTCACAGCTGTCATCACTACTGGCCCAAAACTGTCAGAGCTGCACAAACAGAACACACACACACGCACACACACACACACACACACACACACACGGGAAACTACACAAGCACAGAAACGCACCCATACACAGCCATGGGCAGCCTTTGCTATCCTTGGCACACACTATATGGTTGTATGTCTAATAACTGTATAATTCAGTGAATAAGGCACGTCAAAGATCATTAAATTGTATCCAGGCTGGACTGCTATGTCAGCAGCCAACTAGGCTGTCTTTCGCCCTTCGGGCCAAACTACCTTTTATTTTCTTCCTTCTCTCCAGCGATGTCTTCCACTCTGGGTTGATCTCCTCAAATCCTGGCTGCGGGGAGGAACGAAGGAATGAAGAAGGGAGGAAAAGAAGAAGAGAGAGCGATGGGAGAAGAAATTAATCGCATAACCCTGTTTACACTTTTAACACACACACAGACAGAAGCTGTGCCAGCAATGAAGCAGAACATGCTTACACGCCGCATAAATCCGCAAAGCATTCTGCAAATATAAGTTCTCCATTTGCCATGTCACTTTCTGCCTGACGGAAGCACACACACATTCACGCAATCTTTGCCACCACACACCTTGGCCAGAAAGAGATTACATTAATACAGTAAGCCAAGCATCTAATGTACAAAATATTCCCACGGCACACAAATGGAAGTGCACACAGGTTTACTCTACTTAAGCAAAATCATGGATGCTTTAAATCACAAGTAAGTCAGAGGCATACCTGCAGGTCCTGACTCCATGTTGCCCTCTGTTTAAGGGACGGGATGTCCCAGAGAGACAGACGACCAGAGAAGTGGATGACAGCCAGCAGGGTGCCGTCAGGGCTCAGGCTCATGCGAAACACACCGTCCTGACCAATGACGACACACACATCACGTTAAAGAGAATATTCACCAGCTTCCACAACTTGAGCTTAATTCTCCATCAGGCACACAGAGGAGGGCAGCCCTACCTTTTCGTCTCCTTGTCTGGAAAAGAGTCTAAAACTGGGAATCCTGAAGAAACCTCTTTTCTGATTCTAACACAAACAGAATATGTAATGTGTTACATACTGCATAAATATATCTATTTTTTTGCATAAACACGTGTGTGCATGTGTGACTTCTTGCCATGCTGACATCGTCCTCATAGCTGGTGACCTGCTTGTAGTGTGGTGAGCCAGAAAGAGCCCTCCAGGCTGTGATGCCACAGCAAGAGGCCTTGGATGCACTGTCATCGCCTGATTCACAGCCGCCTACAAGCAGCAATCTGAAAAACAGGAACACACACATTTGTGGATACCACCTTCGCAACTGTGCCCCAAAAGTTCAAATTAAACTGCATATCAAGGATTTAAAGTTAAAATTGTCCCTGTGAAGCTATCCTCAGCCTGGGTCAAAGCCAAGGGATCAGTGAAAATTCACAGTATAAAAGCACCATTTAGCAAACCGGGGGATATCAGTTTTATTTATCGGATAAAAGTCCGACTGGAATCAGTGGGTCAGTAGTTAAGACAAGCAGCACCACAGTGATAGAGGCTCTCTCTTTGCAGTGAGAAGAGCCCGATACAATCCTGATCAGGAACTCAGAGATAGGCGTGAATGGTGGACTGCTGTTCAGCTCAACACTGCCCCCTGGTGCACAGAAATAGACTGTTTTGCTGGAGCTGAGATCTCACAGATGAGTTTGCAAACTGGCAGATGAGAGATGAGATGAGATAGCCTTTATTTGTCAGTTGCAGGTCTTTTGCCCACAACCGAGATGACAGACCTTGCCGACCGTACATACAATACACAAACATCACATTGGGGAGACAGGTCAGGCTAGGTAGCGAGGAAAAAAACATCGAAATGTGTAACACAAAAGGATAATACAGGAATGCACAGATATCAACACACCATAGCACAATAAACACAGACAAGCAACATGGGAAAGTGTTCCAGTGTGTACATCTGATCTGGGACCGCTGCAATCTTTCGACTGCGCCTCCAGCTGACCCGATGTCCACATCAGAGGGGAGGTAAGCGTTGGAGGTGGCGTTGGATCCGGGGTAGGGAGGGTGATGCGTCAGTGAGTGCTTATCAGTATCAGTATATGTATGTGTGTGCGTGTCCATAGTTCAGCTGAGGACAGGACAGAGTGTGCAAAACCTCCAATATGATTTCCTTCTATACTCTGATTTCTTGTTTCATGAAAAAGGATTCAGCCAGACTCTTGTCCCTCTAATGCACATTCTCTGATACTACTCACTCAAAGGTGTGCATGCATTACAAAATAAATTATGCACCATTTTCATAATGACACTCAGTTTTTGAAATATTTTCTCTTTTACCCAGTTTATCACCTTTTTCTCCTTCTTCCCTTCCTTATCTATTATATTCTCTCTGATGCTAACCCAGTTCCCGCATGGGAATTATTAAAGTTTTATCGCATCTATCAATTGGCAAAACACTAGACAGTAGCTGCCAAAATCCATTAAGCTGCCAAACTAAATCTGGTTTGTGCAGAATGGGTGCCGTTGTGAGAACAGTAAGGTCACGGATATAAGCCAGACTTTTTAATTCTAGCCGTGTAAAAGGCCACATTTGCTCGGCTGCCACAGGAAATTCCTGCAGGTACTACATTAAAGTAATTGGTTAATTTATCCCTGAGCAACCCCTTGGACCTATTCCATAGAGCAGCGGTCTCCAACCTTTTTTGCGCCACGGACCGGTTTATGCCCGACAATATTTTCACGGACCGGCCTTTAAGGTGTCGCGGATAAATACAACAAAATAAAACTAGTACCGGTACCGAAAAAAAGAAGATTTATTCATAACACACATGAAAAGACCCAGGAAAACCGAGTTAACGATAAAAACGATAACAAAATAACGCTGAAAACCGATAAAAACCCTGAAAACCATACATTTCACACCTGAGCCTCAACTTTCGCGGCCCGGTACCAAACGACTCACGGACCGGTACCGCTCCGAGGCCCGGGGGTTGGGGACCGCTGCCATAGAGTAACATATTCTGCCTGTGCAGAATATACATATGAGTGTGTGTTTCTGTGCAAGAATGTTTTATTTATTGGACTTCCCAAGTGATAATCTATTTTATACATTCTATCGTATATCTTTCTGCAAAGCAACCTTTAGCAAAATAAAGGTTTGTTTAATGCAGCAAACACATCTAGCTCACTGATCAATATAATACATATTTAGGAGCATATTGACGACGGCCCAAGATATCAAATGATGAAAGGCTTTGAAATCATTCTGCATCGCATGGTCGGCAGTGGGTTTCAACATAAAAATTGATTCAAGGGATTTATGAGGATGTCTGTAGATGTCTGAATATAAAGCTATGAAAAACACTCTTGATGAAACACGGCTCTAATGGAAGTGGGCTTGAATGGCAGAGGCCACAAGAAGAATAAAATGTCTAAGGGTGTCAAGTCGAGGCTATGGGCAATAATTAGGGTGCCAATGATAAATTAAAAGCTCGAAGCTTTTCTTTTTTCTTTATCAAAATACTTATTATTTCAACTTTATTCAACAGGATATCTGGGCTGACGGGGTGTTGGCAGCATTTAACATACCGGTGGCCAGGGTGGTAAATAGATGAGGTGATCCCGTGGGAGTAATGGGAGGAAAAACTGAAGCTGTGGTTCTCCTGAAAGTTCTGATTGGTTCCCATGCTGAAACAGAGAGGGTGACACAGAGCGACAGAGATGATATTAAAATAGCAAGTTGCCTATAATTGAACTCTGGCACATAAACAATCAAAACACCAGTGTTCATGTGGAAAGTGTTAATGATGCGACAAAGCTGTTTTGAGGAAGATGACAGAGCAATTTCTCTCCCAGCTGCAATTAAAATGAGACATGGCAAAATAAATAATCAAATTTAAGTGGGCAATCTAAATTAGATTGGTGCTAGAGGGGATGACGTGCAATTTGTGTTTAGATATCTCGCTGGGGAAATGTTTCCTCTCAGTGTACATTGTATGGAGAGAAAGAGACTATGAAAGGTAGGAAGGGAAAGAAAGGGAGAACGAGGGAAATAGCCGAAGGATGTGCACAATTCCTAGACGTTGGCTTCCTCTACATATGCACGTCTTCGTACCACAGTAAAGCATGCATGTGAAGAGATACATGTATGCAAAAAAGCACAACTTGCATAAACCTAAACCTAACATAAACCCATGTCTGCATCTGAAATTTTGATGATTTCACTATTTAATAAGGGACTTGGTTTTTAATGTTGTCCCCATAAGGAAGACACGTCCCTATATTGTGATGATGAAAACAAATAAGGTCCCCACAACATCAGTAATACTTGAACCAATCACACACACACGCAGAAAAGAAATGCTGGCACAGTGTAAGAGGGTGAGAGAGGTGACTTATTGTCAAACCTCAGCTATAATTCTGAAATTCTAATTTAAACTGTTTGAGCGACAATATTGGAATGCAGTCATATGAAGAGGAAGAGTGAGTATAAGCTTAAAAACACTTTCAGAGGAAATCTGGTGCAAATGTCTCCCACATCTTAATTACCTCCCTTCTCTCCTTCTCTAGCTCTCTCTCACTCTCTCTCTCTCTCTCTCTCTCTCTCTCTCTCTCTCTCACACACACACACACACACACACACACACACACACACACACACACACACACACACACACACACACACACACACACACTCTCTAACATTGTGAAGGTCTCTGGCAAAGCAAAACAAGCCATATTTTCAGAGCTCTAATAGAAAAATAAATCAGCTTTTCCCTCGTCTTATTAGCAAACGCCGCTATGCACGCTCAAAGCCGTCTTATCAAGATTCAACACACATTAAAACTTTCACCCTATGTCTTGGAGAGCCAGCAAAATAACAAACAAGATCGGGGGGGGGACCCTGAAATAATGCAACATTGATAATGTTAAAAGGAAGGCGTGCACAGCTATTAGGAAAGCACATAGCTATTAGAATGTCATTAATCAAGTATTCAAAATGCCCATTTGCATGAGGAGTGGCAAGAAAAGGGAAATGGTATTAAAATGTTCAAGTATAGTATAGTATTAAGACACACCACAGAAGGCTTTAAAAAAAAAAGTGATAAGAATGAATAAATGCTAGAATGCATGCATTTAGATCATATAGTAACAAAGCAGAAAAGGTCTCCTCGTCTAAGAGAGTTGTTAGCTTGAAAAAATGCAATGAAATTAGATAGCAATAAACAATAAGCAGGCACTTGAAAGTGGAAATGCACCAACATCTCTAATTGGGAGGTGTTAATGATAACTGACAATTATCTGTTTGCTGTGAATGATCTTGATCACATCAATTTGCAATTATCATTCAGCACACTGTGTGGTTCTAAAGTGTAAAGCTGTGGCAGCGCAGTGAAGAAAAGGCTCATTTATGCAGGTTTATTGTGTTGTGACTGTTCAACAACAGACTCTCTAACTGACATATTGCACATATGGTTAATAAGCATCATCATCACTCTGAAACGGTGACCTGGCCTAATGCTAAATTACAGTGACACAAACACACAGAGAGGTTGGGAGCAAAAATGTAGAGGAAGAAATTGCCACTTAAGCCCTTAGTCCACCACATACTCCATATTACACATTCAGTAATATTCCTTTTTTTGTAACAAAATACAGTTATTGTCATGACTTACTGCTCAGTGATACATAGGAATGAAACACAGACAGTGAGAGGAATTAAAAAGTCAGACAAAGAGAGGAGTACATAAAAAGTGGTCATTGAAATTTAAGTGGTGAGAGCAGGTGAAGTGTAATGTGAAGAGTAAGTAATGAAAGGCCTTCTAATGGGTCAAAGGTGTTGTGCAAGTCATAAAATCAAAGTGTGACCCAGCCTAATGGAAAAAGGAAGTTTCAATCCAGCATTTTTGTGTCTCACCTGACTAGATAGCTTTTGAGGTTGCCACCATATGTGATCACGAGGAGCTCGGCTGACCACTGAGCACTAGCTGTATACTCCAGGAAGATCAGGCCTGCCACTGCACAACTGAAATCCCCGGGGAAGCTCGCCACCTGGATTTAAAAAGCAAGAAAACAAAGAAGAATCACTGACATGGTATCAAAAGACATCAAAATATGTAAAATTTGCTTAATTGTTAGTATTGATTTTTGTGCCCTCACAAATTTTTTCTTTTTACTTGTTTATTTTATTTTTTTTAAAAAACAACTAAAGTTACATCACACAAGCTGCATTTGCCAAAGGGAAAAAAAAACAGGCAAAAGATTAAAAAAGAAAGTAATGAAACAGGGAATGAAAAACAACAGAAGCAGAAGACAGACAAAAGCTGAGTGTCGTGGGGGAAAAAGGGAAGAAACTGTCATTTTTTCATACACGCGTACACTTTCTGTCAAATTGACTTTTTATCATCCCTTCCAGAAATAGCATTAAGTCGCCACTGTGTGAACTTAACAGTGACAAACAAGGGGAACAGTACAAAGTACAGAAGAGGGGGATGGGGGGGGTTCTGATGCAAGTGTGCAAGCACAAAGCAGAGATGCACTAAAGGAATGAGGATCACAGGCTTTGAAAGATGAGTGCGTGGCTAGGGAGAAGACGGGCGTCTGCGCTCGCCATCTTTGACAGGGCGGATAGAAAAATTGAAAGGAACGATGGACAGAAACAGAAGAATGATAATACGCAGCACACAGAGGGCATTAAACTGAGGGAGGAATAGCACATGGACTTGAAAGTGCAGGGAGAGGTACTAAGAGAGACACATGCAAGGATGACAGAGGAGAGAAATACAGGAGGTTCTGGGGGAGACAGAGAGAAGCTAGCATGAAAAATTAAAGAGGGAAGGTGATGAAGATGGGGGGGGGAGAAATGGGACACAATGGAGAAGAAGAAACAGAGAGTGAATTAGAAAGCAGAAGTGACGGTCAAAGAGAGCACAGAGTGTGTCTGACAAGGAGACATTTTCTTCAAAAGTGACAGACAGCTCAAAGTGCCCAGCAAAATGTGTGCTGCACTGAAACAGCACAGCTCAGCCCATCTCTGGAGGTAAGATTACGGGCCTGAATCCTCCTGCAGCCAGAAGTAGCACCAGATCTCCCGTAGCGTTCTATCAATTTGGCAGAATAAGAAACTATTTTCCAGAACTCAAAACTGATGCTTTCCTCCATATATCATACCACAAATGCATTCAGTTAAGATATAACATACTGTAGCCGAAGCAATCATCTGAGAAAATAGAAGAAACTATGGAGATGGGAATCATGGAATAACTCTGACTATGATACTTGCACGGTTGTGCTGATGGATCCTGAGCTAAGAGGGGGATCAAACTAAGAACAGGAAGGTGCTGGTTTTCACTTTGACTCACACACACAGCTTGAAACATTGACTTTTTTTTTTTCTTCTTAGAAGGACTGTTACCGGCGGAATGACGAAGAGTTCGCTGCCCATGAGGTCGAAAAGGCGCACGGTGCCGGTGCTGTCAGCGTAGGCCAGCAGAGTGCAGTCATAGCTCCACGCCACCCTTCGCCACTGGGGATTTGGGTCCTTCGGCACTGTAGCAGGTGATGAAACAGAACGTAAAACAGAAAGGAAGAACGACAAGACGTTCAAGGAACCAAAGATTACAAATTAAGTCAGATGAAAAACTCTGCGAATAATCCCTTGTGATCCGACGTGTGCTGATGATGAATATGGATGAGAGGAGTCAGATAAGGCTAATGCGACACATCAACACAATGTGTGCAAGGTCCGATCCAGATCATCTTGGAAGGTTACTCAAACGTAAAACCTCAGTAATTGTCTATCAAAGACATGCACACAGACTTTCACACAAACACACACACACGTATTGGGAGATGAGGATAAAGGTAGAGCCAGAGAGAAAGGTGGGGAGGAGAACGGAGACCATAAATTGAACTTTTATTGAAGTATAGACTACGCTTTAGCAATCTGCTGGCTCAGCTGTGCTGTGAGTGTAACCATATCGCTGTGATGAAGCACATCCGTGCCTGCTGGCATTTTCTCAAGGCTTCGCTGTCATCCTTCCCTCTGATAGAAGAGCCTGGGCAGTCTGACAGGCCTCTGATCCTGAGCCGGTTTTGAATACCTGATCGCCACATTAAACAGTATGGAGCGGTTGGGGGGTAAATGGGCGAAGACTTGTGCAAACATGAGCACAAACTCAGCAGAATAATCATTCAGGCATTAAACTAGATGCAAGTTTTAGCGCAGTCTCAGATTTTTGCAGTTGGAGAACAGTGTGAAACATAATATGATACCACGGGTGCTGTGTCTAAGCAATAAATTTCTAAAAAGGAAGTTATGTTTTTGTTGATATCACATAACAGCGCTATTGGCGTTTTCCTGTACTGAATTTCTTGGCTGCAGAGTGCTGCTGCAACCCCTGGTGGGCAATACTGCAAACTAATGGAGGCGTTGGATATTGTATGACTAGAATTTTAAATGAAGAACAAAGGGAAGAAGTGGGAGGCGAGACAGACAAAGAGAGAGAGAGAAAATGAGAGAAAGGGGGGCGCTGAGCGAAAAAGAGAGGGGGGAAACAATGAATCCGACACACTGAGAGACACAATAGCTCCCCAGATTTGAAGGCCTAAGTATCAGAGCGTACCTTAGGAAGGAAGTGCGCGATTTAACACACCTTTGAGACACTCAGCTTAGGAGCAGACAAGAACATGTAGCCGTTATGAAAACCATAAGTACCAAGTGCCTCCGCTACTCTTTTCTAGTTTTCTTTTACTCTTTTTGGCTCTATATTTCAATCTTTTTTCTTTCTTTCTTTCTTTCTTTTTTTTTTTTTTTTTATTTCCCTCTCACACTGCCTCTCTTGCCATCTTGTCTCCCATTATGAATTGTATACAGTATGTTGTTCTGCAGTTGAGAGGGCTCCATTTCCACATAGATGGCTTTTTTGGGGAGCTGGAAAATTGGATGCTACTGTCTATTTTTCTAGTGATGGCAGATGCTGAAGTTGAGGAGAATTGCACCCAATGACCCAACAGAAGCCTTCCATCTAAAGCCTTGCAGATGCATTTATCAGAACTCAACTCTTATGAATTATGCACGCAGGTGAGAGACAACTCCGCTGTAACAGAAGCAGGCAATGAGGACGAGTTGAAGAGGGGGTTGGGGACTGGACTGGCAGAGTGATACACAGGTGTGGACGCATTGAAACGAACACACAAAAACGACTGCACAAGAAAAAGAAAAGGCGGTAAAGCACACACCACACACACACACACACACTTATCCATTAAACGCAAATGCCATTAAAGGCAGGATCACAGTGAAATCCATTAGGACAAATCTCCGTGAAATGAAATGAAGTAAAAGAAAAATGGAGGGAAAAAAGCGATGAAATGAATTGAAAAAAAAGAGTAGGGAGGCTAAGGTTTACACAGGCCCAGGGGCTACTGTTATCCACACTTTGAACCATTAACGGCCCACAATGACAACTAGCCGGAACAGAACAAATATAGACACAATGCAGACTGAGAAGGTGCGGCAGAGATGACAAAAACAAAAATAAAAATAAAACAAACAAAAACTAATGAAAAAGAAAATATGGGCACAAAACTGGAATTCAAAACATGTTGTGATTTGTTTGCCATTTTAAACACAGCTATAGGTCCAAATAAATAAATAAATCACTGGCCATTTTGTTAGGTATACCTGTTGAACTGCTTGTTAACGTAAATATCTCATAAACCATAAATTACAAGGTAGCAACTAGGGCTGTGCGATATGACCAAAATCTCATATCCCGATATAAGAATTCTATCGTCTCGATAACGATATAAATCACAAAAATGTAACATTTTCTGTAAATTCTGTGAATTCGACTGCGCGTCGTGTACCTGGAGTCCAGTGTTTTAACTGATGCATGAAACGACACATTTTTAGACATAAGTTGTAACGGCCGCCGTTTTCTTTGTGAGTATTTATTACACGGCGTGCTGCGGGGAAAAGCTTGTTTTAAGTTTGAGTCTAAGGTTTATTTTTTAGCACCTGTCGGCTCTTTTTTTACTTCTCATCCGTAAATAATCTGCTCTTTCACGTGATTCAGTTTATTTTGAAAAGTCTCAACAGGATCTTGAGCTTTATTGTGAAAGGTTTATGTGGAACATAAACAAGCGGACACGCGATGCTGTTACCGTCGTTGTTGCTAACCAAAACGCATAAAAACAGGCGCTTGTCCATCAGTAGTGTGGTTATATTAAATATAAGAGAAAGAGAGAACTTTAAGAAATTAATATAGCCACTACAGTGACCATCAAAATGATGAAAAAATATTGCCGTAAACAGTTTATTTTGCGACACCACGAAACAAACGATAGCATAAAATGAAACGATAGACGTTTTTATATCGTCATCCGATATATATCGTTACATCGAACAGCCCTAGTAGCAAATGAATGCATTGAGGAACGTTAACATGGTAAAGAGACCTGCTGAAGTTTAAACCAAACATCAGAATGGGGAGGAAAGGCGATTTAAGTGACTCTGAATGTGGCTTAGTTGTTGGTGCCAGATTGGCTGGTCTTAGTATTTCACAAATTGCTTATCTACTTGAATTTTCCTGGATACATCCACATTGGAATGGTAGGGTCAGAAATTGACGTAAACAACGTGAAAGCATGGATCTATCTCACTTTATGTCAACAGTTCAGGCTGGTGGTGGTGATTCTTGGCACACTTTGGTCCCCCATCATTTAAATGCTGCAGCATATCCAAGCATTATTCCTGACCATCCCTTTATGACCACACTCTACTACTTCTGATGTCTGTTGTCACAAAGCTCAAATGCCCTCCACAGTCACCAGAGCTCATCCGAATAGAGCTCCTTTGGGATGAACACAACAGGTATGTGCAGCCCACCAATCTGCAGCAACTGTGTGATTGCTATCATGTCAATATGGACCAAAGTCTCTGAGGAATGTTTTCATGCACCTTGTTGTTCTGAAGGAAAAAGGGGTCCAACCAATTACCAGCAAGCTGTACCTAACAAAGTGAAAGAAGAGTGTATACACTCATGACCAATGCCTTCTTGTTTGTAATGCCTAGAAATATCAGAAACATAAAGGACAGCAAAGGGAATCTGGCAGCGACACTTCTCATATTTGAATTGACGCCAGTATTGTCAATTTATTGTTCAGACACTTTTAGAAGCCATAGTAACCATCCCATTATATTGCCTGTTATTCTAAACCCAGACCTGCCTGGATTTACCCCCTCCTGACAGCTTCTGTCAGAAAGAGAACCTGGTTTAAGACGAGGGTGTTTGATTGGCTTGAGCTCAATTCTACTGCAGTTGCAACAGGCACTGAAAGGTTTGTGATCAGCATGAGCAGTGGGAACAGCAGTGGGTTCCCAGGGGAAACATGCCAGCATTGCAGCAAATGTAGACTAAATCCATCTTTTATGTATGAAATTGAACTGCAAGCAGATGGGCTACAGCAGCCACTCCTTTCAGCTACAGACAGAAAACTGAGGCTGAATGCAACAAAGAGCTGAGGCAGTTCTGAAGGCAAAAAGCGGGTACTAGCAAGGTGGACCTGTTGAAGTGTTCGCTGAGTGGACCTACAGGTCTTATATATGTAAGCATTTTATAAGCCAAGTTCGATTTCACAGTCTTAAAGTGCACTCTCTTCACAGGGAGACTATATAGTGCCCTGTCCAAAATAGGAGAAGTAGATCATGAGTCTGGGCCAGGGATGGCTGAACTTTCAGAGTAAAATGCTTAGATATAGCGCCTTAAAATGTAGTATTATTCAGTAGCTTATCAGATCAAAATTATTACACTTATGTAGGAAACTGTGTTGAGTAAGGTAATTATGAACCAAGTGGTCCATTAGTGCTGGGGGGTGGATTATATCTGGATTTGTTACACAACACCATAAACACTGTAGGCTTAAATAAACAAAAACAACAAAAAATAAACAAACCATAAATATAAAACATCTAAATTTGTCCAACTGCATTAGAAGACACTTCAGCATTATATGTTTTAAACGTCTGAGCTCACAGAAAGTTGGGGCTTACCTATGTTCAGATACGGCAATAAAACTAACACAGCACACAATTTCATCGTCTAATTAAGACTAACTGTTTTTATCTGTCACAACAAGGCTGCGTTTAATGAGCGATCATGTAGACACCGAGGTGATTATCCCGGATGCTGTTCACGTGTCTTTCACACAGTCTCACACACACTCCAAGCTCAGAGCAGACGTTAAGAAGCACAACAAATATTGTACATAACATAATGTTCAATTTACATACAGTGAATTTAGAACTACAGCTTAAGAGTCAACCTCAATCACAGAGTGGACTTTTGATAGCTGCAGATGGAAAGATGCCACACGAAGCAGCTCCGATTCCTTTGTTTCCCAGCTTTCATTCACAGCAGATTCATAACAGCGGTTTACTCTGCAGTGATCCACAGACGCCAGTGAATCGACACCGTTCAACGTCATCACAGTACTCTAATTTATGCATCTAGAAGATCTGACAATATGCCCTGAAGGATTGTGTGGGATCATTTGTAGAAACAAGTCTCCAAATTAAGGACTGCTGATCCAAATACATAATTTCTTCTAATTATTCAGGGGATGTAAATCAGCTTTAATACCTACAGCGTTTACAGTTATTGCTTTTAACATCAATTTGATTTTATGAGGTTTTGTATACACATGCTACAGTTCTAAATAAATAAAAACACTGTAAATACACAATGCTTATTATTTAGCTACACTGGTTGTATTCTACTAGTGTAATGCCTGCTGTCAGAGGCATACTGACATCAGAGGTGGATGCCACAGTAGCTATTTGGTGGATTCCTAATCCTAAAACAGTATAGCTAGGATATTTAATATGTCCAGTAACTTAATGTGAAACCAACAGTATGTTCAGGGTCATTGGGAGGCTGGAGCGTATCCCAGCTATCATGGGGTGGCAGACTGGACAGGTTGTCAGTCAGCTGCAAGGCTTGTGATGTGTATACCATTTCTAATACACAATCGGAATCCTGAGTATTTGTGCAATAACAATTCTTGCAAGTTTGCCTTTCTACAAGACTAGAGTGTATTTTAACTCAAACAAAGTGCAGACTTTCAGCTTTAACTGAAGGAGGATTACTAAAATATTGCATTAACTGAATTACAGCCAGCAGTTTGATGTCCAGGTGAGGCCTGTTCCCTTGTTATGCTATGAAATATTAAGCAAATAAAAAGTCTGGAGTTGATTCAAGATTTTTTTATGCTTTGCTCAGATTCAGGCAAATGTGTTCACTTATTAAACTTGTATTTCATAGCTGTTCAACTCTCAACATGAGGTCCAATGGGATGTTGATGCAAATTAAGGATGCCATTATTAAGCTGGAAACACAAAATAAACCTACATTATTAAAAACTAGCACCAAAAGGGCTCATAAACCACAAAAGAACCAAAGCAGATGTTCACCAACTCTTTCCTTCTGGCATTTATTATGACCAAGAGATAAAAAATTTAAGAAAAGAAGAGATAGGAGAGTGTTGATGGTGCATAGTTTATCCACCAGAGACCTTAAAAATGTTTTCTATTTCTGAGTTAGTCACCTGCGCTCAGACTAACAGAACAATAAATACAAAATTAAACAACAATAAAGCAACGGAAGGTTGGATTTTTGGGTTCTAGACTTTAAGGCATTAACACAGTAAAATTGCAATTTTTTCTATTCATATACGTGTAACTAGAGTAGTTCATTACATGGTATATGAAAACACACACACAAACCAGATATCTCTTAAATAAACTCAAAGCATCTGACATACCACATAAAGGAGTACAAGGGCACACACACTGTACTCTACAACATTAACCCCCACATTTATAAAACAAACGGAGTGCTTAGTGAAGTGAGTTATGGCGATTTAATCGTCATTTACCAGGAACAAGAATGTGACTGATAATACACAGGGACAAGGTCTTACCCTGGCACTTCCCAATGAGTGAGCCAAAGTCATCTCTCACAGACCTGAGGAGGAAACGTGCACACACAGAAAAAAAAAAGTAAGGAGAGGTGGTATTGCACAGTGAGACATTGATACACTTCTTATACGAACTGGTATAAGTTGGGTTGTAACAGCCACTGACGGCCTGCCAACTAAAGTAGCTCAATAGATCAAGCAGACAAGTGGGGGTAGGCAGTGTTTCGACAGACTCTTAAAGGAGCTCAGGGGATAAGGCCTTGAGCTGACTTAACACCCACTCACACAACTCAATTCATGCCATGAAGCGCAGCTATAAAACGTTGTGATTAAACAACAACAGTGTGAAAAAAGGACAAAAGAGTAGCCCACACTATCAAGCAGAGGCAAAAGTGAAGAGACCTGACTGCTCTTGATCATAAAAGGTCAACTACATTTAAATTTGAGCATACTGAGAAACAGAAACATTCAGCTTTTTCATATTGCTCCATGTATGAAACCGCCTTCCAGTTACACAAAGGGTCACGTGGAGCAAACGCTTTACAACGAGTGTACGATTAGTCTCCAGAGAGTAAGGCATCCTAATATATCTAGTTCACGGCTATAGATTTTCATTTTGAAATTTTGCTCATTTTAAAGCACTACATTATGTCAGTGAAGCACACTGCTGACTGAGTGCATTTTTTCTGCGCACAGGGAAATTGGATTTATGTCAGGAAATAATTACAAGCACTGAAAAAGAACACACAGATATTCATGCGTGTGTATGTTTTGATCGCTTTCCTTATACACCCACAAATGAAAAGGGAAGCATTGGTGTTTCCATTGTTAGCTTGATTTTTTTCAGATGGGTGCTACGAAAGTACACTAAACTGATTCAAATATTTTCCTGTGATGGATTACACTCTGTACTGATGCTCGAAACACAGTTTTCATCTTTTAAATGCAAGCTGACATTGGACTTCTTTGTTAAAGCGAGATGTGATAAATCACCCCCTTAATTAAGACTATCACTCACACACACACACAAACACACACACACACACAGCCTCAAAGAGAGAGACAGAGTTCAGTAATTACCTAATTTCCACACACTGATCTTGAACCACTGCCAACAGTTTGCCATTGCTGTGGAGTAAAACAAGAGAATGGGTCAGGAATCACTGAAAAAAAAAATCAAAGAGAACAGAAGAAAAGCAGAAGAGCAAAGAAAGAAAGACATAAATAGATGGTATTGTCTATAATATAAATCAAAATTAGATGAAGACCCTCAAGAGTGAAAAGATTATGTGTGGGATATTGTGTGTGTGTGTGTGGGGGGGTGGGGGGTGGGGGGGGGCGTGCGAGTGCGAGGAGGGGGAGGGGGGGGTGTTTGAATGATAAAGATGGGAATAAATGTCCAGGTTGGACTGCTGAAAGAGAGAAGGAACAGTAACAATCGGGAGCATTAAGCGTAGCAAAAAGAGTTTCAGAGGAAATGAAATGAGAGAGAAAAGATATAGGGGCAGATGGAAATCAGCCACATCAAACTAATGGACATCTGCAGCATCTTTGACCACGCTTCTCACTGTCTCGGATGGTGGAATCGATAGTCAATTAAAAACTGCCTTTCTACTTGGTTTGTCTGTTGTAATGAGTGCAATTAAATGATTGGCTGAGGGGACAGGCAAGGGGAGAGAGAGAAAGACTTAGTGTGTGTCAGCAACAAAGTAGCTCACATTCAGGTATTGATTACAGAGACGGAGCATGTCTGTAAGTGAGCGTGTGTGTTTTTGTTGCACCTTGCAAGCACCAGCTGCCAGTTGATCTGCTTGTTTGCCAGGCGGACAAGACCGAGAGGCAGGGACGAGCTTGAGGGGCTGAGAAACACAAGGTCAAATAAACGAGACGAAGAAAACAAATTATAACAGGTTAACCATTAATCAGTAGGTACATTAACAGAGTACTATACCTAAAAGGTGTAGTGCATACAAATTATATTACAAGTGATTTTATATAGGTTTTATATAATTTGTTGGATGTAACTACATTATGTTATTTTATTAAAATCAAGTCAACTCAAATCAAAGTCACTCATTTTAAAAATGAGTGACTTGGATTTGCTGATTTTGATTTCCTTTCCAAGAACTATAACTGTCAGGATATTCATCGATCAATTTTCTTCCCTACCAAAACAAAGGCAGGTGCAACAGATTTACTGTATATAATAAAACAAATGTCAGTTACGTGCATCCATTATGTTAATAACGTCAGACAATAACACCATATCAATGTCTTTCTCTTTTTCACTCAACTCCACAACTTTCCTGCTTTGATATGTTGCTCATACTGAGGCTGCTGGATTATGGTTGGCTTGGAGCTCTGGACAGCTTTAGCTTTACCTACTTTGCCTTTGTTAAAGTCTTTAAAATGTTCATATTCAGCTGGATGAGAGTGATTTAAATTATATATTATGAACATTTTCATAATCGTCCTGGCCACAGTTTACTTTGTCTTCACTCACAGTGAGGAGCTTTCTTGATAATGCTACAGTTTTAAACTGGTCCTTTGTATAGACACAACAACGGTTAGTCCCTTTAGTTAGGAGCCTTTTCTATGCTTGAATGACTCAAAGGTCAGCGTTAAGTGACTTAACAAATGCAAAAAGATCACTATGAAATCAAACAGGTACAATGACTGGAAAGAATATTTTGTATTGTGGGTGGGTATTGGGGGGGTTCATTCATAATTTATATAGATTTTTTTTTCCTGTCTGTACAGCCTCGTTTTTGAATACAGTAGTTAGCAACATTAGCCACAGCACGTATGTTTTCTACAATATTTAAACACAAATATAAATATGTGTAAAAGTGTTTTCGGCTGAACACGTTCCCCCATTCAACAAATGCAAATAGCACAGCATGTGGACAACAGCCTCATTCTATCAAACACAATTGCTAATACGTTCTCATCCACAGAAAGAGAAGGGGAACTGGGACATAAACATGGCTGGAGGAGTTCTTAAATATTTAATAAGGTTATTGATGTTGCCAGCGAACCACCCGCTGAGAGGATAAGCAGGCCTTGGTGCTAGAGAATTACAGAATCTACCGCAGGAAAAATCGTTGCGTGCGTGTGTTAGCGCGATATATTGGGAGAGTGTGAGAAGAATATTTTCAGACTGCTGTAACATTTACCTACAAAACATGTGGGTCAATATGAAGCTACTTTTGGCTGCTCTCTTTTCACAACAGTGGGTAAATTAGTTGGCCAAGTTGTGGGCCAAATTTGAGGCTTTCCCAGACTGATTCTGGACCCCAGGCCTTATGTTTGACACCCCTGACCTAAGCCAATGACTGACTTGTGTTATGGGTTGCAGTAAGCTGTCATCTTAGTTAGCAATATAATGTACTATAGCACTATAAATATATATTCAAGATACACGCCTAAAAGGAAAAAAAAAAGCATTTTTATTGCCTTTTATAATTAAACATTTAAGACGGTATAGCATATATGCATGGGCAGCATTTTTTCAGAGGGACATACTGATTAAAACAGTATGCAAAAAGTCCACATTTTGAACATCTCATTTGAAACATGATGTACATTGTAACAAATTCTGATAAATTTGATATTTTTTAAAGACATAGCAGACAAGAAAGGGGCCTTATTTCAAATACCAAGAACTTTCTGTTTGAAATGTTTTGATTTTATGTCAATATAATGTTAACGGCTGTATCGTCATTTAGCTTTACTATGTTATTATTAATTATTTAAAAATCACAATAATTATTAATATAATTTATTTTTCACCTATAATAAAACTAAAATTATGATATTTTTTAATCTGCATTGCCAAGTTACATCTGTTGATCTACAATGTCTCAAAGTAAAAGAGTTGACACTATTCCTTTTACAGTTCAGTAGCACTGTTAGTGCTGCTGCTTATTGCGTCACTTAAAAAACAGCAATGAAGCGTGTTAATTTTTAGCGCATTTAATACTCAAATATTTTTTACCAAGACAGAAAAAAAATCAGAATAAAATTCTTGTCACTATGTACATCACATTACTAAAAGTCTTCCCGACACAAGATTTTCATAGCTAAAGCCAAAGAAAAACAATCACATTACTTCATCCATAAGGTTTGAGGTTGTTATCAAATATGTAATGCGTATCTGTAAAAATCGGATTAATATTAAGCACTAGGAGTCACAGCTTTATGCAGCATGTTTGTTGTTTACACTGGTGAAATAACAGCAAGTCATGCCTGGAGCAGACAGCAATCCTTTTTAAAATAATAATGACTTACCTGTACCACAAATAGTGAAGGATCAAGCGGAAAGGGCCTGTAAGAAATGTATGACAGGTAGTTATTAATAAATGTCTGATCACGTAAAGTTTGAGATGACACCACGGTGATTGGCCTCATCAGTGACAACGATGAGGCCGCCTACAGGGAGGAGGTGGATCGTCTGGCTGAGTGGTGCGACACAAACAACCTGCTGCTTAACACCGAGAAGACCAAGGAGCTCATCGTGGACTACAGGAGGAATGCTGACCCACATCCACCCATCCACATTAAGGGGACGGCTGTGGAGCGTGTGAGCAGCTTCAAGTTCCTGGGAGTCCACATCTCCGAGGATCTCACCTGGACGACCAACTGCTCCAAGCTGGTCAAGAAGGCTCACCAGCGCCTCTTCTTCTTGAGGACTCTGAGGAAGAACCACCTGTCCTCAGACATCCTGGTGAACTTCTATCGTGCACCATCGAGAGCATCCTGACCAACTGTATAACAGTCTGGTACGGGAACTGCTCTGCCTCGGACCGGAAGGCGTTGCAGAGGGTCGTGAAAACTGCCCAGCGCATCGCCGGAGCACCACTTCCTGCCATAAAAGACATCTACAGGAAGCGGTGTCTGAAAAGGGCTGGGAAAATCATCAAAGACCCCAGTCACCCATCACATGGACTCTTCACCCTCCTGCCCTCTGGGAGGCGCACAGGAGCCTCCGGACTAAGACCACCAGGTACCGGAACAGCTTCTTCCCCACAGCTGTCAGACTCCTGAACTCTGCCTCCTGACATCTGACCCACGTTAACACATGGACTGAACATACACACACCCACAATGGACAACTGTACCCTCAAACACACAATAATAACATGGATGAACCACCACTCACAACCACTAGCACTTTATATAGCCTCTGTAGAAATTATCTCACATTCTCACTTATCTTAACTGCACTACTGTATAGCTCTGTGTAAATAATCATTCTGTACATTCGATAATTTTTAACCCTACAACTGTTTACAACTTGCATAGTTCCCATTTCTGTATAACTGTATATCTCAGATTTCTGTAAAGTTATTTATTTCATATTCTGTATAGTTTTTCATATTTATATCCTGTTCATAGCCTGTACATAGCTTGTACTCACTACAGCCTGTACATACTTATAGTTATAGAATATTCACAACATACTTCATACCGTGTACATTATAACATACCATAATAGACCCATTTCTGTAATATACTCACATATCTATATTATTGCTAATATATATTGTAATATATCTATATCACTAAAGCACTTCTGGATGGATGCAAACTGCATTTCGTTGCCCTGTACCTGTGCAATGACAATAAAGTTGAATTCTATTCTATTCTATTCTTGAGTTTTTTCTCTTTGTTTCATTGTTACTGATTTTACTTGCTTATTGTTTTTTTAAACACACTTCTGGTGCAAACTATTGAGATCCTAGCACACGTGGCCATATGTTATCAGCCTTAAAATTTACACTAATGCTATCATATGCTTGTAATTTAAGACTCTGGGCCACAAGCACAGACTCAGCTTTACTTCACTCACATCCAAACTGAAGCAAGCGGTTTTCCTCTTTTATAAGGAGGCAACGCTAAAGGGACATGGCTCAAAATGAATGATGTTAAAAATGATGCCTTATCAATAAAATTTTGATGTTTATTAAACAGGGTTTTCTTAAGAATAGTGTTGTAGGCTAGAATTTTATTCTTTTTTATAGTATTCTGTTATTCCACCTTGACTACAATTGCAGAAATGTGACTGGCTTGTTTATTTGATTTTTTATTGACTATTTGGACCAATTTGGAGATTCAGATTACCATGTAGATTGTTTTTCTGGTGGGAGGAATCCTGAAAATCCTGGGGAAAAACTGATGTAAACATCAGAGAACTCCACACACAATCCTCAGTTGCACAGCTTAAAGTAACAGCTGAGATCTGGACAACACTAGTCTCAGTCTCAGAGATTAAGCCAAACAGGATCAATGTTTCTGGAAGCATTTACATTAGAATATGAAGAGAAACTGTCATCTATAACAGACTCTGGCATCATGTTGTGATATGATAAAATATGATATGATCTATCATATGATATGATATGATCATTTTTGAATGAGGAAAATAGACTTTCACAGATTTTGTTTAATTTGCAGTTTCAATAAATCACCACACCTGTTTTCCATTTTCCTAATGAAATATGAAAATAGATGAACTCAAGATGAACTCATGAATCAAGACTTTTGCACAGTACTGGATGCTGGATGGACTTTAATATCTCAGTAAGAAGATTGTATGCCTTCCAGCCTCTATGGTCTCCATACTGTATTCTGGTGTCATAAATAAAAGAACATCAAGCAAAATACATATAAAGATTGGCGTGGTGGACTGTTGGTAAGTTTATTGATCATTTTAGAATAGCTACAATCAATGTGAGAATGTAACTGCTTCGGGCAAGTGCTGTATATATGCAACATATGCATGCATGCATGCATGCATATTATCACACCATGGCAACGAAAATCAGAACTTACCTGTCACAGCTTTTGCAATTAGAGAGGTGCTGTACTCCTTGTTGCCTCGCAACTGCAATGTAAAATAGTAACAGATGAGCTGCGATTGCCATATTTTGATATTGATTTTCCAATTTCATTCTGGAGTTTTAATGAAACCTAGTGATAGGTCGTTTCTCTGACAGAGCAGATTTTTGATTTTAGATCATTATAAAAGCTGCAGGTAAATGAAAGGTATGCAGGACACTAGTGCTAAATGAGCACTCGCTGCTCTGCTGTGTGATGTATGACGTGCGACGGAAAGGTGAAACTTTGTTTATCAAGACAACCAACTGCAACTTATCATGTATTTGTGCTACGTGGCTCTGGGCGGCTGACCCCACGAAACTCAAGGCGGTTGTCTTTCGCTGGTCATTTCTACAGATAGCTGCTCACCACAAGAGCTACGGTGTGAATAAAAAACCGCAAAAGTGAAAGCTACCAACCTGAGTGTCCGTCTCTGGTGGCCATTCAGTAATAACCAGTAAATCGTATAAAATGTTTTCTTCTTCGCCCTCAATTAAGCTTTCTTCGGCCATGTTTACAGCTGTCAGAAATCTACGGCGACAAGCAGGGACAAATTATAAAGAAACGCGTTTGTAATTGAACTGTTGCTAACCGTCTATAAAAGCGGTTTTGTGATTTTATTTGGCTTATTATAAATGTTAATATTAGCTTTTGTATCTCAAGTCCACAAGCGACATTTTTTCTCAACCCCCCGCTTTGTTTTTACGAACTTGTTCACTATCCGGAACTAATTTTACTTGGCTGTTGAGGGGGAGCATTTGCTGACCGGCACATCCGGTTGCGTTGCACTTGTACTAGCAGCAGCAATGGCAGCGTTTGGTGGTAAGATTTTTACATTCCTACTTAATTTTGATGTTACGGTTTTAAATTGCTTACACATCAACTGTCGTTTTGAAGCTACGTAAGCCCACTCAACCATTTAATATGTGTTTTTATGTAACAGAAATGGGGGTAATGCCTGAAATCGCGCAGGCTGTGGAAGAGATGGACTGGCTGTGAGTCCAGCTACAAATTTGCAAAATCATGCATGCTGTTGTATGCTTACATTTTAATATTTGATATCAAACTGACTAAATGTATAATGGGTTTTCAGGTTGCCTACTGACATCCAGGCGGAGTCCATCCCCCTCATCCTTGGTGGAGGAGATGTGCTCATGGTAAGCTTGGTTCTCTGGACACATTTGGCTCACAGATATTTGCACTCTCCTGCGAGGCTGACATCTGACTTTTCTGTCTTCTAAGGCTGCGGAAACTGGCAGTGGCAAAACAGGAGTAAGTACTTAACAGCGACACAAACTTGGGAGAAATGCCTTCTTTTTTTTTCTTTGTATGTCTACACTGTATATATTTATTTTCACACTTACTGAGTCATGACAGTTTCCCATTGTCCTCCTCAGGCCTTCAGTATCCCTGTGATCCAGATTGTGTACGAGACCTTGAAGGATCAGGAGGAGGGCAAAAAGGGCAGAGCCTCTATTAAAACTGGAGGAGCCAGTGAGAATATTTAATCAGTTATTTGGTTTCAGGCTTCATGATTCATATCCCATCTTAAATGTGTGCATATAAATTAAGACTTTTAATGTTGGGTAGACAGTATAGAGTGTTCTGCAGGTGTTTGACCTGCTCTTCTTTTGTTTTGTCTCAGTTTTCAACAGCTGGCAGATGAATCCTTATGATCGCAGTACAGCCTTCGGTAGGAACAGATCATAAACATGCAATGTTTATGTAAATGTCACTTTCCAGCTTTTTGTTTTGATTTTTTAAACAACATCTGCTCATTGCCTTTTAATGTTTTTCTTCTTAGCAATTGGGTCAGATGGACTGTGCTGCCAGAGCAGGGAGTTCAAAGAGTGGCATGGCTGTCGCTCCACTAAAGGTGTCACCAAAGGTGTGTGTGATGTACACAAGTGCTTACGGAGTGATCAGAGAATCAAATAATCGTATGATGGATCAAGAAACATAAAAGTGTAAATTATTATCAGTCCTTATATGTTTGTTTTTCTGTTTAGGGAGGTACTGCTATGAGGTGACCTGCCATGACCAGGGCCTGTGCCGGGTGGGTTGGTCTACCAGTCAGGCGGCTCTGGACCTGGGTATTCTTTTCTACCATCTACAGTATTAATGCAGCAGAAAATGCTCCACTTTAAACAATTTATTTCACCAGGGCACTACTGTAATTTAACATCAGACTCTTTGTTTTTCTTTCTAGGAACTGATAAATATGGGTTTGGTTTTGGTGGGACTGGAAAGAAATCCAACAACAAGCAGTTTGACAGCTATGGGGAGGTAACAGATAATGAAAGATCATATTATTTACACGTTTAAAGAAATTTGGGAATGATTTTTTTAAATGGGTTCTCTTTGCTATTTTTTTTTTTAGGAGTTTACCATGCATGACACTATTGGATGCTACCTGGATCTAGAAAAGAGCCAAATTTCATTCTCTAAAAATGGTATGGTCCCAGTTTTTCTATTATAAAAAATAAATAACCTATTCAAAGTTGTTAGAAATAGAGAAATAACTCATAATTGGTTTATGTTGTGTTTTTTTTCATCAGGTAACGACCTGGGTGTGGCTTTTGAAATCCCTCAAAATCTGAAGAATCAAGCTTTCTTTGCTTCCTGTGTGCTCAAGGTATCGACGGATATGACAACACAGTGATGGCAGAGAACATATAAAACTGATGCCTGACTGACACCATCATCTTTTCTGTTTTACAGAATGCAGAGCTAAAGTTTAACTTTGGAGGAGAAGACTTTAAACATCCCCCTAAGAGTGGATTTGTTGCCCTGGACCAGGCACCAGAGGGTCATGCTGTCAAATCTTCTCAGACAGGTGTGTGCTTTCAACCTCATTTCAGGCACTTAAGACAAGATTGTTCCTTTTACGGTATATGCCTTCTTTCACTCACTGGTGTTAAAACAAGGTACATTTTCAAATTTGAGTATGCCAAGTACAATATTTCTTCTGTGATTGTGCAGGCAGTGCCAACGTGAGTCAGGTGAAAACCTCCTCAAATTCACCCAAAGCCCTGATCATTGAGCCGTCTAAAGAACTGGCTGAACAAACCCTCAACAATGTCACGCAGTTTAAGAAATATGTGGATAATCCCAAACTCAGGTATGACACCATGGAGGTGGTATCGACACTGAGTGACACAAACTAAAAAAAACCTCGACTTAAAAAAAGAAATAAAAATGCATTTGTAGTAACAATCCAGATTATTCTGTCATCCCTTTAAAAACATCATTTGCCTGCGTTTTTACACCACCAGATGGAGCCGTGCTATTTTGGTAATTTGTCAGTCTGTCATTGCAGGGAGCTGCTGGTGATTGGTGGTGTGGCTGCCAAAGACCAGCTGGCTGCTCTGGAACAGGGGGTATGTGACACGTACAGTTACGCCTACTCCCATCCCCAAAAAAACAAAAAACGTTGACTTAGCTTTAATTACTGTAAATCAAATTGTTGAAATATGTTTTTTAATTGGATGTCATTTTTCCTCTTTTTTTCCTGGTGTCATCTTATAATTAGATTGACATTGTGGTGGGAACACCTGGTAGATTGGATGACCTCATTTCCACTGGGAAACTGAGTTTGTCCGAAGTCCGCTTTCTGGTGCTGGATGAGTGTGTATGTGAATTCTTTTTGTTTTTTTTATAGATTACACATATGTTTTGTTTTGGGGTTTTTTATGGTTGATATATATATAATATAGCATAAAATCCCTTAACTATTTTGTGTCTTTTGTGTATCTCAGGACGGCCTCCTGTCAGCAGGTTATACGGACTTCATCAACAGGATCCATAATCAAATCCCCCAGGTCACCTCTGATGGCAAGAGACTGCAGGTAATGCTGAGCATAAATTACATGTGTGAAATTAAACCTGTGTACTATGATAGATGTTGTAGTAGAAGGATGTTTGCTGGCATTAGTAGTTTAGGTGACGTTCTCTTTATTTTCCAGGTCATTGTATGCTCAGCGACACTGCATTCATTCGATGTGAAGAAGTTATCTGAACGCATCATGCACTTTCCCACCTGGGTGGATCTGAAGGGGGAGGACTCTGTTCCGGAGACTGTCCACCACGTAGTGGTGCCCGTCAATCCGAAGAGCGACCATCTGTGGGAGCGCCTCGGCAAGAACCACATCCGGGTGAGTTCCTCGTGCTCGGGGAAGGAAACTGAATAAACAGAAAAGTACTGAAACATCAAGTTAAGCAATTCGGCTGTGTTTCAGACTTGGGTGGAGGAATAATCACCTTTTTATTCTACACTATGTATGTTGTTATCATGTCTTTGTCTTAGTTTAGAGTTGTGGTGATTTAGCTGTTTCCTCTGTTTCTCTGGGTAGACTGATGAAGTTCATTCAAATGATAACACCAGACCAGGAGTCAATACTGCAGGTAGGTGCAGTTGGGCAGCAAAGTTCAGACCACTCGTCTTCATCACCCTGATAGAAAGTGTAAAATATCATTATTGTCCATTCACTCCAGTCAGTATACACATCACATAAACAACACAGATAACACTTACCTTAATATGAACTTCAGTAAAGGTGTGTGTGTGTCTTTTTGTGAGTCAGAAATGTGGTCAGAGGCCATCAAGATCCTGAAGGGCGAGTACACAGTGAGAGCCATTAAAGAACACAAAATGGACCAGGCTATAATCTTCTGTCGTACCAAAATTGACTGTGACAACATGGAGCAGTACTTCATTCAGCAAGGAGGAGGTAGGCTGTGTTGGAACAATTTAGATGTTTTTGTTTGAGCCACTACATAAGTTTAGAAAGTGAAAAAAGACACAGCTAAATATGAATACTTGGTCTTTTTCCCCCAGTTACAAATGGCTGAGTTCATGTGTGTCTTCTTCAGGTCCAAATAGCAAAGGTCACCAGTTGTCCTGTGTTTGCCTCCATGGCGATCGTAAGCCTAATGAGCGGAAAAATAACCTGGAGCGCTTCAAGGTAAAATAACAAACAAAGCAAAAATCATAACCTGCTTATGCTGTTTAACCTCCTAAGACCTGAACTCTTCCACGGCATGCATTTTTAATTTCTCTTTGATATTTGGGCATATTGGGGCCCAATGAATGTTAAAAACAAAGAATTACCAGATTTTTTGTTTTACCTTATTTTGGTTGTTAAGAAAAATAAGAGCCACATATGAGGATATTTGTTTAATTCGTTTAAAATTTTGATAGAACAGTAGCAGTATAAAGTCCTCGTAAGTGGATATCAGGCTCTTGTAGAGCAAAATTGATTATTTTGGTCTAAATAACCCAAAATGTGATGTCCACATATGTGGACGTCAGGTCCTAGGAGGTTAACAAAGTGCAACCAGTCAGTGTTTTTGAGGATTGTTTGTGTTCTCAGAGAAAAGAAGTGAGGCTGTTGATCTGCACTGATGTAGCTGCCAGAGGAATTGACATCCACGGAGTTCCTTATGGTATATGGATGCTTGCTAGAAAATTATATTACTTTACAAATAAAAATTTTATATTCAGTGAACATTACAGAAGAGTTGCTATATATTTCTTTATATATTTATGTTAATGGTTTCTTCCTCCAGTGATTAACGTGACTCTGCCAGATGAGAAGCAGAACTATGTCCATCGTATCGGCAGAGTGGGAAGAGCTGAAAGGTACCTACTGAATTTATTTTGTTATAACTTAACTTATTTATTCATTTTAATATTCATAAGTTTGTGTGAAAGATTATGTTGTATTGGTTAAATATATGTATAAATGTATTTATTATTTACTTGCTGTTAATCAGGAAATTCAAACTGCAGTTCCACCAGTAAAAATCTTCCATAATTCAGGCCAATTACAGTCTAGATTTTAAAGGGCAAAACAAACATGCATTTAATTCAACTCAATCCAGTTTTATTGGCATTACACCAGTTCATCATTTATGTAACGCCAAATCACAATAACAGCCACCTCAAGTTGCTTTATATTCTAAGGTAAAACCCCACAATATTATAACGAAAGAAAGGAACCCCAAGAATCAGATGATCGCCTGTGACCAAGCACCAACAGGAAGAAACCTCCATAGAAGGACAGTCATCCCTGTATGTACTACAATAGCTGAAAGAAGGGGGGAAAAAAACAAGGTTAGAATTTATCATTCTAGCAAGTCGCCACTTTCAAAACAAAAAGACAGAGTTCTTGTTTAAACAACGATAAACGTAGGATACTATCACTCTAGTCGGCTGCCCCTTATGAAGGTGAAAGCATTAACGAAATGGAACGCAGTTCCTAAATAAGTAGGAGTAATCAGTCAAAGTCAATCTGGAAGTAGATGACAAAGGCAAAGTCATCTACTTCCTTTCTTTCTTCTTCCTTTTGTCGTCTTCTTCTCTTCCATCTGTTCCTTTTAAAGGTCACAAGAGCAGATCATCTGCATCATCATTGCCACCTCAAACTTTCACATGGCGTGCCTGAGTGACGACAAACTATAAATTATAATGTAATCTCTACGTAGCATTGATGTTGTGTAATTTCTTTTCGACTTACAGAATGGGATTGGCTATCTCCTTAGTTGCTATGGAGAAAGAGAAGGTAAGGTGGAGTATAGGTGTCTGTTTAGTCCATATAAGTTTGAATTTTGTATGTGATTTTAAGTACACTTTTCTACCTGTGCAGGTGTGGTACCATGTTTGCCCGAACCGAGGCAGAGGTTGCTACAACACACGACTGAAGGAGGATGGAGGATGCACCATCTGGTATAATGAAAAAGAGGTGAATAAAGATGCACACAAAACTAGTCTGGTTGATACAGCAGCTCCAATTTACTGTTTGAAATACAAACATGTGTGATACAGCAGTTCTTTTGAAAGGACTGTATAAGCAGCACATGCATTCATAATCACTCTTAGGTTTGGGGTGTGCCAGGTTAATAATCCAATACATTCACCTTTAAAACCAGTTGGGAAGTAAAGTTACACACAACATACTTTCACTCACGCATCCTCATCATGCACTTTAAACTCTGCTTGTGTCATTTCTTTTTCCCCTTTTTCCTCTGATCACAGCTCCTTTCAGAAATCGAGGAACATTTAAAGTGCACCATCACCCAGTGTGAGCCAGACATCAAAGTACCCGTGGATGAGTTTGATGGAAAGGTGACCTATGGGCAGCGCAGAGCGATGGGAGGTATGTGTGACAAAAAGGAAGGATAACATGTCTGCACAAGACTATGGGAATGGTTGCATATGCACATTAAAGTATATCTGTTGTTTGGAAGGATTATAATGAGCATTAAAGGATCATGAGGCAGGTTGTAGTATTTATTATGTCTGCTCGTGTGTTGAGCTTGACCAGGAAACCTGTCGTCTTTGTCTAGGTGGTAACTACAAGGGTCACGTAGATGTTCTGGCCCCAACCGTCCAGGAGCTGGCAAGCCTGGAGAGAGAAGCCCAAACATCCTTTCTTCACCTGGGTTATCTACCCAACCAGCTATTCAGAGCTTTCTGAACCTAACTCCAGCTAGCAGAATAGCACTACATGCCAATCATGTACAATGGGGAAACAAAAACAAAACTGATTTTTAATTTACATGAGTTATAAACTAAAAGGTGTCGGGATTTCCAGAATTTCAGCATTGAATGGCAAAGGACTATTTTTTGTTTTGCATTTAGCGCCAAGGCCTGTTGAGACGGCTGGCACAATGATTTCGACGTCACTTCCTGCTACACTTGAATTGAAAACCGTATATGCTGTATACTTAATTCTGATTGGTTGGTTTGGTTTATATGGCTGAGTGAATCATTTAAGACATTTATATAGTAAAACTTCACTGAAAGTGACTTTGTTTTCTTTTCTCCATTAAACGTTAGTGGCGTTCTCAGCTTGGATTTGGTTTCTTACATTTAATCGTCAGCAAAGAAAGACAAACCTGTATTTGTTATAAGCTTTTCTGTGCATTTAGTTTGTGTTTGTGTCCAGTAATTTCAGTTTGAAGAAATTTTTAAGAAGCAGTGGGGAGATGTTTGGAAAGAGAAACATGCAGTAGATTAAATAAAAGGTACCTATGTTATTATTAAAAAAAATAACTCTGGTTTGAGAAGTCATATTTTAAATTTGGCAATCACAAGGTGTCCATTACCCTAAAGCATACTTATAATAAAAGAATGAAGGCCATTCTGCTTAAATACAGTGTGAGAGGTGATACAGAGGCTAATAACTCATAAGAAAGGGGTTTAATGAGGTCGTGAAAGAGAAAATAGAAAGTAGCCATTTCCTCACAGCCATTCATTTAATGAGATTGCTTTTTTTCTGCCCACATTACCTGCAGCCCACTGGAAGAATGCACTAAAAGACATTTCTGCATTGGTACTTAAAGAAAAAGGGGAAAAATAATTTTTAAGATTGAATTTTTAAATTTACGATAATGTTTTTTCTGAGTTATTCATCCCAGGAGTTCAAATATTTATTTATTTCCACTTGAGCCTTTAAAAGTGAAGCATTCCTTGAATGAAATAATGCTCTTTTCTGAGTTTTCACTCAGTTTTACCACCTTTCCCCAGTCCCTTATTTTTATTAATCTTCACTGGCCCTAAGGCACCTTTGTACATGAACTGTTTGAAGCATTGACTACAGGAAATTGTATTTTATATATTTATTTATATTTTATATGCTTTATAGTCAAATAACCTTTTCTATAGCTTATGTGTAACATTATTGCAATAGCAAAGCTACATATTAAGGCGAAGGAGAATGATCTACATTGTGGTAACATGATAACAGAACTGGACACCGAGAAAAAATATCATCCATATTATGACAGAGCTGGACGCTTGTTGAGTATTTAGTCCATGATGAAGCTGCAGGATCCTCTGGGTGTAGTTTAGTTGCCTAATTTTCAGTCTTTGAAAGTGGATTAGAAATTGAGGCTGCACAACAAGGATGGGAACTGTAGGTCCAAAAACTGAGAGCAGTAAAAAAAAAAAAAACGGGGCGGGGGGAATGTGAATACTTTACACCTAAGGAAAGGATTCAAAACAATAGAGTTTTGGGTTGAAAGCCTGAAGAGATGACCAATTTTTTACTGCTAATGGCTGCAGAAATTACATAAAGGGTTTCTGTATGACTCTTTGAAAATATTTAAGCATTTTTTCTCCTTTCTTTAGTCACTTTTAGTGATTTTATAATAGAAAAGAATTACATGATGGTGAATTTTACTTTGTAAATGCAATATTTTCTTATTCATTTGATCCAGTACCTGTTTGGGAGATCCTTTTGATTATCTTTCTTTTATAAAACTACTAAAAAGAACTATACCATGCCATTATTGTATATCAGGCAGTATTGATTAGTGGTAGTGTATTGCTCTTTGTGCTTATCTCTAAATTCAGTTACAGCGTCAAGACTCCTGGTGGCTTCTGGTTATTTGCTTAAATCTCATGGATTGTGAGTATGCATGTGCTGACAGTTGTCCTGTTCTGAGCTATCATTTCATCAGCTGAAACAATATATGAAAATATCAGATTGTGTAACACTTGAGCGCCTTCCTTGACCACCTACCTTCACAAGTTCTACAAGCCTTATAAATGCAATTACTTACAAATGACTGCATCCCTTCTTCACATGGGCCTCTCAGAAAATGGAATCGTTTTAGCTTTTTACTTTTAACTTTTTAACTTTGTACTGATTCAGCAAACCCAGACATAGAGCTAAGGTCAAATTGATGCGCTTTCAAAATAAAAGTCTTACAAGTGTAAACTAAACTAGGACAGCAGCAGGTGACACAGCAGTCACTACAGCCTTTGCATTTATTAAGCGGTTGTACCACTTAATTAATTCGACTTTTGTACATTTTTATTAATGCAACTAACTAATTAGTTACAGTAAAGTTCTTGAAAGTCACGCTTTTAAAATCCAGAGAAGACTGAAGTATCCCAATGCATGCAAACAAGCTCTGATAACACACACACAAGAAAAACAAACTTCCAGTAGACTTAATTTGCACTTTTTCTTGAGTATATATTAGAGTTTGGTTGGATGCATGTAAATGCCTCAGTCTTTGTTGCATGTCCCTCATTTGGTGTTTTTTATGATGGTGAGCGCTGCGTAACCATTTGGGCTAAAACCCACTATTCTTGTGTAACATCATAATTTATATTAACCAGATAATTCCCTGCCCCTTTCGTCCTCAAGGTTTATGCATTTTCACCCTGAAAGAGAACATTTTCATCATAAAAATGGATTATAGAATAAAGGTGATCACTCAGAACAACTTTTTATGGATTGTGCAGTTTGAGCCTAACAATGCCAATAAATAGCCCATGACTTTTGTTAGCGTAAATATTAAGTGATTACACATATTTAAATGGCATATTTAAAAATGGTGATCATAAAACAGTCTGCTCTGAGTCCATATTTATGTAACCCCAGACTAACACATAACTAAGCAAAAAAAAAAAAAGAGGGGTGGGGTGATACCGTACATACGGAAGAGGATTAGGGCCATTGGGGGGTGGGGAGGTGGGCACATCTTTTCTTTTTTTTTCTTTTTCAGAATTCTTTTTTCTCACAATTCTGACTTTTTTCCCTCAGAATTCAGGAAAAGAAGAAAAAAAAGGACGTGCCCACTTTTCCCCCCAGTGGCCCTAATCCTCTTCCGTAGTTACAACACTAAATTTCACCATTTCCAAGATTTTTTTAAAGATTAATCCAAGCCTGTGTGCAACTTTTCAAGCATTTGTTTTGTTTTTTAACAAACCTTGCTTCATCTAATGTATTGAGTTTGCCGATCAAGTATTACACTTTTATTTTGAAGTAGTGGTGCTCTTCTGTGACGTCACTTCCATAACAGTGCTGTGCAGCGTCTATAGTCTCCCTCCTGAAATTCAGGGATTTCAACTCCGCTGCATCCTTCAAACGTTGTGCCGCAAAGAAGTGCGTAGTTTTACCAAGTGAGAACCACGGCCGTGTGAATGTTGTGCACACTTTGGGTAAGCTTCATCCTGTTTGCGGGCTCCTTTTTGACGTCGCTTTACCGTTGAAGTAGCTGTTTGTAACGACTTCACATCGCCATGTTTAGGTGGAAAGTAGTAAATGCAAACCCTCGATTAGGTTTTTCTTCCGCTGGACCACTTTTAGCACTGCTGCCGTGTTAAATACATGGATGGCATCCTTTTAGTAATAGTAATTGGACTGTGTTTTTTCCCAGATAGCTCAGTGAATTATTGTGATGCACTTCAGTGTTCAGAAGCATTTGGTGCAGTCAAAATAATCGCCATCTGCTGGTCAAAATGCTTTGTTTGGAAAGGACTGTCCAAAAGGTTTCACTTTTATTCAGTAAAGCTGTTTTAACTAATTATTGTTGAATTTGCTCATTTTTTTAAAGAGTCTGTATCCTTTCGTTTAAGTGCCGTGGTAGACAAAAAATACCCCCAGTTTGTCCTTTTGTCAAAGGAACACCTGGTTTGTTTTTCTCCTGGTTAACGGCCCCACTTTCACTGAAGTGTAGCTCACAAACACATGCCCACAGTGTTTGTGAGATGGTGTCTAACAGGGCTGCATGTTTTTATCGTTCTTTAAGGAAGAGCTGAAGAATCAATACATTTATTATTTTTCAAATAAGCTTTTCATTTTTCATGCAGGGCTACAGTGTATCCACACGGTCTCTTTGCTACTTGGATGACAGCAAAGGGACCAGAGCAGGTACCAGACATGCTGGATATGCTGATGTTGGGCAGAGTAAGTAGCCAGAGTAAGTACACTGAAGTTTCACACACAGATCATCGTCTTTTTCTCTGAATTTGTTCATACAGTACAAACGAATTTCGAAGTGCCTTAGACTGCGATAGCAGTAAACGCATATCTTCAAGCTGAACGATACTAAAAGTATACGATCTTTCATTCCCATTTTTTTTTAATTTTATTTATTTATTTATTTATTTTTAATTTAAATTAATGATCATAACGATTAGAAACAAAAATATTCAAAACAAAAACATCTAAAATATTGTAGGGTTTTGGATAACTTTTTACTTTCTTTTCGTCAACACAAAAAAAAGATAAAACAGGACAAAAAGAAGTTTCTGATATATCCTGCAAAATAGTGCAGAAGTATAATACAGCCCCTTGAAATAAATTATAAATAAAAATATGTTTAGGAGGGACCAAATTTAATTTTTTTTGTGCACAGCTTCCACTTGGAAACTGCACCTTTTAGACAATGTGTTTTGTTGTGTAGAGAAATGGGGAGGTTGCAGAATGAAGCATGAAAGCCTTTTGATTTTTAAGGATTCTGACTCAGTAACATGCACATTAGTATAGCACAATTGGCTGGTGTGCATATTTCATAGTTTTGCTGCACCTAGCTCAAGGTAAAAAAAACATTTCTACCATTTGCTTTTGGTATTCCAGCCAATTACAGTAGCTTGTCAAGAAATGAAACATGCACCAGAGATGAAAAGCTCTCAAACTAACAAGGCTGTGAACACTTGGACTGATTCTTATGTAGCAGATTTCTACTTGAGGAATTAAAGCACTTAATACACACATCGTTGTTGAGAAACACCATAAATATGATAATCTAGGCATCATCTGTTTGCCAAAACTATTAGAATGAAATCGCGAATACAAGCATCAGAAATTAGCTTTGTCTGATGGGCGCTCCCGTAGTCATAGGGTGAGGAGTTGAGTCATTTGAGAGGTGTTAACACGTCAAGTGCCTACTCAACCACATCGAAAAGAGACAGCTAAAGCTTCTGGGTGCACCTCCTGGTTGCTGCTGGGCACATCCTACCAGGAGGAATGTTTTTTGGTTTTAGACTAGTCAGTTAATTTAACTTTTTTCTTCATTTAATTAACTAAGAAATGAGTCGCCTACATCCTAATGTAGGTCGGGGGTTCGAATCCACTGAACGGGTACCCTGAGGTACTCCTGAGCAAGGTACCGTCCCTACACACTGCTCCCCGGTCCGCCTGCTTAGTGGCTGCCCACTGCTTCACTGAGTGAATGGGAGAGAGTAATTTCCCCGCGGGGATCAATAAAGTATCCATTATTATTATTATTATTAATTCACACACACTCATATCCTGATGAATGGATCAGACAGCAACTTGAGGTTTAGTATCTTGCCCAAGACTACTTAGGCAATTAGACTGGAGATTGGAGCAGGCAGAGATTGAACCGTCAAGGTTATGATTGGTCTACAGCCACCACAATGTACAATGAAGTCATGTAAATATTCAAAAAGTCTGCATGCAGGAATTCTTATTTAATAGGTTTGTTATGCCTAAAGAGTACACGCAATGTCATTTCTGAGTGCAAAAAACTCCACTGCATTGCTTATTTGATGTTATTAAATACCCAAGAGTTATAGAAATAAAAAAATAAAAAAACCTCGAGTTGCTGCTTGAACTTAATAAATAAAACTTAATGAAAAGCTCTAAAAATTGTGGATTACATCATAACAACTTTGCTTATTTGTAATTTTTTTTTTTTTGAGGGGGGGTTGCAAAAGCAAAATGAAAATCTTCATGCTAAAAACCATTAATAATGATATTAAAATATAATTACATTACTTCATGATATTAAAAAAAATTGGGGGCTGCTTTTGGGAATTATTTTGTGACGTAACTGGGGTTGGGCAATGTGGCTAAAAGCCATTATTGCTGAATTTCTAGGTAATAATTCAAGATCAGAATCCTCAGTTTGCCCACCAATTTAGTTTAAGGTATGTGATCCTGTTATGAATGGTTGTGGCCCTGAACTCAGTCCCTATTAACAAATAGGCCAAAGCTTCGGACTACAATTGGTTACAAGTGTCTGTCCCACTTTGGCCGTCTCATCATGGCCTCTTACTGTTATCATAGCCAGTAATAGTCCAAAAGTCCGATCTGCACTGGTATAAATCAGATAATATAATTAAAATGTAAAATTTCACAAATAAATATTCTTAGCTCAGGGTCAAGTTTCAAAACAGCAGCCCTATGTCCAGTATGAGAACAGATAATATGCTCAAAGATAAAGGTAAAAGATGGAAAAAAATAAAGAAATATCTAGGGAAGCTGGCAGCGTAAGCATGTTTGTTTCACATGTGGACCAGTGCCAAAGTTAATGGAGCTCTGATTCAGTAGGACTACTGTTAAATTACTATCAATATGTGCGTTTTTGTTTTTTTGTTTTTGTCCTGCACACTGTTGTACACTGTGGCTTGCAGTGTACTGAGCTAGCTGTAGTCTTGCAGTATGTCTGTGCCCCGGTATCAAAACCCAAAGCTTACAAAATTATAATGAAGTGGGTAGAATAAAGTGCACTATTATTTTTCTCGGCTGTTATAGTGTGAAAATTGGTACATTTAGACTGAGTTAATGAGTTATGGTTCATATATAATGTAGAGCTGGGCGATAGAACGATAACGATATGTATCGCGATATAACTTTTACTCGATAGAGAAATTAAGCTATCGCGATAGACCTCGCCGCTCTTGTCCTCTTAAAATAAAAAAAATAAAAAATAAAATAAAAAAAGGTCAGCCAATCCAAACTAAGTAGCGCAGAGCCGAACCAATCACAGCCGCAGCGTCACGTCGCGTGACTTGTTACGTACAGCACAAGTGCCAAGCCGCACGTGTGTTTGTTTGGGAAGCAGCCAGCGGGTAATGGAGCCAGCGCGTAATGGAGGAAATGAGTGTGCCGACTAGAAAAATCAACCGAGCGTGACCGAAGAGAAAACAGATGATGGTTCCAACGCCGGAGAGATTGTCGAACGGAAGAGCCATAGAAGTTCCGTAGTGTGAAGGTATTTCGGCTATTTCAAGTCTGACAAAAAACAGAGTAGCGTGCACTGTAAATTGTGCCGAAAGCAAGTCTGGAAATACAATAAACTGGTGCATGCGTCACACTGTGCGCCACGTTATTGTTTCGGTGAAATGAATTTCTACAATACTGTTAATTCTACTCTCTGCAGTGTTTAAATGCTTACATATACACACAGTTACTGTCCCTCCACACATACGACTCGGTTCTGCTTCTATGCCCCAGCTTTGTTTACTTTTTCCCACCGAGGCTTCTAGACTTCTGATTGGCCAACATTTCTGCACGGTTAGGAATCTAGCGCCACCTGCTGCTTTGGCATGTTCATAGCAGCGTTTTCCTTCATTTCTGCCTTTATGTGTGGACGGGATTATTTTTTAAAACGAAAACGGAAAATCTCCGTTTTCAAAAATACCCGTGTACGTGTGGACGTAGCCTCAGTCTCTGACTGGAAGCGCTAATTCGTCATTCGGCTTTTGTCAGACTAAAGTAACTGTTAAAACTGTTTGAAAAGCTCAGCTATACAACAAGGAGAGATTGAGAATTTCCTTTTAGTTCTCAGTTTATTTGATATTGACAAAAGTTAGTCAGTTTTGTCTGTTCTTCTGTAAAACAAACTAAGATTTATTTTTAGAATTAATATTTTGTTTCTAAGTGGAATTGACAATTTAGTCTGTTTCGTTTGTTCTATTTTGAAACTTAAACGCTTTAGCGGCTGCCTTTTGTGTAGTTTGCAATATTTGCCTTTATTTATCTGAAAAAGTCTCATGTTCCTTAAGTACATCTACCCTGTTGAACTTATTATGGGAAATAAATATTTAAATAAAAACAAGCTGCTGATTATTTCACATTTTACTTGTGAGCAACGGCACATTTAAATCTTACAAATATAGTTATTTGGCTTATATCGTGATAGATATCGTTATCGCCTGAAATGAAAAAAACATATCGTGATATGAAAAAATCTCATATCGCCCAGCTCTAATATAATGTATACTATTTTTGTTTCCACACAGGAATAGGGGGTGCAAAGATACGAAAATGGAACTGAAGATGGAGGACACCAACCCAAATAGACTGAAGGACAGCAAAAGGATGGATGCCAACACTGTCTGGCAATGGCGGATTATGCACGTAAAAAAATACTCAAGAAGCCCCGAACCATTCCATTACAGCAATAAAATTGGATTAGATTTTAATGTTGGATCCACGGCACAGAAACTGGATTTACAATTACTGACAAACGGGGTCATGCTTGAAATCTGTGACTTTGCTAAAATGGTTACAAAGGGTAAAAGCCACTTTATCATGAACATTCTGGAGAACAATTTTGATCTTGGTTTGGAAAATGAGCAACAACGGATTCATTTTAGAGCTCAGATTTCAAACAAGCTCAAGGACCTGATGAGGAGGCCTCCTAAAGAAAAACTTGACATTGCTGCTCTTTTTGGTTCTTCTTTTGTGCCAGTGTGTGCCAGAAGCATCAAAAAAGAACCGAATGTGGGAGCCGATTGCCAGTATTTCAGTTTCCAGGTGAAGAAAGAAGATAATGGTAGACATACAAGCAAAATTCCTTGCTCACAAACATCTGAAAAAAAGATTGACCGACTACATGCTGATGTCAGCGATGATGAAGAGGAAATTGAGTGCTTAGGGGCGCAGTTAAAAGAAGAAATCAGAGGAGATGTTCTCCCATTTTCATACCCTTACTGTGAAGAAATTGGTTTGCGCTTTGAAAGTGGTGCAAAACAAAGCCTTGATCCAGGTTTATTGACAAATGGTATGATGGTAGAACTGGTAGACTTTACTAGAGTACTGATTGCATCCTACAGCTCTATTATTCTCAGTGTCCTGAAGCATAATTTTGAACTTGACCTTCAAAATCAACAGGACAAAAAGCAAGTTTTGTTCAGCGTGTCCCAACTGTTGAAAAGGAGAAAAAAACTTAAGAGCACTGGTACTAAAATAAGTCCACATTTTAAGAATGAGCTGTTTTCCTTTGAGACAAATCCCTTTAAAAGAGCTCCTACACAGCTGACTATGGAAGAACTTTTATACGAGAGCTTGAAGAAAAGAAGAAAATACAATTCAAAAGCAAATATGCAAAATGAATGTGACATGGAAGAAGAGACAATGGAAACGGAAAGTAACATGTGGAAGCTGCGTGCTAACCGTGTGAAACAAATCCTGTTGGTACTAGACAAAGAGTACTGTACATTCTTCAGGCCCAATAAAGCAAATTTGGAATTCAATATTGGGTTTGGGCCCAAGAAAAACTTGAGTGGTGACTATCTGACCAATTCTGTTCTGTATAAAGTTGCTCGATTTGCCTTGGCAATGAATTCATCCCAGCAGGAATTCATCATGGAGATTCTTGAGAAGAACTTTGACTTAGGCCTGAAGAACAAGTCTTATAAACCTACCTTTGCATGTGAACTCATGAGTAGAGTAAGACAGCTTCAGAAATGCGAGGTTCCGGTCAAATTCTCTAAAGAAGTTTTTGAACTTCCTCGTCCTGTTCCATCATTCAGAATGACATCTCAGAGAATGGACATTGTTAGCCCAGACCTCAGCAGCAGATTGAGTGTGAAGGAATCTGATATCGCTCCTTCAAATTCTCCTGACTCACAAGCTGAAACTAAACTAAGTCCAAATGATGTAACTACAACTGAGTTACCAGTCCATCTACATGAAACTGAACCCAAGCCACATACTGAAACCAAACCTGAAATAAAGTCAGAGAAAAATGTCTATCCTTATCACTTCTGCAAGGAGATTGGTCTGAAACTTCATGTCAGCTGCAGTCAACAAAAACACAAACTTGACATCAGCAAACTGACCAAAGGAGCAATGATGGAAGTAACAAACTTTGCTGAAAAGTTGTGTGGAACATTTGAGCAGATTTGTCTGGATGTTCTCAGACACAACTTTGAGCTTGATTTGCAAAGTGTCGATTCAGAACTTGCAAGAAATATTCTTGCACACATTCCGGCTGCAAATGAAGAAAGAAATCTTGTGACCCGTGTAACCCATGGGAAATCGAAGCACCCAAAAAGAGATTACCCAATTCTCCCGACACTGAATTGCCAGAATAACCCAAATACAGAAGCATGTAGAGCTGATTCTACTGAGGAAAATGTACACAAAGATGTAAGCAGTACCACTGACACTGAACAACAAGATGACCTCAACTCAGCGCTGTGGAAATTGAGACGTATTCAAATTCAGCACATCCTCTCAGTACCTCATGGAGAACACTGCCCACTTTATTCTTACTCTAGATGTAAGAAATTGGGCATCGACTTTAATGTAGGATCTGGAATAAAACTAAATCTTGACCCAAAGTTACTTACCAATGGCATCATGGTTGAAGTTAACACGTTTGCCGAAGCAATGTTGTCATCTACAAAAGATTTCATCACAGCAATCCTGGAGTACAACTTTGATTTAAATTTGAACAGCGAGGCAAGTCGCAATGCCTTTGGAAAGAAGCTTATGCGAAACTCTGGAGCAATGAAGACAAAGAAACTAGCTGCATCTCAGAAGAAAATACTTTTTCAACTGCCTGACTCAAAATCTGTAGATGAATATACTCCATATTGCCCCAAATGTTATCAAGACAGAATTAAGCGTCATCAAGATAAATCGCAGTCTGGTCGTGTCCCTGAGCAGCCCCAAACTGGGTCAGATGTTTGTGCTGATGCAAAGGCAGAAAGTACTCAAAATGATCGAACCTCTATTTCTGCAGCAACAAGAAAGACTATAATGAGCTGTTACCCCTCATGCAGGAAAATGGGTTTAAGACTCCGCGTGAGTAAAGCACACCGTAAACGTAAACTCGAAACACGTGCTTTGACCTGGGGTGTTATGTGTGAGGTTTATTCTTTTGCCAGGAAACTGAGTGGAACAAAGCATAAACTTGTCAATGATATTCTTGAGCACAACTTCAACTTGGACAAACAGACTCTAGACCTCAATCCTTCAATGTTGTTCTGTAGAGTACAGCCACGAGAAGGAGAGCATGCCTGGTTCAGTGATGTTTTTGTTATTCAGGCACCTCGCAAATGTCCTGTTATTGGGGTTAAAAGGGAAGGACAATCCACCACGCAGACAAATGAATGGAAAGAAACGATCAGAAAAAGACAGCTGGACATGCAGGCAAAGAAGAAAAGGGCCATGGTGTCAAGTGATTATGCCAATGATAGTGTAGGAAGGATTGGATTTGATGAAATGGGTTTGAGTCTAGACGAAACAGTTGGAGTGGACTATTGCTACATGTGTCCTATAGAAGCAGACACACTCACAGATTCAGAAAACAGCGGGAATGAGGATGACATAGAAAACCCAACATCATCTTGCATCTCTGCTCCTTTCCATACCACCACTGATAGTTCCTTCAGTTCAGCAATCGTAGACACAGATATGGACCTGCCATCTCCAAGTCAGCCAGATGAAAGTGGGCTGCTAGAATATGAAGAGGAGGAAGAGATTCCAACAGATGTACCAAATGAATTTGACATGAAAGAAGAGGAAAAGGAAATGGAGAGTAACATGTGGAAGCTGCGTACTCACCGTGTGAAACAAATCCTCCTAGTCCTAGACAAAGAGTACTGTCCATTCTTCAGGCCCAAGAAAGTTAACCTAGAATTCAATATTGGGTTTAGACCCAAGAAAAATTTGAGTGCTGACTGTCTGACCAATTCTGTTCTGTATAAAGTTGCTCGGTTTGCCTTGGCAATGAGTTCATCCCAGCAGGAATTCATCATGGAGATTCTTGAGAAGAACTTTGCATTAGACCTAGAGAGCAATAGCCACAGATACACCATTGCATGTGAACTGATGAATAAAATAAGACAGCTTCAGGAATACGAAGATCCAGTCAAATTCTCAAAAGAGGTATTTAAACTCCCCGATTCCATGTTTTCAATAGGCACGAGATACCAGAGCATGGACAGCAGCATATCAAGATTGGGTGAGTCTGATGTTGAACCCTCACATCCCCCTGATTCAGATGGTGAAACTAGACCAGACCCACATGTGTCAACTATACCAGGTTTACCAGCTGGTCCACCGAAAACAATATCCGAGGAAAGTGTGAACCTGTATCCCTTCTCCAAGGAGATTGGTCTGAAGTTGCATGTAAGCTGCAGTCAACAGAAAAACAAACTTGATGTCAACAAACTGACCAAAGGAGCAATGATGGAAGTGACAAACTTTGCTGAAAAGTTGTGTGGGACATTTGAGCAGATTTGTCTGGACGTTCTCAGACACAACTTTGAGCTTGATTTGCAAAGTGTCAATTCTGAACTTGCTAGACATATTCTTGCACAAATTCCTGTTGCAAATGATCATAGAAATGTGGCAACCTGGGTAGCTCAAGCAAAGCAAAAGAACACACGAAGAGATTATCCAATAGTCATGAGACTGAATTGCCAATACAAGCCAGATGCAGAAATATGTAGTGCTGCATCTACTCGAACAGTCAAGCACCAAAATGTAAGCACTTCCACTGACAAGCAACAAAATGACCTAAATTCAGTTCTATGGAGATTGCGTATCAATCAAATTCATCGCATCCTCTCAGTGCCTCATGGAGAACATTGCCCACTGTATTCTTACTCCAGGTGTAAGAAATTGGATATGGATTTTAATGTCGGATTTGGAGTAAAGCAAAATCTGGACCCAAAGTTATTGACCAACGGCGTCATGGTTGAAGTTAACACATTTGCCGAAGCAATGCTGTCATCCACAAAAGATTTCATCATGGAGGTCCTGGAGTATAATTTTGATTTAAATTTGAACAGTGAGCTATCTCACATTGCCTTCGCAGAGCAGCTCATGCAAACCATTACAACACTGAAGTCAAAGAAATTCAGCCTGCCTCAAAAGAAAAAGCTTTTTAAACTCCCTCTGTCAGTTTTCTTTGAGGAATATATTCCAGATTGCCCCAAATGTCATCAAGATAAAAATGGCAAGCTTGTCCAGGATGAATCTCATTCTGGTAATGTGCTTTGCCATCCTCTTGCCGTGACCAGCGTCATTTCTACTAACGCAAGCAGCGCGGTAAAAGGGCCTCCAGATGATCGAACCTCTTTTTCTGCATCAGTAGAAACAATATTGAACACTTACCCTCTCTGCAAGAAAATAGGTTTAAGCCTATGTGTGGACAAAGCTCACCCAAAACTTAAACTCGACACATGTGTTTTGACGTGGGAGGTCATGTGCGAGGTGTATTCTTTTGCCAGGAAACTGTGCGGGACAAAGCACAAGCTTGTCAATGATGTTCTTGAGCACAACTTCAGCTTGGACAAGCAGAGTCTAGACATGAATCCTTCAGTGCAGTTCTACAGAGTGAATCCACATGATGGAGAGCCCGCCTGGTTCAGCGAAGTTTTTATTATTCAGCCACCTCGCACATTTCAAGTCATTGAGAGTGCAGAAGAAGAGCTTCCCACTGTGCAGAGAAATGAATGGAAGGAAACGGTTCGAAAAAGACAACTGGAAATGCAAGCAAAGAAGGAAAAAGCCATGCTGTTAAGTAATACTCTGAGTGCTGTGACATTAACAAAGAATAAGCAGAAAAATCTCTATCCTATTTGCAAGAAAATAGGTCTGGACCTTGATGTTTCATCAAAATCAGCGGACAAAAAAAAGCTGAACTTGAAGTTACTGACATCATCGGTGCTGTTGGAAATACAGAAATTTGCAGCAACGAAAAGGAACCAGTATTTCCCAGCTATTTTGTTTGACATCCTAGACTATAACTTTGAGATTAGCTCACAGCATCACAGGCGCTGGGAATTTTCAATCGCTGCTGCAACCAAATTCCATTCGATGATCAGACAGTATCGAAATACTGGAATAGAAAAGATCTTCAAGTTACCATTTCTGTCTGGACCCAAACTCCCACAGAGCTTAACACAAAATCTGCAAAATAATAAAAGTGCTCATAGAGTGGATGGAAACCAATGTGTGCAGCCAGCAACATATCATGCAATCCAAATGCAGCCAGTGACAATAATGCAGATGAATGTCAACCCTATGAACATCCCTACGATTACCTCCATTTTTACACCTATGATTACCTCTGTAATCAACCCTATGGTTACCCCTGTGATTAACCCAACAATTACCCCAATTTTTACACCTCCAGTTACCGTCATTAATACCCCTACAATTGCCCCCATGAGCACCTCTACACTTACCCCCATGAATACCCCTACGATTACCTCCACCAGTACCACCACAACTGTAGGTTGTGACGGTTTTCTTCCAGGAAACCTCCAAATTAAAGAGGAGGAAGATGATCCACGTTATGGCAATATGCCATCACTGGATGTTGAAACAAACTATCACCAAGGTAATGATGATGTAAGAACTGACTTAAACACTGAGGCTGCCAAGAATTTAGTCCCAGGTCATCCTGCAGGCTCCCTTGGGCATACCGCATGTCCAACCTCTGAAAGCAATAATGGAAGCAAGTCATCACAGCCCTCTGATGGATGTGTGCAAACTGCATCTCTAAGTAGTGAGACTGTCATAAAAACCGAGTCAGACACTGAGGGATACATGGATTACTACATGGTAACTGTAGGTCAGGACACAGAGATAAAAGAGGAGCAGGAACATGTGCCAGCTGGAAGTGCAGAAAGTGAAGTGGATGTTAAACAGGAATGTGAGTGTTAATGGAAAAAAATGTCTTTTGTATAGACCATTAAGTTTGAATAATGTTGCCTTAATCCCTGTGAAAAGCTTTTTGTTGTTGATGGAGAAGGAGAGTTCAATCTTTTTTTTTTTCTTTTTCTTTTTTTTTTTTAAAGCGATCTCAATCTATACAAATATAGTAGAGCTATGGGTTAAAAGCCTGAAAAGATGGCTCATATTGACCAAAAGCTTTCAGGGCAAATGTCTGCAGCATGGAACCACATGTGTTATTTCCCTTCTGTAGCAGCCTTTTAGTACTCTAATTTATAACAAAGAATTTGGATGTTGAACTTCATAGATGTTGTTTCCTTTTTTGTTCCTTTCCTTTTTTCTTTTTATCCATTGAGGTATCCTGGACTGTTTGTGAAATGCTTATCATTCTCTTGCTTTTTGTTTTATATAGTTTACTTTTTTTTTTTTTTTTACATATGTATGTATTTCACTTTATAAATGAGCAAACATAGAAATACGTCATTATTGTGTAAATATGTATATACAAAAAATTTTCAGATAATTTTCCAGAATGGCAACAATAATGTAAATTACTAAAACTGATCCTGCAACACAAATAAATGTATGTATTCATATTTGAGGTAATATACACATTGATAGCTCACTGTATGTACATTTTGTATAAAGGTTTGAAAGCTCGAACCTGTCATATCGTCATGGTGTGTTTTATTTATATATATATATGTGTAAATATTACAGTGGCGAGCAAATTTTTTAGCTCGCTAACCAATGTAAGGTGTTTGTGATTAATACTTGTATTCCCAACCAAAAAAATAGTCTTGGTATTTAAATGTTATGCTTGATCAGTTTCTTACTGAAGTCCAGTGTGCCTAATTAACAACAATATAATATTTACTTTTAAACAAGTTTTTGTCAGGTTTCCTGAATATTTGGGTTTTCTTGTGTATGTGTCTAACATTTGCTAAGTATTGCATATTTAATTGTAGCTGAAATTTTCATACTAGAGGCTTAAAGATTAGACTTGGTGTATGATTTTGATGTAATGCCAAAATTGGGCTGTTGGTGGTGCTCAATACTAACATAATTTACTCCTTTTGTGGACCTTATATATTCTACAAACCATATAACCATTAAAAGAAAAGTGAGTAAAAGACTTTTTCTACATGGCTTTAGGGATTTTAAAAAGGAATTCTATCCCCAGTTCACTAAAATAAAAAATTCAAAAAGACAAATCACTAAATTGTCTGTTGGGGTGCCACTCTGTTATGTTTTGTATAAGTTGTTTGTAGATTTTGATTATTATTATTACTAATATAAGTGGCTGAAAATCCAACATACAGGTGACAAATGAAAGAAAAAAGTGATTTGTGAGCAAGACACAAATGTCTACTGCAAGACAAAATCAGTGTGAAGGACTGGTATAGATAACAACTTTCAGGCTTATGTGCAGCCTTGTGACCTATTACAGATTAATATGAGAAGTGGAGCTGCACAAAAATTCTAATGTAATCTTTGGATAATGGTTTAGTAGAAGGTGGGGGGTTGGAGTATTTAGACATTTTACTTAAGTAAAGGTAATAAAGTATATAAAAATATAAAGCAAGAGCAGAAAACTGCATAACATAGGCATACTTAAATTTTCCCCTCAAAATTCCCTGATTCTGGGATGCTACTGGAGGGATGCTCATCGTTGTTCCTAAAGAAATTCCCTGGCCTAATGCTTGACTTCATTAATACACAGCAAAGCATTTAGTGAGGTTTTGCAGAATGCAGACTGAGCCACCACTCGCATCAGAATGGAAATGTTTCACCTTTGGATAAACCTAATCTCTCAAGACAACCTTACATCTAAGAGTTCAATAGGGGCAGAGTGTGAAAGTTCTTCATTTAATTAGTCACCCATCTACAGTATTTCGAGATAGTTTGCTTCCAAGAACTGAGAATTTCTTGTCATTCATCATATTTACGTACTTTGTTATGAAAAGCTAGTCATAAAAACATAATTTGTTCCCATTTCTTTTGTTGGATGCACAAAAAAATGCCAAAGGTAAATACGTTTGACAGGGATAAAATAGTATCTTTGCTCCAACAAGGTGGTTCCCAAAGAACTATTACTTAAAACTTGGGATATTTCACCATGGTGTGCATGGTGTCCTTAAAACATTGGAAGAAACTGGACAATTGGAGGACAAAAGAAGAATGATTTCTAATCTCAATGAGAGTTTTACCTGGATAACTAAAGGACTAATAGAAAACAAGAAGTGGCAGGCCTTAAAAAAAGACTATGTACAGCTGATGAACCATATCTGAAAGTTATGTGCTTAAGGTCAAACACAGCTCCTGAAAAATTATGTGATTATGAATGCAGAAAGGTACAGTCAGATTTTGATCTACCATGTTTTGCAATCTGGAACGCATCTCATTGGTAATGGTTTAATTTGTCAGCTTGAAAATGATCCCAACCACACTCACAATGCAATAAAAGCATATGTGATTAGAAAAACACACAATGGAACACTATCGATCATGGATTGGCCTCCCCAGAGCTTGGAGGTGGACAATACTGAAGCAATGTGGGGCCATATTGATGGAGAATGGAAGAAAAGAAAGCCAAAATCCAAAGAAAGAGCTATGAATGTTCTTCAATAAGTCAGGATAATTATTATTAAAGAAATGACAAGAAAGCTTGCCTGAGAGAGGGCTGAAGAATATAGAATATGTCAATAGAAGGTGGTCATTAAGGTGGTTTTTGCCTCTCTTTTTCTATGTGTCTATGTACGTTTTCATAAATCTCTCTACTTCTTTCACATTCTCCCAGAAAAATATACTTAAAACTTTTTCAGAGCACTGTACATCTGAAGGAGTTGAACAGTAGTTCGTTCCCTTTTGAGTTTTATTTTTGAAAGACAAAGCCGGAAGTCTTCCGCGCACTTCCGCGTAGCTTGACTCTTGGAACTGAAGACGCCCATTTCCAGTCCACACCCGCCCGGCTGCTGGATCGATCCTCCCCTCTTCAGTAGCTGGATCGTCACCCTGGATGCCGATCAGCACCGCTATTCTACCGCAACAGGTAAAAGAATAGAAATCATTCCCACGCTTATACCGAACAAAATGCATGACTTGCTGGATACTGTCGCTGAAGATTTTCTTCCCCTCTACCTGTTCTTTCAAGGTAAGTGGGATGTCCTGCTTTATTAAACCCAGCATTTAAAAAGGCGAGGCAGTGCAGCGTATTAACAACGAGGTTTGTCTACCTGCAGTACAGCCCATTGTTAATGTTTCATCCTGAAAATATGTGGAGCTCTCAAACCTGTCTCTGAGCCACTAGTGCCAGTCTTTTGTCTGCGTTATGGATGAAGAGCACCCCATATGGCTGAAAACTGGTTCTTCAGATCTTTTCACTGTTTACTCATTAATTTTGCTTGTTTGAATAAGGCGGAGAAGAGGAAAAGGAAAACTAACCTGGATTTAAAGAGAAATTCATTTTTTAAAGCAGTCAAAATAGATTTAGGCTCTAAATTACTAGTCTTTTTTTCAAGATAATATAATTATCTATGTATATTATTAGATATATACTGTCTAATAATATATATACTATGTGCAACAACAACAAGCAGGGAATGGCATATTGTTTTTATGATAAAAGGTGTAACTCCAAAGGTTATTCCTGTGTTCCCTCAGGTACTACTTAAAGGAAATGACATGCTTCCCTGTGACTATTAAACATGCTGAAAATCACTGCTGTGTTTAACCTGAGGGAGAAAATCTATATGATATTTCTCAAAGTCACTTTAACGGTCTGCTGGGTGTCTGTGCTCACCTTCTTAGGCGACTTACATTTGGCACTTCCTCGGTTAAAAGATGGAAAATATAACACGAGGAGGGCCTCCGGTTCGAAGCCCGTCAAATGCGTCTGTTATCTTTATTTTTCCTGATATAAAAAAGTGTCATCAGCTGTTTAATAGTTGAGCAAAGGTGTGAATTTCCATTCTTATATATGAGATGACTGGGGCAGCTTTGGATGTTTATGCACGTACGTGTTGAATCACTGCAGCAAAGACTAATTATAGAGATTGCTTTGTGTGTGCTTGTGTTTATGTGTGTGTTCTGCTGCCCTCGGTGAAAACAGAACGAGGAGACTTTCTTTGCTGAAGTGGCAAAGTCCATGTGACTGCAATTTCTGTGACATCTGTGCTTTATCCCAGAAGGGACTGTTGCATATCCACCTGCCGAGACTCAAAGCGTTGCGTAATATCCACACGTTCACATAAGTGTACAATACACCAGTGTGGTGAAAGAGGAACCTGATGTGCTTCAGAGTCCATTCTCATATAGCAGTTACAGTGGCATGGATGCTGTATTGAGGTTAATTTGGCATTATTATTATTGTGTCTTAAGTATGTGGGGAAGAAGATGAGGTTGGAGGTGCTGCTGAGTGTGTGTTTTTCACTTCGGGGGTGGGGGGAGTGTACAGGAAGTTAACAAAAAAAAGGTGAATCATTTCATTGAGCTGACACATAAACGTACCAAAAAGATTAGAATGATTCTTCTGTCGGAAGCGTCCCCAATTTTCACCTGCAGCCCACTGGGGGGAAGGTGTGTGGCATGTGTGCGCTTGTGTGTGTCTGCTCTCTTGTGAATAGGAGGAAAATCCCAGCACATGCACACAGGACACACGCATGCACACAGGCTTCTTTCTTCCTCAGGCTTCGCAAAGCTTCCTGGGCTGTGTCCGCTAGAACAGGGTCCCCCTCTGTGTGAGGAGGGTGTGTTGGACACACTCCGCGCACACAGGCCGAAACATTGATATTCACGTCAGACCGGTCCAGTGTGGTGCACACAGGTGTCAATCAGCATGCTGGGCAGAGTCAAAGGTTCTTTGATTCATTTTGTTCCTCAGCACTGCTGGCTCTTAAAGGATTTATGTCTTATTCCTCATATTAGAAACTTTCAAAATGCTTAATGCAATGTTATTTTTAAACATCAGTGTAACATCAAGGCTAGCTTTGCAACTGCTGGCTTTGCAACATCAACCTGTGTAAGTATGAAAATAGTGTGTGCCATTTGTTCTTCATTTGCTTCTTAAAGACGCCAAAACTAGAACTAAACTTGCGCTGCAAAGTAATTTGTTCTATGCTCAAATTTTTAATGGTTTATTTTCCGTCTTGATTATTTTTGTAGTATTTTGTGTCCAAAAGTTCATTCGGGGATCTGGCATGATTTGAAGTAGCATTGTGAGATGACTGTGTTTCTCTCCACTACATCTGCCATACCAGCAGGGGCCGAGCTGCAAGGTAAATCAAATCAAAGACGCATAATGACATTTTAAAGTTATTTTCAGACATCCAAGGGACTTCAATCAGTGTACCATTTTGTTGTGAACCTGTGCAGGTACAGTCACTGTTGATGTAGAGGGTGTCCTCTTTCCTCTTTTGTTGATTCAGTGCCGTTGTCATCCAGGATATAGCATGTCCTGTTTAAACAGTGGAGTCTCTTCTCTAACCTAGCCAACGGGAGATATTGTTATATTTGACACCAGGTACACCTCAGGGTACAGGGTTGTGTATAAGGGTGGATGAAACTCTGCTAAAGGCCTATACATGTTTGCACATGGAAGTGTTAGGTACACGCAAATAGCATAGAGCTATTGTGAAAAAGAAAGTTTGCACAGGACTCTGTGCAGTCCTGGGAAAATCTAAGTACATCCTTTAAGAGCATTTAAGCGGGTAAGAAGCAGCTAGGTGGTGCTAATCCAATGCACTTGATTAACTGATGATCATCAAGTGTGAGCACCTCTGAGGCAGACGTTTTGGCAGTTCAGTTGTTTGTTAACACAGTGACACATCATCTCAGACCATACAGGCCGCAGTTAGCATGTTAGGTGTTAACGTTTGTGAGAGTACACTTAGAAAAAGACTGTAGAAGTATGGATTTTTTTGGAGGCGTTAACTGGAGAAAGTCTCTAAAAGGAATATGGCAGTATTGCTTAGACTAGACAAGACTTCTGGAACAATGTTCCTTGGACAGACAAGACCAAAGTGGAGATGTTTGGCCATAATGCACAGCACCATGTTTGGAGAAAACCAAACACAGCATATCAGCACAAACCTCTCATACCAATGGTCAAGCATGGTGGTGCAGGGGTGATGATTTGGGCTTATTTTGTAACCACCAAAGTATTCTAGAGTCAAATGGGAGTCCATCTGTCTGACAGCTGAATTTTGACTAATGTAGCAGGACAGTGATCCCAAGCACAGCAGCAAATCCACAGCAGAGCGGCTGAAAAGAAAAGATTCAAGGTGTTGCGATGGCCCAGTCGTGGCCCAGTCCAGAACTCAACCTGGTTCAAATGCTGTAGTGGGACATTGAAGGTGCTGTGAATAAACAAATGAGTTAGGGGAGTCTATGTTAGCTGTCATAGGGAGAGAGGCAGGGGACACACTGGATAGGTCCCCATTCTGTCACAGGGCTTAAATATGGAGAAAGACAACCATTCACACCTGTGGCCAATTTAGATTCAGTAATTACTCTAACCCTGTGTATGGGACTGGGGACGATACCAGAGTACCTGGATAGAATAAACTCCACACAGAAAGGCAGCAACCAAACTGCATATGAAAATAACAGTGCTAAGCACCAGATCACTATGACATCCCTAATCATGAGGGATACTTAGTTTTTCTTAGAAGATTGCATAGAATACTTTGAAGACATTACTTTTTCCACTAGTGCACATGTACTCACACACAGAGACACATACACATAGATGAGCAAACTGCCAACTTTCTGTGTATATATGTGTTAAGAGAATATTTCATTACTTATAGGACCTCATCTCGGGTGAGACACTGATGAGGTTTTAGTACATGGTGATGAGTTAGCCACACAGTTTCAACAGATGGCAACAACAAGGAAAAGTGAGATCACTTCAAGTGAAGTGGGAGACTGAGCACTGTAAATCTTTACTGGGTGTAAAGAGAGGTCCATGTATTTGCTTTCTGTTCTTTTCTTTCTTTCTTTTTTTCCAAAGAACATAATTTGCATCATCATTTTGATGCTTGAATCCACACACCAGCAAAGATGAGTCATAGATAGGGAACAGAGGCTCCAGGAAGTCACTGAACTGAAAAGAGGCATGCAAGTACAGCACAATGTGTTTCTTCAAGCTTAATCGCAATGTGTTGCTGTAAAGGCGAGCTGCATTTTCTATGTACAGGCAGTTTGTGCCAGAATATAATATCTAGACTATATCTCGTTTTTTGGGGGGGTTTTTTTGTTAAATAAAACTTCCCACACAACCCGTGGGTTGTCATGTTCAGGCTTGTGGAACAAGCTGCAGTCAGGTCCATATGTTTTTGGACAATGACACATATTCTTTGTTGTAATTTTGCATCTGTATACCACTACACTGGATTTTAAGTCAAACAATCAACATTTGATTAAAGTGCAGACTTTTATCTTTAATGGATTTAGCAAAAGCACGGTCCCCCATTTTTAGAGACTCAAAAGAAATTGGTCCAACTAAAATAATTTTAAATATGGGGATTGCTGGAGAATATTTAGCAGTTAATAACTGTCTGAAGTCTAAAACCCACGGGCATCACCAAATGCTGTGTGTGGTCCTTTAAGATACTTTATCAGGCCTTTACTGGAGCCACCTTCAGTTGCTGCTTGTTTGTCGGCCTCTGTATTCAGCTTCAACTTCAGTAACTAAAGAGTATGCTGTGTTGTGTTGACTGAGTGACCATTGAAGAATATCCTTTTTCTTTGGTGTGAGAAACACTTGGTTGTTTATGGAGTTTGTGCCTCCCTGAGAGTGTTCTTGCATTGGTACTGTAAGTTGTTGTGAAGCTGTTGAGAACCATGGAAATAATTCTGTGGTATTTCAGGCATTTCGGTGTTGCTGAGCTAACCAGTGCATTCATTCTATTTAAGAATGTACCAGATTGTTGATTCTTGCTATCTGTCTCTGGTTTTCCAGCCTAATGATAGCCTCCCTCACTTGCACTGATGTCTCTCTGGACCTCATATTCATACTTTTACTGAATGGTTACCAAATACAAGTTCAGCAAGTGGAATCAACTCCAGATCTACCTATCGATTTATCCAATTACTGTTAAGGCTCAGAGAAATGTGTATAAAAATGGCTGTAATTCTTAAATAGCTAATGCGGTACGCTTGCAATGCGCTTTAATTAAAGCTGAAATTACATATTGTTTGTTTGATGTAAAATACACATTCAGTCTCATATTGATATGGTCCCTTATTTTGCACACTGTACATAGATGGCAGTAATGTGCAAAATACATGTATACTCGCATATTTTTATACAAAGAACTACAGTAATGTGTATAGCTTTAATAATATTTCGACACAATCTTGCATGCTTCATATTTATCTGTTTCTCATAGTTCCATAGCTCTCTTGTACACTATGGGATTTCGATTCTGTGTTAGTCCTGTAGGATTAAAAACTGACGATAACATTGATTCTGACTTTTACTTATAGATCTAACTGTAAGATTTGTATAAAGGTATCCATTTCTTGCATTGCATCCAGATATTTAATTAAATGCCCTTGTAGAAAACTTACAAGCATACAATAAATGACAAAAAATTACTTCTGCATTGATACATGAATATGAATTCTTTTGTTAATTTGATATTTCTGCTTTTGATAGAACTGACAAATATTGGTGTGTATATGTTATCTGAAATGCGCTGATGCGAAGACCATTCTATTGCAGAGTGTGATGCAGGAAAAGATGATCGTACTCTGACTGTCCTGTTTAACATGCTGTAAGGAGCTAGTTTGTGAAATCCATTGCTGAAGATTAGCCCCATTATTTTACTCCCTAAAATCTATATCATCACTCATCCCCAGAAGACAGTTTGTGTCAGCGTCCATTCACTATAAAACAATTGTTTTCCTGTAACTGCTTCCTGTGTTTCTATTTTAGTTGGTATTTTTTTCATAAAATTGGCAATTTAGTTCATAAATGTCAGTATTGTTTGCTAGTGCGCGTGAATTATTTGTTGCCTATGTTGTACTGTATATGCGCGGGTTTGCACGGAGCCGCTGGCGCAGACACTCGAAATATACCGAAGCATAAGCCTCAGTGGGCTGTTCATTGCTCTTAAGTAATTGGCAGTGCCGGCATGTACAGACAGTGATTTATACTACAAGATAGCCACAGTCTCCCCTCCAGGAATTCACACAAAAACAGGGAAGCAAATGATGGAGCAATAGTGTAATAAGAACGGAAGGGGAGTAGGAGTGGAAAGAAACTATGTGGGAATCATAAGAGATACGTTTCAATGAATGATGAATAAGAAATAGAGGAGTTGAAATAAAAAAAGACAGAGGGAGGGGTGAAGTGAGGAAAAAGTTGTGATGGAAGGACTTAGTGAAAGCAAAAAAGGAGATTGCTTAGACCTGACAAGAATCACAAGTGATGAGGAGAAACACTGCCTGTTAGCTATAGGCACGCAAAGAGAAATGAGAGGAAATAAGGAGGAAATGGATGGAGTGAAGTGGAGCGCCTAACAGAATCTTAACAACAAGATTGAAAGAGTTGCTACCTATAGGTGTGGTTTATATGCAAAATAAGCTTGAATGTCGTGGTAATTTGGGGCTTTTAATTATTGTTTTCTAACACAGACCTGGCTTTGAAGTATAGTATAAAAACCTTCTATATGGTGGGGTCGGTGAAGCTTGATGTTAGTCTGCTTTATCTATCCCAAAACCAGATTTGATTTGTGTTTGGGTTCCTGTTGGACCACCCAGTCGTGTCCAAGTTTCAACTATCCAGCTGTTGATTTCAGGTGAAGTTGAAGAATCTGGACGTAGTCCTCCTTCTTCATTATTTCATCAAATTTGTGCATTGTACCAGTAGCAGTGGCAGCAAAATAGCCCCAGAGCGTGATGCTAACACCACCATGCTTAGCAGCTGGTTTCATAGGCTTGAAAGTAGGCTGTGCGATATGACCAAAATCTCATATCCCGATATAACACATTTATCGTCCCGACAACGATATATATCACAAAAATTCTACATTGTCTGTAAATTCTGTGAATCTCGGGCAACTCGACTTGTGTCAAGTGTTTTCAGCTGGGCGTCCTGTACCCGGAGTCGAGTGATTGACCGATGCAGGCCAAACTGCATACATTTACTATACATTTTTAGACATACAGTAAGTTGAAACGGCCGCAATTTTTGTTGGCCTGTTCTAAGGTTTATTTGTTAGCACCTGACGGCTCTTTTTAGCTTCTCATCCGTAAACACTGTGCATACTATTTCACGTGATTCAGTTTATTTTGAAAAATCTCAACAGGATCTTCAGCTTTATTGTGAAAGGTTTATGTGGAAAATATACAAGCGGACGGCGGAGCCATGCGATGGTTTTACCGTCGCATAAAAACAGTCGCTTGTTCGTTCATAGTGTGGTTATATTAAATATAAGAGAAAGAGAGAACTTTAAGAAATAAATTCTGCAGTGACCATCAAAACAATGAAAAAATATTGCCGATAGACGTTTTCATATCAGCATCCGATATATATCGTTATATCGAACATCCCTACTTGAAAGCCTAACTTTTAGTCCTCCAAACATGCCTTACACAAACAGTGTTTATGAGTGGATCAAACCACTTACACATAAAGCTAGTTTTCCATGTTACCTGCATGGGCTTATCTGCTCCTGGGACTATGCCAAAGATCCCAACAATTAATCTCATCAGATGGGCCAGGCTCCCTGTTGGCATACCACTTTAGATTCTGACTGCACCCAAAACAGTGATAAATTCTTATTGTTTTCAAACTGTACTTGCTTTATTAGAGTCATATATCTATATTTGTCTCAGTAAAACACAAATATTTGTCTAAGAGCATCCATACGCCTTATTAAGGTCCAGAAATTTGTATTATTACATAGTATACAAACGAGATACATAGAAAGCAAAATGTCACAGACAAAATAAACAAGCTGATACATCAAGATTTCCAAACTACAGCCACCATCTGTAATCTCAGAGCAGGCAGTAATAAAAGCAGCCTTTCTCCCAGACCACTATCATTTCTTCCCCCAGTTCTATTCTTCAGCTGTCTGTCCTCTTCTTGTGTACTGCTCCGTGCTGGCATTGTCTGTAGGCCTTCTCTGTTATTTGGTCCCCATCCTTTTCGTTTTCCCCTCTGCCTCTTCCCCTCCTCTGTCATCCCTCACCATGTTGGCCACTCACTCTGCTTTCCTTGCTTTGTTAACAAGGAGCTGATTTTTTTCCCTTTTTTTTTTTTTTGCTCCTGCATGGATGTGTATCATTTCTGCCGTCTTCCCCATTCACACTTGCATTGCTTGCATTCCTCACTTATACCCCCCTTGCTTCGTGACACACACACACGCTCAATTGCACACATAACACACTCACATCTCTCTCTCTCTCTCTCTCTCTCTCTCTCTCTCGCTCTTTCTCTGCAGATGTCTGAGGGCTCGCCAGCTGAGTAGAGGACTTCCCTCTCTGCCCGTGCTTTCCACCTGCAACCATGAATGGTAAGAACACTTTGGGTTTTTTGTCTTTATTGGACATGTGTTTGAGCTCATAACATCTCTGTCTATGCTAGGCAGATCTGTGGTTCTGCTGAGACAATAATGAGGGCTGGGATTTACTTTAAAGGGCAGAAAAAGGTCTGAGACCAATAAGCGGCTGTTTGTGTTATGCCTCATTTCTAAACTTTAATCTCTCCCTCTGGCCGTCCTCCTGCCAAGACCGAACATTCGAGTGCATCTGCTTTGTGCTTTGGTCAGCTTGAACTCCTTTTTTTTTTTTTTTTTTTGCTACGAGTGACTGCTTGTTTTGACTGTAATGTGTGAAATCATGTTAATGGGATATTGATCTGCAAACAGAGACAAGGCTCAGGCTTTAAGTAAAACCATCTTTAATCCTACTTTTTGGGGGGGGGAAGTTATTGAGCTGTAGCTTGTACAAACCCCTGCTGGAAAGAGGGTCAGTCTAAAGTAATATGGCAGGATTGTCTTCATTAATTTTAAAGGTGTTTATATGCACTGTAGTTGCACGTCAAACCAAAACAGGCATTTCAGCAGCAGCCTGTTTAGCGCTCCAGACTAACTCTGCTGTCTTGCTTTGGTTCTGACTTTGACTTTTGTATCTTTATAAACCCCATCAGTTTCAAAGAAGTGATTTCCGTGGACTTAGATGCATGCACAGTTGGAGTAGCGATCAAGAAACTTGACCAGATACAAAGGGACTGGGACTTCATTCTCTGTGGAGGACACTGGGTTCACTATACAGTACTATGCAAAAGCCTAGAGCTGCCAGTCCTTTCTTTATATTTTGCTAGGAAAGTGGAAAATAGTTGCAGTGATTTATTGAAACGTGCAAACCTACATGGAAATTCAGTGTTTAAGGTAAAAACAAAAGTTAATAAGCTTGAAATGATAGCTTTTTTTAAAAAAAAAAAAAAAAGATAATGTAATTGTAAAATGGTTCTTTCAAAATAAGTGTGACTGAATTAAAAGATAGTAAAATAGTTTCATAATCTCTGTTTGATTTCTCATCCCAAGATATCAGCAGCAGCAGATCCTGTATATCCTGTATATTCATTAACATGGTGAATGGTACTCATGGCCATTCATCAATGATCAGTGGTTGTGACAATTTGCATATTAATGATTAAGAAACTGACATCACAGCAAATGTACTCTTTGTAAGGTTGGGAAAACCTGCAGTCAGCTGAGACTGAAGAAGTCACTTGGATGAGTGACAAACTGTTTCTCCCTTTGAAAACACTACTTCACATGAACAAAATAAACTTTCTGATGATTGAGCATCAGAACTGCCACAAATACTGTGGTGCGCTCCACATGATGCGACGTCAAATTCAGCACACGACACTTGCTGCAGATAAAGCCCCAAACCATGATGGAGCCTCCACCATGTTTTACAGATGGCTGTAAACTAGGACTGCAGCTATCATTTATTTTAGTAATAAGTTAATCTAATGATTATTCCATCGATTAGTTGAGTAATCGGATAAGAAATACTTTTGTCTTATTATTGAGCAATAGTAAATATTCAAAACAGAAAAAATACTTTTAAAATATCCTGATTATTGTTTTCATTTTAGAAATTTGAGTGTTTTTTGTTTCATCTGTCACCCCCCCTTTGTGCCATATGAAAATTTCTTTTTTTAAGAAAACATTTTCTTAAATGCAAAAATGTATAAATACTCTAAAGTAAAGTCAAATAAAATACATGTGCAATCAAAACTAAGTCATAAAAAGTTCATCTTTACTTTGACTTCTTGGAAAGCTTTGAGTTTTTATACGTGTGTTTCTGCATGTTTAAGTGTTTGCAAGCCTTTAAAGGAGAATGTGGTGGCTATAGTGAGGAGAAGCGAACATATCAGTGTTCTGAAATTGGCCCTGTGCTTTGATGCAACGTTTTTGTGCTGCTGAAAACACGACAGTATGATGGTGTAGACCTTAATTAATATTAATAATTCAGTGTCCACCCTAAAATCCCTCAGGTCAGTGGCTCAGAGTTTTACTGGCCCATGGACATTTTTATTGGCCTGCGAAAAAACTTTAATTTTTATATCTTTAAATATTAACACAATTTAATTGAGAGAGTATTTTATAGAAATTCACTTTCAGTCTAAAAATGTTATAACCCCTTGAAATAAATATGGTCTAGTGCATACCATGCCCCCCTTTAGACTCACCCCTGTTCGAGTCCATGTAAAAAAAGGATGGCTGCCGTCAGCCTTCAGCAAACTTTATAATTTAATTTGGTGTCAGACCAAGTTAAAAGTTCATCTGCATATTTTAATACAGCTTCTGGAGGATTACTGCAGATTTTTCACTGTGGATGACAGCGTGACAGCGGATGGAGCAGCTACAGAGTTGGCTATTTTGGTTTTTTTTTCTCTAGTCAGAGTTTGTTGATGGGTGCTCACTTTTTCCCAGTAAAGTTTTTAAAGGTCATCTTCCACTGTTCATTAAACAAAATGTTGAAGCAGAGAATTTGTGTCGAAAATCTTTTGTAATCGAAATACTCAATGAATCGTTGCAGCCCTAATGTAAACAATCCATGTTCTGCCTTTCTTGATTCCCTCAGAACCATCACTCCAGAGTCCAGTTCATGTATATTTTGGCACTCCTCAGCCTCATACCCATTCCTCTCTGTTAGCCTTCCTTAAGAATGACATCTTGACAGCCACCCTTCTTCAGTGAACTGTAGATGGATCAGCTGAAGGGGTTGATGTATCTGTCAGGTCTTTGCCTGGTGTGTTTCCTATTTCTTAAGGACATGAGTTTTAGATGCTGTTCATCTACCGGTAGATAGTTTTAGGTTGGCTATTATGTGTAGACACAACACTAGTTCATCTCTTGAGTTAGGGGCCATTTTTTGTGATTCAGTGATTCATACATCAGTGTTAGGTGGCAAACAACAAATTAAAAAAACAAAAAAACAAGTAAAAACAAAACATTCCTGTGAAAGTGGTCCGGTACAAGGACTGGATTGAAGAAGAGAAAAAGCAGTGGAATGAAAGAAAAGTTTAAAAGACCTTCTGCTCTAGAAAATGCTCAAGAGCACATTAAAAATGACAGGAAAGTCTATCTAGCTGCTTTCTGTGTGTCTGTCTTTGTTATTGTTCCAAGTTGAAGGTGATTTAGCGTTTTTGCCCTTTCTGTGAACCACAGTTCTCAGTAGTGTTTGTGTGTGTATGTGTGTGTGTTTGTGTGTTTTGTCTTCATCCTTTGATCGCAGAACATAGTTACCGTTCCTCAAAGCCCTCTGTGGAAAACCCCTAAGAGGGAATGTGTGTGTCTGCGTGTGCGTCTTATCTACACACCTAATTTTTCAGTCTAACAGAGCACCAAAACGCACAACTACCCTCTCTCTGCGCTTTAATCCCATCCAGCTGAATGGCACGGAGGGGAGAATCAAGAAACATGTAATCGGTATATGATGAGCTCCTCCGAGGGAACATATTATATGGGAGGCAGAGCTATTTGCGCTTTTACACTCTCATTAACACAGTGAGCCTGCAATGAGGCATTTGCACAGTCATTAGTCAGTGAATTTTAAAAACAGGTGAATTTTATGCAACAGTCGTAGAGGAGAAGTGCGTGTTTGTGCGTACACCGAAGCTTTGCAGAGACTGTTGATCCAATGCAGTTATCTGAACCATCAACTTGTCCTCCCCGGGTGAGGTGTTTGATATGTAAATAGTTATAAAAGCAGTGATGTGGTTTCACTCGGAGTACGAGAGCTGGGTGTTTGGGGTATTGACTCGAGCGTCTCCTTAGGATTTAGCAGCCACCTAGACAACGGCACACAGGCTGACAAAGGGAAGTGAAAGCACACAAGGTAAAGGCGGCTGAGTAGGTGAGCCGTGGTACTGTTGGTTTAATAAAGTCTGTAGATGATGTTGCTGTGGATCCTGTTCCGTAAGAGTTAGGGACGTGATTTTTTTTATTTTATTTTTTTCTGTTTGGTCTCAATAATGTCTGAAGGTAGATTTTCAAAAACTTCTTGTTGTCATTAAATCAAGAAAATACCTGCTATTACCTGCTACTGGCAGGTATAGAAGACAACACAGTACACTGACTCACACTGATACCGGCTGACTCAGTCATGGCAGTACACAACACTGAGCAACCCCTCTTTTCTATATATTTTGCTTCCAAGGAGCCAGACTTTATTGTAATTTTTTAAAGTGCTCTTGAGGCTTTCTGAAGGTCTTTTACATTTTTTATTTTTACATTGACTGCTTTTTGTCTCTTTTTCAGTCCAGTTCTTGTACTTGACTACTTGCTTAAAACTGACCTATGAATCATTCAATCACAAAAAGGCCCCTAATTCAAGTTATGAACAAGTGTTGTGTCTACACATTACAGACTTCAGTTGAATCTGTGAAAAATGTCAGAGATGACACAGTGACAGGCATAAAATAGTTTTTCTGCACCAACAAGGTGATTCCCAAATAGGTGTTAGCTGAAAACCTGGCATATGTCAGCATGGTGTGCATTTGTAGGCCTATAAAACTACAGCAGACAAACGGCATCTAAAAGTTAATTTCTTGATAAATGTCCTTGATAAATTGGGGGAAAATTGTCTGACTCTTCTGTTGATTCATGTACTGTTCACTCAAGCCTCACTGGTCTCAGTGGAAGGGTGGCTGTCAAGAAAACCTTCTTAAGGAAGCGAAACAGAGAGAAAAGGCTCAAGTATGCCAAATTACACAAGAACTAGACTGGATTGGAAATTCAGTGTCAGCAGGTCTGATGGAGTGATGAATCCAAATTAGGATTTTTGCTTCGAATTTTTGTCAGTATGTGCAGAGGAGGTCAGACGAGAGCGGTAAAACTGAGTGTCTACAGTCTTCTGTAAAAGCTGGTGAAGGCTCAGTCATAGTTTGAGTCTGGACCTCAACATGACGCAGTGTGGACTAATCGTGACAGAGAAATGAACAAAAGACAGCCAACACCAACAAAAGTGCTTTTTAAAGTCCCAGACAACTCCTCTTGATAATTACTTAAAAATGTTGCACGAAAGCTTGCCTGTGTCATGATCTGTGTGCAGCAGGCCGGAGTGGAGGACCAACGTGCACGACTCAAGACAGCAAAATTAAACTGAGAGTGCAGCTTTTATTGCTGGACAGCAAAAGAACAGAAAACTAAATAGGCTAGGAATCACAACAAGGTTTAACAGGCAGACACAACACACAGCCAGGTATGAGGGTGTGAACGTACATTAACGAGGTGACACAGGGCTTAAATACACACTGGAGTAATCAGGAAATGGGAGACAGGAGGGAAACGCAGCTGGGAGAAATCGGACTTAACAAGACAAGGGAAGCAAAACTAGACACACTGACATGAGACACGGACTTTCAAAGTAACACAGGAAACACAGCAGGCGCAGACTAGACACCGAACTACACTAACACAAGAATAATAATAATAATAATAGTCAGAACAGCACAACTAAGTAATCAGAACCTAAACCATAATACAGAATAATACAAAAACACAAGAAAAAGAAGATGCTGGGTCAGAATGACCCAGAACCTTGACAGCCTAAGCGTGCCATGTTAGAATTGTCTGTTTATGCCTTACGTAGTGAAACTACTGCACACATTTCCCATTTCCCCAATAAAATATAAAGAAACGAGGGTGACTCAGTACTGTACGGCCTTATTAAAAGCATAAATCATATTCAATCAAATTAGTGTAAAATCCTTACATACCCAATCCACATTTCATAACAAGTGCCTGAAATTTGCAAATACTGTGAATATGTATCAAGAGTGTGGAACCCTGTGGTGTTCAGTGTCAGGTTATGTATACTAGTAAATCGTAACTGTACCATCTTTTTATCAGGAGTCATACCGAGTGGCCACATGTTTCCAGTATAAGTATCAAGCCACAGAAGACCCCTATGGATTCGGTCATGGCTGTGTAAGAAGCTTTGCAGTGCCCCACTTACTCACATAGCATTCAGCCCTCACTGACACACAGACTGAATCGACTGACAGGCCTGTGGATGTGGCCATGCGAGCTACATGTCCCAGTGGCACTGTGCTAAATCTCGCCTTCCTTTTCTTACCTACAATAGCTTCAAATGGGGGCTTTCACAGCCAATGAGACAATGTGAAGAATACTCACATCTCTGTGAGAGATTAATTACTTTCTCCTTTTCATGGCAGCATTTTGCTGACGGTGGCTAAAAGTGGGTCGGCCGCTGTGTGCTGCTAACATTGGCTTTATCGGGGGAAAAGCGTCCACCTTAACAGGTGTTGCTGGTGGTGGTTTCGGGCGGTTTGTGTAGACTCTGAAACCATATCAGAGGTTTGGCTAGAATATTTCCTAACAAACAAACAAACCATTATCAGTGTTTGATTGTATCTGCTCCCACATTTAGAAAAAGACATTGGATCTTCTTGCTCTTAACTCTAAAGTTGCTCTACTTTCATTTTCTGGCTACGTAGCGTGCTGTTACTGAAGCTCTACACTCCATTGTGTCAGTCTTCTGTATATGAAGTATGTTAAGCAAAGGTCAGTGGATTGTTTGGGTTAGAGCTAGGGTGGAAGCTCCATCATGGGCAGGGTGGTATTTCCTGAAGCACTTGAATAAATTAGAGCCTGGAAGCCATGTCTCTGAAGACAGGATCCCATAATCGCTCAAAAGACCTTTTTTTATTTTTTTATACTAATATTCTGAAAAGACAGTTTTTGTCTGTTTTGAATATTTTATAATCTACTAGAGTGATTAGAATTTGAGGTGTCTTTCAATATTTCTCTCCTTTTACTATAATAATATAATATTATTATATTTAATATAACAATAAGAAGTTGATTGTTATCTTTGAGACTCTAGCATTTTCTGGTTTGAGCTATTTTTATTATAAAAGTGAGAAAACGGGTTTGATCGTGATCCTTACTGCAAGTTAATGTTGCCTTCGTTCCCAAACTAGATCCCACTTTATTTATTTATTTATTTATTTATTTGTGAAATCTTGGTGCACATTTTGCTTTATGTCTGCACCACCGTGATCAATATGGTAACAGCTGTCAGCATGAAGGAAGCGCATCTGTCGAGCAGAGAGTGATGAGCTTAAAAAAGAACACGAAAAAGTTTGTTGTTTGTCCCAGTTGAGTCGTGTTTGTGTCGGTTTCCCATTCCAACCTGTTTCTAGATTCGCTGCATTAGCCTAGCGTCACTTCTTTTATACATCCCTCTCCTTCTGTACGTGCTGCGAGGCTTATTATCTGTCATTGTCTCCTTATCTTCATCTGTTGTTCAGTTGCTGCGATGAGGGGAGAGCCGTCGGTGCATACCGTCAGTTCTTTGCCACAAAATGTCTTCAAAGCTTCCAAGTTCCGTGAAAGAAGTTTGAGAGAAGGCGTAAAATATGTCCCGATTGTGTTATGGTTTGATGGATTCAAGTTCTTCCTTTATGATGAATTGATTATCGTCCTTGAACATAATCTTTCACTCCCCCGCCGTTAAAAGTCGTTCCGTGAAATTGAGGAAGACTTGAGTTTCGAATCGGTCACACAGCACATCAGACTTCATCTTTAATTCATGGCCAACCCTCAACTTACCTTGAGATATGCAAGAGTGCAGCTTGGGTGAAAAAAAGCTGACTGGACATTTTTATACATTAATCATCATCGTGAGCTGCTTAAGAGAGTTTTCATCTCAGCTGAAAATCTCATTTGGATTGGAAATTATGCACACATTTTGTATGGTTTGGTAGAGGAATAAAAGACTAAGCTGAATTTTGTATTAGCGCATCTGCCCGGGGATCCATCGCTGACTTTAAATGTGTTTGAATTTGTTTGTGGAGACGGGTGGATCACTCCCCTCCCATAATAGCTTAAATTTGTAGAGCTTTCTTCTTTTATGTTCATTTTTCTTCCTTACAGATTATTTCCAAGTTCTGGGGGCTATACCAAGCATACCGCATCAATGCATCACTTGATATCGTGCATTTGTAGGACCACAGGTTTATCTAACTACTTGTCCAGATTTAATAGTGTTTAATGAAGCAGTGATGTACAGGCAAAATAAGAATTCATCGATTTTATGTGAGAATCTGGGTGACTTTCTTTCATACTGAGATATAGTGCCTTTCTGGTATACTTGTACTTTTATATAGAAGGTGTATTTGTTGTCTATATTAGATGCCATAAATTAGATTACAAGATTTTCAAGCAGCTCCACGCAAACAACATTTGTAACTGATCATTTAGATGGTGCCTAACAAATTTTATTTTTCTATTTTCCTTCAGATCTTTAAAAAACACTATAATGTACAGCACCCCGTAATTTAGATGACTCTTTAGGTTTGCCATTCAAACCTGGCATGCTGTTATGCATCCTGTGCAGAGGGGTTACAAGCAGACTCAGATTATTATTAAAGAGCCTAGACCCAAAAATAGGTTGTGAACTCAAACTTGACTTCCTGTTATTACCAGCACTTATATTTTGTGTCAGCTGGACTCGCATCAACAACATTAATGTCACTTTTTGTTTAGAATTTAAAATACCACAACTGTGTCTTGATTTTGTCCAGGTGGAGCCAGTGTGTGGGCCATTACTCCGGAGGAGAGGGCGAAACATGACAAACAGTTTGAGACCCTCTCCCCCGTCCTCGGTTACATCTCAGGTAGGCTGATCTCATAAGAAACAGACTGTTTAACGGGAGGTTGTGTCATTAGCAGTAAGTGAGCTGCATATGTTTTTTGTTTTTTTTGTTTGTTTTTTTTGTGTACCTGCAGGAGAACAAGCAAGAAAATTCTTCCTGCAGTCCGGCCTGCCTGCTTCTGTCCTGGCTGAGATTTGGTAAGCACTGACTGACAACTTGGCAAAGTCCTTGTCACAACTCAATGCTGAGCAGGAGCAAGTGGGTCCAAGATTTTGTTACACTGGCTTGCGTTCAGCTTCCTGTCGAGCATTTATTTCCTTCACACAGCCTGCCACACCTAGTAAACTATGTGAGTGAAGAGAGGGCGGGGGCGTCCTGTAATTAGAACTCGCTGTGTGTGTGTGTGTGTGTGTGTGTGTGTGTGTGTGTGTGTGTGTGTGTGTGTGTGTGTGTGTGAAATGAGACTGGAATTCAATCCCACCACAACCTTGTCCCCAGTGATTTTTTTCTATTGTTTCAATAAAGAGGGAAAGAAAAATAGGAATGTACACTTTGCTACACACGGATCATTACATACTCCAGATTTTCTTCTTCCCCTCCTTTAGGAACTTAGCCGACATGGACAGTGATGGGAAAATGGACAAAGTGGAGTTTTCCATTGCTATGAAGCTCATCAAACTTAAACTTCAAGGACGCAACTTGCCCTCCACCTTGCCAGTCGTCATGAAGCAGCCTCCTGCTTCCAGTTGCGGTTCAACCATCGCTTCCTCAGCACGATTTGGTACAAGCACGTTTTTCTCCAAAATGAGATAATTATGCATTTGAAAAAATTACAAAATGATTGATTTTTTTGTGTGTTTCCTCCATATAGGAATGGGTTCTATGCCAAACCTGTCAATTGGTCTGTCATCCATGTCAGCTATGTCAGCCATGCCCATCCTCACACCCATCCCAGTTAACCCCCCCATGCCCTCAATGCAACCCCTGTTGCCAACGCCTGTGACTCTGCCACTTATCGCCCCGCTTGGAAACTGTGGGCTCCACAACGGCACCCTCCTCACCCCACCACTCGTTCCTAACAACGCAGGTTGGTTCTGCAGTGGGAACCATTCTGGGCAAAACAAAATAGATAACGATCAATGGATTAGCTCCAGCAATGAGCCTAAAAGTGAACATAGGCTGAAGATATTGAGTCATGCTCCAGAGCCATTTCATTTCATTTTACTTAACGACGATATTTCAGTGGCACACATCAATGTTATCTTGTTCACAAGCAAATAAAGCCACTGCAGTTGTAATCTGCTCATAACTTTGCACATTGCATAACAAGGTCCCATGACCTGATTGCACTTATTGCTTGCATAAACCGATATTATAAATTCCTTTAAAAATGACACTCAGCAAAAAGCTGAATAACAAACAAGAAGATTTTACATTTCACAAAAATAAAACAAAGTACCAAAAAAATTAGAGCCTGACTAATTTATTAGAACTTATGAGGAAAAAAACAATTTTAAATAGTCTCTTTATGCACTTTGTTACTAGCCTGTCATAAATAGATTATGAATGGAACAAAAGATAGCTGTCGTCCAAAGAAGAGCTTTGAATGTAATTTCAAAAGCCTGAAGGCTACTTAAAGAAATTACCAGAAAGTTGACCTAAAATAATTATGCTGTGTTGAAGACTAACAATAATTTTGCCAAGAATTGACTTAAAAACGTGTTTAAAAAAAAACAAAAAAACAATTATATCGAATTATCGGCTTTTTAAATGACCAGTTATCGTCTTAAAAATCATATATCAGTATGGCTCTAATAAGTAGCATCCATTTAAATGATCAGATTGTTTCAACTATGTTAGCCTAATCATATTTCCAAATATTTTCCAACTTTGAAACACATACTTGCAAAACTTTTAAGTATTGCCACCATCTTCACCACCGAAAATGTTTCTGATGATTCACCAAAACGAGCTCTCTGCAAAGTAAAAATAAATACCGGTAAATAAACCAAAAATCACCTGTCAGCTAATCAACTAACCCCAGTTTACCCAACATAAATGTTTGGTGTAATTCAGTAACATGACTTGGTTGTGTGTGATATGAAATACGCAGATTTGTATTTTGATAAAGCTGAAATCTGCAACTTCTTTGCTCCTGCTTTTTTAGCAGCTTTGCAGGGAGATTAGATTTTTGTTGTACATTATGGAGCATGGTGCATACAGGATTTTATTTATTTAGTTTGTTAATATTTTATGTGTAAGGGTCAGTTATTCATGTCCTGAGCTTCAGTGGTGCAGTAAAGCAGTGAGGATTACGCTTGGAACATGAAAGAGCTGCACCTTATCTTTCTACTCCCTCAAGTCTTATATTGGTCTTGTGATGCGTGCATGCTTTGCATTTAGTATAGGCATATCTGTCTATATATATATATATATATATATATATAAAATGTGTGTGTGTGTGAGAGAGATGCAGCACTGCAGCTTTTCACACACTCAGTGTTTGCTGCAGTTCAGATAGGAAAGTTAATTTATATCAGCTGTGGGAACATATATGTTATATCGTTAGCTTCATAGCATAAGTGCCTAAGTCATTTTTTTGTGTTTTGTGTTTCAGACGGACAGGATGATGCAGCAGTGGTAGGGGAGTAAAGTTAGGCAAAAATCTCAATTTGACCAAAAAATGACTTAGGCACTTATGCTATGAAGCTAACGATATATACATTAGCAGTTCTTCTGTTTGGATTTCTCTTACATCTCAGTCTGTTCTCTTTTTTTCTCACCTCCTCCATCTGTTCCGTGGCCATTCTCTTTAATCTTACTCAGTCTGTTCCAGTACGATTTCTGGCTGTGAAATGAGCAATCTAATAAGAGTTAGTGTGAGATTAGCCTTTTATTTGGTGTTCCTCCTCCATTTTTCTCTCTCTCCCTCTCTGATGAAAATATATCAGTGCCACAGCTCTTGAGACTCTCTTTAGCAAGTGGTTGCAGCCAACCACAATCTCTTACCCAGATGTTAATAACCTTGCTGGTTGAGGTCTGTGTGCAGCGACTGTAAAGTATGAGCAGATAAGATTAGATGTACGTACCACCAAGGGCAGCAGCAGTCTGCATGTTCGCACAATGTCATAAATTGATCTATTAAAGAGAAGGACGTGCACGTTCTGGATATAGTACCATGTGTAAACTGAAACATTCTTTTGAATTTCCCAAATGGAGATTTTACCATTAACAGAGTGTCTCCAACTGCATTTACAGGACTTCCTCTCTCTGGCTTCTCCTCTCCTATGGCCTTCTCCCCGTCCACTGGCATGTCAAAGGCCAACTCTCTACTCGACCTGGGATCGAGCAGGTGAGATTATTACTGAGCAAATTACTAAACTGTTGTTAGCATGTAATAAAGATGTGCTTGGGCTCTAGGAAAATGCTTTCAAACTAAGCAAGATCTCAATCCAGTAGAGCTCCTTTGAGATGTGGCACAACGGGAGATTCGGATCAGTGCTGCATGTGTGTACTACATAAGTGAAGTCATGCTGAAAGACGAATTTAGAAATATTTATGTCAGTTAAATTTAGGGTTTACTGGTTTTAAAACATCCCGTTTGTTATCTACACACGCTTGTTTGAGCACTCAGACAGATGCAGTCATGCCGTGATTTCAGCAGGAAAGGGTTGAGAATTAGAGCACAAACAGAGATGAAACTCCCAGATAACACGGAGTACAGGAAAAACATTTTGAAATCAGAGGGTTTTGGCAATAGCAGGAAGTTGTCTTGTTTAGAGTCGAAAACGTCAGAGAACAGGAATCCAAAAGCATTCTCAATGGGCGAGGTCATTATAGATCTTAAATGCTTAGAATGCTATGAAGGTTTATTAGTCATGACTATTTTTCTGAGCAACTACAATGTTTTTTTTGTAAATGTTATATAGTCATCTGTCTATAGTCACCTAGACATAAGGTAGATAGATCATTGGTCCCTGTGGTCTCCATAAGCCACTGTGTCCCCATTTCAGTCATTCCTATTCAGGGTAAGATATTAGGTAACATAAAACAGGCAAACAAAATGTTAAATAAGTTACTTGAATCTTCGTCACCAGAAATAAGCCCAAATTGCTGCTGCAGCTTAAAATATGTGGGGGTTTGTTTTTTTTTAGCTGGTGACTTTAGGGGAATTAGGCCATCACATCAATGATCTCCTAGTGTGTCATTTCATACTATTTTGTGCCCACTGAATAGATGTTTTTTCTTTGTTTTTGGCCTGCTCACTTCTAAAATGAAATCAAAATTGAATTTTAGCTCATGTCTAAAATGAAATATAAGACTGCGACTAGAGGGGTTTGTAGTTTTACTTATGTGCCAGTGAAGCTTTCATCTCCGTTTTGGCATGATGTACTTTAATATCTGCCGAGGTTTGGAAGGTCCTCTTGCAGTTTCTCTGACAGCCAAGTCCTCTTGAATATCTAATATCCTTTGTCCACCTCATGGTGTTTTGAGTGGGTTTGGAAAAGAACACAAATAGTATCTGATTTCATTGTTTTGAATAGCTTAGCGCTTCACACAATAAGCCCTGACCTCAGGTGTAGGTGGTAAGGAAAGCATTATTACGGTCACCAGAATACCAAGAAGTAAAATAGATGCAGTTTAATCCCACAGCTGCTTTTACCTTCCAGTTCTAGCTGTTAGACTTTCTAATATTAGGACAGATGCTTGATAGTTCTTTGAGGTTTTTTCGGTCTGTACTTCCGCAATCTTATTACTGTGCGTATATACACCCAGAAAAACAATGCTTTGGCATCTCCTGTTGTCTTTCTGAAACCTTAATGAGTGTTGCAAGTTCCCACTCTGCTACAATTTTCAACCATGACTATCATGTGGTCTGGCATACTCATTATGGACTGGTATTTATATAGCACTTTACTTGTCTCACTGACTACTAGCCAAATGTAACCATACATTTATAACATGATTTATTCTATAAACTTTAAGCACTTTATCTGCTTCATATCCAGAAGTCAACAGTTAACTAACATGCATGTATTTGGACTGTAAGAATAAGGACCTAGAGTAAACCCAGTTTGAGCCAGCCACTTGATAGCGTTAACAATTCAACCACCGCACCCCACCGAATGGCTGATTATGATAACCCGAAAGTATGAGGTTGTCTTGTTTCATTGTCCAAAAGTCATTGTCTGCTTAGCTGTTTGTGCCAGCTTCCTCTGCAGTTAATTAAGAGCTGAGAAATAACACCGGGGAGTCTCCAAGCAATTAGTGGTCTAAGGAGAAAGAAAAAGGCTGATCATATATAATATAATAATAATTTTTTTTCAGTTCCCTTTAGGTGATTTGTTGACATATAGACACACCTTTCTTGTCTCTTACCATAGTTCCAATTCCTCCTCCACCACATCTTTGGCCAGTAACTCCCCAAAGATGGGCGCTAGTGATTGGGCCGTTTCCCAGGCCTCAAGACTCAAGTACCGTCAGCAGTTCAACACACTAGACAAGCTCATGACCGGCTACTTATCAGGTAAGTCCTGTGCACACACAAACATACGCGCATGAATTTAAACAAACATGAAATTCTCAGGACCACTAGGCTCCACATGAGTGCTCCTGTCAGAGTTTAAAAGCGAACAGTTTAGGGTCAGTTTCACTTTGCACACATGCACTCGCGTTCTCCTGTAATTGCTCTAAACTGCACTTAACAGAACTTGGAAAGCGCACAAACGTATTCACTGTAAGAGTTCACGTTGCTGTTCTGATCTGATCTACGTGTTACTTTGCAGGACCTCAGGTTAGAAATGCACTGATGGCATCAAATCTGACGCAGACTCAGTTAGCTACCATCTGGTGAGTGTAATGTGTGTATGTTTGTGTATGTTCTTGCTTATCTATCGTAGTGAGGACCAGTGACAGTTTATGACCATTGAAGTAAGGACATTTTGGTAAAGTGAGGACCCTTTTGCTGCTTTCCCCTATTTTTTTCAAGACCTCAAAGTCTGTGAAGTCTGTTTTAGGTTAAAGGTTAGAATTTCCTAATTTTACCCGTAAACTAGAGTTAAGAGGAGAGTTTACTTAAGTAAAAGCATGGAACTATGTTAAGTGAAATACTGTGTACCACTCTTTAATGGTCAGATAATTGATTATGTGCTTCAATAATAAAATTGAGCTCTGCAGACAACGTAAATACCAACGCTGACTGTGTTAAAAGAGTTTAACCACTTATAAAGCTGGCTTTGAAGCATTTCTAATTTGACTATACAGTACTGTGCAAAAATCTCAAGCCATCCCTCATTTCATTGTACTGTTAGGAAATGGGTAATAGGTGCAAACATAAATTCTGTATATGAGGCAAAAGCAGAGTTTTTACAGTTTGAGCAAGTTTAAAAGTCAATATTTGATATGACCATGTTTATTCTACAACACGTTCCTTAGGCAAGCAATCTTCCAGACTTCTTGAAGGACATTCAAGGAATCAGGATGCTGGCTGCCTGTTCGCTGTCAGTTTGACACAGGTTGCTGGTAACAAAGTGCCTAAACAGACGATTTGCTAAGTTTTATGTTATGCGTACACCCAACACTAGTTTATCCCTTGAGTGAGTACACCTCTTTCATGCTTGAATAATTCATAGGTCAGAGTTAAGTGGCTTAAAAAAACAACAGCAACAACAAAAAAATTAGTCTGAAAATGGCTAATACATGGATTAGACTGAAAATGAGGTCAAAAGTAGCCAACTTCTAAAGAAACAGACTTTCAGAAAGCCTGGAGAACTAGTGCTCAAAACCACTTTAAAATATAGAGGAAAGTCTGGCTCCTTGGCAGCAAAATATAAAGAAATGAAGGGTGACTCACGACTTTTGCATCGTACTGTATTTTATTGGAACTGTGAGCCACAAAAGGAGCAAATAACACATTTGAAGTAATAAGACTCAGTAGTATTTTATAAACGTTATAGCTGTAATATCTGACAGTACTAAGAACATTACTTATTATCTGAAAACCATTTGTTTGCAGTGATGATCCCCTCATTCTCCTCTGCTTTATCAGCTGATGAATGTCTGTGAGCCCAGTACTCTTGATTTATATCCCAAGTTTCCTTCCACTACTGTCCCAATGCCAGAAACAGCAGAAGGATGCTTGCAGTGAAAAATCTCTAACTTCATTATCTTCTCACCATGATGTTCTTATTGACACACAGCACTGTGTGATTTGTCTGTAGGACCTTGGCAGATGTGGATAAGGATGGCCAGCTGCAGGCTGATGAGTTCATTCTGGCCATGCACCTTGTGGACATGGCTAAGACGGGCCGCCCTCTACCACTCACTCTGCCACAAGACCTAGTACCACCCTCTCTGAGGTAACACAGAGATTCATTTACAATTTTTTTTTTTTTAATTAACCAAATAGATAAATGAACAAATGTTCTTTTTGCTTTTGTTACAGAGGAGGAATTAAATCCAATGAGCTTGTTAATGGAACAGGGCCCTACATAACTCCCTGTTTAATAGACACAGCAGAGATTGAACCTGCTCAAAAGAACAAGAGCAGCGGTATGGCTTTGTGAATTCTGCATGTTTTGTTCCATTGGACGTCCTCTGTCTTACTTTGTAATACACCTATTTCTTTCCCCTCCTCTTAGTGTCCTTTGAGGACAAGCTCAAGGAGAACTTTGCAAAGGGAAGCGCAGAGCTGGAGAAACGACGTCTAGCTCTTGAGGAGCAGCAGAAAAAGGAGAAGGAGAAGAGAGAGAGGGAGGAGAGAGAGGCTCAAGAACGGAGGGAGAGGGAGGCCAGGGAGCTGGAGAACCGGAGGAGGCTGGAGGAGGAGAGGCGGATGGAGAGGCAGAGAGAAATGGAGCGACAAAGGGAAGAGGAGAGGCTGAGAGAGCTGGAGAGGAAGGAGGTGAGTGCCGGAGCAGTCGGGTGATGCTGTCTGGGATCGATGGTCTTCTCTGATAACCTTCTGTCTTCATACTTCCAGGCAGCGAAGCAGGAGATGGAGCGCCAGCGGAGGGACGAGTGGGAGCGTGCGAAAAGAGAGGAGCTGGGCAGGAAGAAAGAGGGGGAGCAAGAGGAGATCTCTCGACTAAGGGCGAAAAAGAAGAGTCTGGAGTTGGAGCTAGAGGCTGTGGTGAGGCTACATTAACACTTATAAATATTCACACCTACAATTCACAGTGCTAATCAAAGCATGGGTGCACCATGATATCATTTACCTGGTCTCACAGGGGAACATGCACAAGCAGATCTCAGACCGTCTCCGCGACGCTCAGAGCAAAAGGCGGATTCAGAAGGCTGAGCTGGACCTCGTCAATCAGAAGAGGGACACCCGCGTTGCAGAGATTAACGCGCTTCAGCTCGAGTTTGAGGTTAACAGAAATGTTTCTCTCGGTTTTCTGCCCTGTCAGTTTTCTGCATGTGTGTTTTTACGCGCTCTCCTCTCGGTTGGTCGCAGGAGTGGCAGAGGAAGCTCTCACAGCTGGTTCCAGAACAACAGAGACTGTGTGAGAAGCTGCAAAACATCAGCCTCAACAAACTCCCGTGTGGGTGACAAATGCCTCCTCTCACGTCACACAGATTAGTCACTGGCCGCTGGTCTGACATGTCTCTGACCTTTGATCTTTGTAGCTGTGACTTTGACCTCCCTGACCGGGACTGTGACGGAGAAGACTGTAAACTGCCGGAGGCTGAAGGACCAGCTTGACATCCTGGAAAGGGAAACGACAGACAAACTGACGCAGATGGAGCAGTACAATAAGGAGCTTAAGGTCAGTGTTTGGTTCAGGCCACTACAGACTCATTCAGACCAAAGTTGTAGGGGAAAAAACAAGAACATAGCCTCTGATATCACCCATAAATTATAGGAGGCACTTTATATTCTGTATTTGTACTGAGACGTGTATGTAGCACACTAAGCTGCCTCCCTTGGCAGTTCTTTAATATCATTCATCACAATCTGAAACTATTTCTTCATGAAACTAACTTTAAGGCTAAAGTTGGGTTTTTCATACCCCGACTTTATTTAGCGTCAACATATTTTGCAAGAGAAGTTTCATAGTAGTGAATATAATCGTGCAGCAAAATTGCTTTAAGATGGATTGCACTGATGTTAAATGAAGCAAAAGCATACTGTTGTTTTTGTCGCACAGCTCTGGCTTGATATTAAATAGCACAAAAACAGGGCGTTTTCAACTTGCTGTGAAATCTTGTTCAACTGGTCACAATAGCTCTAGAGTTTCACCCCTTGGGCAATGGAAACTTAAACTATTTTTGCACACATACAGTCTCTGAAGTCTACGTTTGTCATCAAACAGCCTGATCATTTGATAGCTGTGAATGACGTCCTCTCGGAGTCTTATCATCAGTCTGATGTTAATAACTGGAGCACTAAAACACCTGCTCTCCCTTTCTCTTGGTCTCTGTCTCTTGGTTTGTTTATTTCTTAAGCAGCTTTTAAAGCTTTTAACCCCTGGCCTCTTCTCTTTCTCTTGTCTTCTTCTCCCTGCTACCTGGATGTGTCTTCTTACTTTTTATTTTTGTTCTCTCTGCCTGTTCCTTTGTGACACACTTTTCTTCTTTGCTCTCCTCACCCATCGTCTAAACATTTTGTCTCCCTCCATCGTCACACTGTTATTTCCATAGCTCGGGGATATGGACGACTGTGTCCTCCGAGGCCTTCTGTCTCTGCTGGCCTGCCTCAGCCAGCTCTTCCTTCTCATCAAGGTTAACCCTCTTTCTCTGTCGCTTTATTTCCCACTCTGTACATTTCCCCCCCCCTTCAAGCAACAATCTTAAATCTCCTTTCCTTTGCATCCCGCAATGATTTGATCTGCTCGTTCATCTTTTCCTGCTCTTTTGAATTATTTTTAAATGGAGGTTTTTGTTGGTACCATGCCTTCTTCCTTCGCTGTTGTTTTTCTCTGTGGGATTTGTTCTAGTCTGTGTTTTCTGTGTAAACAGGATGCACCCCGAGGGTAAAACGCACGCACACAGAATGTCTAACCTGCACAACTTCTGTGTTAGAAAGAGAAAAAATATACACATACACATACAGCATGCCTGCGTGTTTCTGTGAATGTTGCTGCTGTTTATGAGAAATCATAAATGGCAAAACAATGTTCATCTTGTCATTCTAAGTGCATCGTGTGGAGAAGCTGTTGTGTTGTGGTTCTTTCAGACTTTTAAGGCTGATAAGAACAAAGGTCTTAGACAGATATTTACATGTCTCCTTGCGTTGCACATTCTGTGACGGCATCAGGAGCTGAGGGAGAAGCAGGTGAGGCAGCAGGCTGTTCTGGACGACCTGCACAGAGTCAAAGAGGAGAAATTGAGGGAGCTCCAGAGACGCCGCGAGGAGGAGGAGAGAGAAAGGAGGAGGAGAGAGGAAGAAGAAGAGGCGGCCAGGTGAATCTCAGGGTTTGTCTGTATTACTCTTGCTTAGACATAATGTGGCTTTATTAAGCTGCATTTACTTCCCACAGACAGGCAAAGCTGGAGCAAGAAAAGAGAGAGCAGGAGCGGAGGGAACAAGAGAAGAGGGAGAGAGAGGAAGAGGAGGCACGGCAGAGGAGGCTTCTGGAGGAGCAGAGGGCCAGACAGAGGGAAGAGGAAGAGAGAGAGGCCCAGGCTCGCCACCGGGCAGCCCAGGAGAAAGCACAAGAAGAGGAGAGAAGAAGGAGAGAGGAGGAGGCAGAGGCGGAGAAGAAGAGGAGGGAGGCCGAGGAGGAGAAGAGACTGAAAGAGGTTGAGGAGGAGAAGAGGAGGAAAGAAGAGCAGGAAATGGGGCAGCAGTTGGCACCCAAGCTAACCACCTACAGAGCCCTGTACTCCTTTGTTGCTCGCAACGCAGATGAGCTGAGTGTAGACGCAGACTGTCTCATAGAGGTACGAAGCACACACTCGCGCTGCAAACACGCAGGATATTCGTCTTTTTAAAATGTATTTAAATGTATTACTCAAAATCTTGTTGCTTTTGATTATCAATTAGTTTTTGTGGGACCTGATCTGTTGGCTTTTTAGGCTCAGTGTCAGACTCGTTAGATAATTCCATTACAGTCCATTTAAAAAAATGCACCAAATGGCAGCAACACCACAAGCACGGTCCAGTTCAGTGGCTCGATTTATCAAAGGTGACACAGCGGTCAAGTACAGCTGCCAGCGTTGGCACATTTGCCACGATTCCAAATTGTCAGCGTGTCAATTCCTGTTCTAGAATACGAGGTTAACTCAGCTTCAAGCTGTGATTTCTTCTGCTATTTTTTTGGGCTTTTTGTTGGCCTACTTTTTGGAATAAGAAATACAGAAAGAGTTTCACCCTTGGCTTGGTTAATAATCCATCCATTGGCTTATCCAGCCAGACCCTGTCCCAGCTGCTAGAGGGCAAGAGGCAGGGTACGCCCTAGAAACGTCACCAATCTGTCACAGGACTAACACAGAGAGGCTAACAAGCATTCACACTTACAGTCAGTTGAGATTCACCAGTTAACCTAATCCCACTCATGTCTTTGGACTGTGGGAGGAAGGCAGACTAACCACAGTCACCATGCAGACACCACACAGAAAGGTCCCAGGCTGCATTCAAACACAGGACCTTCTCACAGTGAGGCAGCAGCACTAACCACTGCACCCCTGGTTAAAAATCTATAATTTTATTTTGATTTTAAGTAATCACTGATGGAGTTAAAGTTCAATCAATTATCCCCGTTATCCCCGTTTCCTCAAGGAGCATCAATTCTGAAAGTGTTAGAATTAAGGACCGATCACAAAACGTTTATCTTGATCCCCTCGCTGCGAATGACTGACTGCAAGTGAACTGTGTTTTCCGTGATGCAGGTGGATGAGCACACGGTCGGTGAGCCTGGCTGGTTGTGCGGAAGTTACCGCGGAAACAGGGGCTGGTTCCCCCAGAGTTACGCTGAGAAATGTCTGACCCCTGCCTCGACTCAAAGTGGTTCCACTTCACCTGGAAAAATGTCCTGTCTGCCACCACCACTAAACACAAGGTAACATAAAACAGGAGGAGCAGATTGAGATTGTTTCTAGGCTTTTAGCTCCTCTGCACTAAAGATAGAACTGTCTGGGTCTTTTTTTTTCTGCTGACTGAAAGTCTGTAACAGCCACCTAGGTCGTTGTAATTTATGCCATAGCACTGTCAGGTTGTTTTTATTCTTTTCTTGGATCCTTCCCTAATGGTTTGTCCCTCTTGTTTTACCCAGACACCCCGATGTGGTGGAAAAAGGTGACAGCCCTCTTCCTGTCCAATCTGATGCTTCACAGGTAGAGCCTGACTGTTGTTTACTTTTATTTCCTGGCTAGATGACTCCTTATTCTTTATAATGAGCAGGTAAACTTTACTGTGACCTACTTCAGCAGCAAAAATGAAGCCCTGTTTCATTTTTGCCTTTGTTTAAAAAGGTCTTTAGTTTTCCAGTTTAGCATGTTAGCAAGTTAGATCCATAATTTGTGAGACAGTTTTTATAGTTTTTGCTCTGTATGTGAAATGCAGACTTTCAGCTTGAATTCAAAAGCTTCAAAAAGAAAATAATTTGCATGAGCTGTTTGGGGAATTGCAGACTTTTTGTATACCCACCCATTTTCTCAATAAGCGGACAGTTGACTGGCAAGCAGTTTCATGGCCAGGTGAGGCCTTTTCTCTTGTTATTTCAAGACAAATGAAGCAGAGAATAACAGATAAAGTTGATTCAGTTCAGATTTTATCAGTTTGCATTGCAATTACATGTACAAGTTAAATATAAGGTCCAAAAAGCAAGTCAGAGCAGGTTGGGGAAGCCATCATTTGGCTGAAAAAGTCAGCTCATGATCCTCTGCATACCACATTGTCTGTCAAACATAGGGGAAGCAATGTTATAGCATGGGTGTGTTTGCCAGTGAAACTGGGTCACTAGTGTTTATTGATGGTGTGACTGCTGATAAATGTAGCAGGATGAATTCTGAAGTGTACAGGGCTGTACTGTCTGCTCAGATTCAGTCATATGTTGTAAAACCAATCAGGTGGCACTTTACAGGGCAAATGGATAATGACCCAAAGCATACTGCAAAAACAACCCAGAGCATGCTTTTCAGTTACTGAAGACAAAACTGAAGGCAAATAAGCAGTAGCTGATGGTGGCTGCAGCAAAGGCCCAGCAGACTATATAGAGGGAGGAAACATGATGTTTTTACAAGTATTAAAACGATCTTTAAATTTAAAATGGTGTTAGTTTGTAGGGGAATGGGTATTAAAAATGGCTGTAGTTTGTCAACAGTTTGGGCAAAATATTCGTAAAACCCCTCGAATTAAAGCCGAAAGCCTGCACTTCAGTCATGTATTAATTGTTTCATTTAAAATCCCTGTTCTGGTGTGCAAAGGTAAAACTATAAAATGTGTCTTCATCCAACAAATTATGGACTTACCTGTAAAACCGGCCAATTACCAGTAAGCTCAAAGTGTAATTTAAGCTTATGGGGCACGGTAATGTTTCTTAATAAGTATCTGGTACTAAATCACAGTATTGGATAAATCAAAATGTTGATGCAATGGTTGTTATAGTTTAAAAAAAACTGTCACAGTCCTGGGTCTGCAGCCCAGTGTTTTGTGTGTTCGGTTTAAGTTTTATTCTGGGAATTGTGGTTTTCTGTTTTGCATTTCCTGTTTTACTTTGGAGAGTCCCCCGTCTGGTGTTCAGTGTTTTGGGTTATGCTTTCCCGTTGTCTTGTCTAATTAGGTTCAGCTGTGTCTCCCTCCTGTGTGCCATTTCCTTGTTACCTTGTGTGTATATTTAGTGTGTGGTTCTTCGTCGGAGGGTCTGCGTATCATTCTGTAGCTGTCCCCAGTTTAGGTTTTGGTAGTGGTTTTGTAGTAATTCTTACAGCCACAATAAAGGCTCATTTTAAGTTTGAACACTCTCTCCTGCATCGTTGTCTGCGCCTGGATCCACACCTCTCAATCTCCACACAAAAACAGGAGTCACCATGGTTGTTGTAGATTGACCTCACAAGGGCACGTCCGCCCTGTAGTTGCTGGTTGATTCAACCAAAAGAGCACATTCACTTCATGGCTAAAAGTTATCACTCTGTTACTGAAAAAGGTTCATGAGATCATTTAATCTTCATGTTTCCCTTCTTAGTTCATCTGTGTTATTATAGTAGTGTATATCTAGACTGTGGCATGATCAGAAATAGGTCTGCTGACATCAACACACATCTTCAGAAACAGCACAGCTGTATATTTATAGCTTTTCTCCAATGGGAGTTCTTCTCTCTGACTCTCTGTGGGTCACACACATTTACAGATGTCTGATGACATCAGTGTTGGCAGCTCTAGCGTTTGTAGGTCATGTCCCATGGTCCAAAGGTGAAATTAGCTGTGTTGCAAGTCCAGGGGAGGGGAGCGTCTAGTGATTGATTTCTTAGATGTACCCATGGTGACAGATCGCTGTTCCTTTGATCACACTCCTCAGTCCTCCGTTCCTCTGCTCGCTCGGGCCCTCTCGTCATGGTCAGCCACTTCAGAAACCCACCTCAGCCTTTCAGGCAGTTCGGCGACAGACGTCATCACCACACTGCTCAGCTTCTCGCAGGGAGACATCATCAGCGTGCTGCAGCAGAGGGAAGATTGGTGGCTGGGGCAGATCAACGGGATGCAGGGATGGTTCCCCAAAAGTTACGTCGCTTTGGAGACGGCTGGCAATACAGAGTAAGAAGACGCACATCCCTTTTGTGTAAAACCTTTAACAACTGAAAGACTTGCTTCACCATGTGTTTTTCCCATCATAGTGTGGATTCGTTGGACACAGCTGATTCAGTTCAACTAGAAGGTAAGAGCAGTTTATCTGTGGAAAATAAGGTCTTGTTAAAGTCAGCGAAGGTTTCCTAACTGCTACTATTGTTGTCCTTACCAGAATACGTGGCCTTGTATACATATGAGAGCCCAGAGGTGGGGGACTTGACGTTTGTCGAGGGGGATGTTGTTTTGGTGTTGGAGAAAGAAGGAGAGTGGTGGCGAGGATGCGTTGGGGACCAGACAGGGCTCTTTCCCTCCAACTATGTCCGACCTGTAGAACTGCCAGAGGTGAGTCAAGCTGAGTTAATGTGGAAAAAAAATTGCCAAATTAAATTATTACTTTATTTCTGCTTTACATTTCATTTGTTAACTTTAGGCATCAAGACCTGGAGGTCCAACCAAGAAACCTGGTGAGAATGAACACACAGGCGGACACTCAGTCCGTGTTTGATGACTCATTCTGTTATTCTCTTGACATTTAAATGATCGAAATTCACTGTTGGCTTTTTCTGGTTGGTCAACAGAGGTTGCGCAGGCAGTCACCACCACTGGGGCCTCAACGATGCATCAGCTTCGCTTGTCTCCGGGGCAACTGATCGTGGTCCTGGCCAAGAACTCCACCGGCTGGTGGCTCGGGGAACTGCAAGTAAGCTATACTATACTTTTTTCATTTTTCTGTTTTAAAGAGCCATGGATAAATTGAAACTGTTAACATCAGAAAAATTATGATTTCAGCTAGAAATTTTTACTTTGGCTGCAAGTGCAGAAGGTCAATCGCACTGCCGAGCGCCGTGTAAGCACAATTAATGAGTCATTATTCTCCTAAATCCACCTCCCGGTTGCAAATGACACATTTCTGCCTCTCTGTGAAAGGAATTTAGAACATTATAATGTGACACCTACTGGATTATATGGCGACGAGAATGAAAAGCTTTATTAACAAAAGGTCATTGAAAACTTGTTGCCATTAGATGCGAAGCAGAATGATTGTGGTCGAAATTACAGTGCAGATATGTGGATATTTCCTTAAATATTAAGGTGGTCCTGTAAGGAAAAAACGCCTGAAATTTGTTTAGTCTTTTTAGTGAGAGTAAATTGAACTTTTGGTTCATGGATGTTTTAATAAACTAGTTAATCAGTCAAATCGCAATAAGCAATCAACAAATTAAGGTATAATGGAAAATGAGTGGCATATCCTTGTTTAATTTAATCCACCACGAGTGTATTGCAAGTAGGAGCAGGTGCTGATGTGTCCAATCAGTGGAGAGCTGATGAGAGGTTAAAAGAGTATTAACAGTGCTGACTATAAAGCTGTTCATGTGCAGCAGTGAGAGGTCAGGATGCAGGAGCATTCAACTATGAGGATGAGTTTGTATCTGCTGACATGTCAGACCAATAGAGAGCTGATGAGGGGTGGGCGGGAAGGTTACAGGAGTAATAACAGTGCTGTCGTCTACAAAGGTCATCAAAGTGAAGGGTCATCTCTCTCTGCATGTTTTCGTGCTGAGGCTGCAGCTGTAGTTTGAGTTGAAGCTCAGAGTGCGACAGCAGAAGTCATATTTGCTGTTAGTACGTTCAGACAATAAGTCAATATGAGTAAGAGTGTCCGAGAACAGAGGGTTTCCACAGCTTTGTCAATCTGTGCATTACCCTCAGCAGCTTGCAGCTTGCAATACTGCGGCTGTTTCAGAGACTTCAGCTGAGCTTTAGTTTAATTTATAGAGTGAATGTACATTCCCATCATGAGAGAGCGTTCTCAAGGTTCAAAACTCTGCCTGTCAAAAAAATCTATTCATCAATTAATGTTTCGATTTAGGATTCAGAAACGATCCAGCAGAAGATTGATTCACTCTCACTGGCTCTTCTCTCCCCTCCAGGCTCGGGGGAAAAAGCGGCAGCGAGGCTGGTTTCATTCCTCTCATGTTAAGCTCCTGGGTCCCTCCAGTAGCAAGTCTTCCCCCTCTCCTCTGCCAGGTGAATGCTGACACACGGCAAACACAGCATTTGATTTACTATAACTGATCTCGTTTAAGTCAGGTTTGTATTTACATTTTTAAATCTGTATATTTAGCTGAGAGATGCAGGTCGAAATTACTTGAACAACCACGACAGTAACTGCTGGAAAGCTTTTATGTCTATGACTTTGAAACTAATTTGGTAAAAAATGCTCATTAATCATAAATTCCTGTCTCAAATTTCAGCTGACAGAACATAATCTTTCAGTGTCATTTCTGTTATTTAGTCATTTACAATGGAGCACCCTCTGCTTATTCTGTCATGCTGATATTTAGCAGACACAGACTTTACCATGGTTCCTCTCTCAGCCTGCAAACATTCAGCATTTAGCACTGATCATAGAAGCAGCAGAAGCAGATGGCGATGTTTTTAGTTTTAGGAGTCCACACAATGAATCCCCAACAGCAACTCAAAAATGAATGCAGTGACGTGGAATTACACACAAGTGCAAATATGTTTACATGAGATGTGCCCAGGTAGTGCAAATAGACTAGGCAGTATTTGCCATTAATTATATCAATAGCATTTAGGAGAAATGAGTCACAGACAATTTTAGTCCTCCAAACAGATGCCTGCCAATGACAGCTTGCAAGCATTAGCTCAAACAGGCTACGCAGCTAGTGTTCCTGGCAGTGCCATATAGCATTCTAGGGCTCTGCCTTAAAAATGACCAAAATCCAGCACGAACTCCTCTTGAGGTGACTGTTGGGACTGGCCTGTGGCTAAATATGCTAAATAAATAAATAAATAGTAATTGAGAGGAAAGTGTTTGTGCTTGTGTTTGCCATGCAGATGCTGGTGCATGTCCGTGCATGAATGTCTGTGGCTAAATAAATAAATATGCAGAAATAAAATGGTAGAATGAGCCAAAATAAAGGTTGTTGAACCTCTCAGCCGTAAAAGGCTGATGGGGTGTTGTTGTCGCCTGGCCGGGTGGGCAGCGTGAATACTCAAGTTTGTGAATGTAAGAACTCGAGAACAAGGTAACGTAGGATTTTGAAATTCAGATCATAGATGCATCTACTAGAAATCTCAGTGACCTCAAGGTCAAGATAAGAGGTCAAATTTTCTGAAAAACCACAGAGGATTTTCAAATTGATACCACAGAGGTGCATCTACTATGAGGCTGAGGCTTAAGACTGGAGGCTGCCAGTATTTTTAAATGTTTGGTGCCCAAGGGAAACCATTTCACTATTTTCACCTTCTTTTAATGTCATCTTGGTCTCTTTAAGGCTTTCTTAGTTCTGTTTTTATACATTGGCCCTCATTGGGTCATTCTACAAATCTACAGCAACAGATTAAGCTTCATATGTCAACTCTGTTCCCTCAGTATGCCAAGTTATTGCAATGTATGACTACACGGCTGCCAATCAGGACGAGCTGAGTTTCTCCAAGGGTCAGCTGATCAACATCCTCGACAAGACCAACCCCGACTGGTGGAAAGGAGAAGCCAACGGGGTAACAGGGTTGCTGCCCACCAATTATGTCAAGATGACAACAGAATCAGACCCCAGCCAGCAATGTAAGTAAAACTTTAATCCTCTCACTGATGGACTGTTTTTTTTTTTTCTAAATAAAAAATAATAAGACAGTTAGCACACATGGAAACTGATAATATTGTGTTTATCAGCTGTAGAAACAAACAAAAATGTTGGTTGGCTTGGCTCACTCCAGGTACAGTAGATTCCTTATCCATGTCAGACCATGGAACCACTGATGGTAAGCCTCGAGTAGTTGGTTCAATCAATCATTGAGGAAATTGGTGAACATATAACCATTACACTTAAAAGGCTCATTCCCATAAAAAGCTTCTGAAATTGATTAATAGAAAATGTTAAATTTCTTCTCCACAAGGCAAAATGATTGGGCCTTTTAAGTATCCCGGACAACATCAACAATTTCAAATCATCAAAAGGAAAGTTTGACATTTTGGGCATGAAGCGTGATGGATACCTCTCTCATCGTATTGTTAGTTAATTTAATCCAGCCACGCTCTGGCTGCAGTTTTTATATTAAGCAGACTAATATGAGAGTGGTATTGATCTTCTAATTTAACTTGCAACCACAAAGTGAACAAAGCGTATATCCCACGAATGTCAAACTGTTCTTTTAAAACAGATGCCGCTGACAAATCACCCCGGGCAACAAAATAATAAAGAGCGAAAGCTGATCTGATTTCAAACTGACACATTTTTCATCATTTTGGTCACATTTCTGGAAACGGCAGCTTCGCTTTCCCTCTCTGAATGCAACACACGGGAAGGCGGTCATTTTCCTCACGCGTATCCCGCTCGCTGCTCATTCATACGTAGCTGCTGAGAAATTTTAAAAAGGCCGATTTCTTAATGAGAGGTGTGCGCCTGAATTAGTATGCACAGCTTGCGTGTTCTCCTCACAGCAGCAGCTGTTAACAAGCGTGAACACACGAGATCTTTAATTAGGATGAACTTGTCGAAGCCACAGACACAAAACGCTCTGATATTCTAATTCCAGCGAAGGCGTTGTCACTCGCACGCCCGCCACACGTAAGGCTGGCGGTTCGCTGCCGATACAAGAGCGCGAGAAATCGCCGTCTGCAGCTGATACGATGAATAATAACATTTACATTTCCAGAAATGCATTATTAATGCGCCTGCATGTGAGTGTCCAGCATTAATATTAAAGCTATATTAACGTCTGCTGTCTCTCCATCTCTTCATCATCTCACTTCCCTCCCTTCCATTCCTCCACTTCATCTGTTTTTTCCCCTCCTTTTCTTCTGTAGGACAGTAACGCTGGCTTTCCTGTCTCTTCTTCCTCCTTTTCCTCCTCTTCCTCTTTCTCACCCCTTCTGTCTGAGCGATCCCGAATTGCCCTGTCGCAACAGGAAGCCCAGCCGCCAGCAAGAACGGCCCACCTCCGCACTTTCCACCTCACCCGTTTAGGACTCTGGTGTTCTGTGCTTCTCTGTTACAAACCCTGTTTTTTTTTTCTTTGGTTTTTGTTTTTGGCGTCCTATCTTCTCAGCTTTAAATGTAAATTTATTTCACCGTACACCCCTTCCTCCTCTCCCCCCCTCGCTCTCTTCTCTCCCTTGTTTTCATTTCTGTTTCTTTAACTAATTAACCAAGGGAGCGAGGCAGAGGCAGCTAGACATGAGCTTTCAAAGCTTTTGTCCCCCGTGATACAAAAGTGTGGAAAGCGTAGTTTTGCTACAGATAAAAGGAAAATAAGAGTTTGATTACAAAAGTATGGAAAATAATATGTAAGAAGCGTCGGTTTAGTTTTCTAAATTAAAGCTATAAGTTAGTATGATGCAGAGTATTCTAACAGGGTCACTCATTCTTGCACTAACAACATTGAAACCTTGCTAAAAATGGACCAATGTGAAGACTCGCTGTTGCTTAAATCACCGGTAACCTTGATTGCTGCTTGCTAACGCATCGCTTGAACTGCAACTGAGATGAAATTGATTGTGATTTTATTATTCGATGCTTATGCACTCTGCCATTTATTGACGCTTCCAAGTACTTAAAATGACACCCACCCTGTACTGAACTGTGATATCACCAGCAAATACATATTTAAAAAAAATAAAATAAAAAAACATGCAAACATTAGCATATCAAGAATAGTCTGAGAGAAACATCTACCACACTGCTGACATATAGGGTTATCATCAAAAGTTTAAATGCACTCATCATGGGCTAGAATGGTGCCGTAATTTTGAGGCTGCACAGCATACATCTTTAATGTCTTAAAAAGAAATGGTTTGAAATTATTTTAGATTTTCTCTAATCCACGTCGCTTTGCAAGTTGGACTTTGACCACACTGGTAGCCATCACCAAGCTTCTGGTGAAATTCTGGCTGGATATTTGAGCACTCTTCTTGGCAGGATTGGTAGTTCGTTTGAACTGGTTGGTTTCCTGGCACAGACCCGGCTTTCAAGCGTAGTCCACAAATTTTCAATTGGGTTGACATCGGGGCTTTGGGAAGGCCATTATTCATTCCAAAATCAGATTTGATGTGTGTTTGAGATCATTGTCCTGTAGACTAAAGTGCCCAACCATATAGCTGCTGATTTGAGTTGAAGCTGAAGAATTTGGAGATTAGTCCTTCTTCACCATTGCATTCACTTTGTCCAGTGTACCAGTACAAGCGAAACAGCCCCAGAGCGTGATGCTACCACCGCCATGCTGAACAATTGGTACAGTGTTTTTAGGTTTGAAAGCCTCATCTTTATTCCTCCAAACATACCTTTTGCCATTGTAGTCAAATAGCTCAATCTTTGCCTTGCCTGACTTTTCTCCAGATGAAATTTGGCTTGTCCATGTGGGCAGCTGCAAATTTCAGTCAAGCTTAAAGATGTTGGTTGTGGACAAGGGGCTTCTTTCTGAGTAGGCACCCTGTCTCTGTCCATGGTGATATAAAACACCCTATGGACACTGTGTTCCAGTATTTTCTAGTTCATGTCAGGTTTGAGCCTTGGTGGTTTTTGGCTCGTTTTTAATTAATTTTCCTTTCATCTGAGGCCATGTCCACACTAATACATTTTCGTTTGAAAACGTATCTTTTTCTCTCTGTTTTGGCCTTCTGTCCACACTGAGATGGCAGTGTGGACAGCGAACCCAGAGCCTTTTTGAAAACGATGACACATTTTAGTCATGTGATGCAGTCATGTGACCAATTAAACTAAGATAGCGGAGGACATCACACAGCAGTTGTTTTGTGTGCTCTCAATTCTGACAGCCCTATTAAAGATTAATTCAGTTTGTACATGCTTCAGGTAGCTTTTCTTCAAATTCTTTGACTCTCAATCGCTTTTGCAACTTTGTACTTTTGTGTGACTCGCAGCAACAACTCCACCTCATTGTTAGTCCGTTTAAAAAAACTCGGTGCTTTTCCTCGACATTTTGCCGTTACGTTTCAAAGAGCCGGAAAGTAAATAAACGACAGACAGAAATAAGGCAGGTCGAATCGTCTTGCGTTTCACGCATGCGCAGCACAGGGACGTAAGCGTTTTCGGCCGTTTCGATGTGGCTGAACAACTCTGTGAAAACGCATGAAAACGATAGTGTGGACGTGGAGCGTTTTCAGACGTATACGCCGTTCTCAAATTTATCCGAGCTAGTGTAGACGCAGCCTGAGGGTGACATCGTGGGTTTTGCCAAAGTAGTGGCAGTTGTTTAGTAATGACTCCAAGAAATCTTCCCAACTCGTGTAATTCTATAATTCTGCTTCTTATATCTTCTCTGAGTTCCTTGGACTTTCCCATTGTTCTGAGTATCCGTCAATCGAATGAGTGTTGTCAAACCTTTTTATGTTGGCAAAGAGAAACTACCAGTTGTAGTAGAAACTATCATGAGAGGTTAATAGGCCTCAGTCTTGTCGAGTTAAAAGCTATTGTAGAACCTTGTTTGAGTCTGTGCATATATTTTTGACATTGTGTGGATTATAGAAGCTCCAAAATCAAGTCAAGCATTTGGAATCAGTTCTTGTTTTTTAAAGTTATTAAACATGTATGTTGTATAATTCTTCCACTGTGGAATTAATTATTAAAAGCCCCAAATTACCATGACGTTCATGCTCGTGATGCGTGTATGTAAACTCCTGACCACAACTGTACATCCAACTTTTGCCAAGATTGAACCTCAAAGACTTGAACTACCAGCTGAGTCTTCCACTGCTCTGTCACTCAAGCATTAGCTACTTTATCCATTTACACCTATGCAATCACTAGGAGTGAGCACTCCACCATGAAAGGTGCTTTATTTTTCTTTACCTTAGTGTTCTTGGTAGCAGTGTTGTTAGCGTTGGCATCGCTTATGTTCATGTACTGCGACTACAATGTGCCTCACTCTGTGCATTAAATGTAAATTAGACGTCATCGAAGTGATAATAAAGGGAGATTTTAACATGTTTTTGAACGCTCGCTGTATTTTCTCACACACCACATCAGTGATTGAGAGGAAAGTGTTTGTGCTTGTGTTTGCCATGCACATGCCGGTGCATGTCCGTGCATGCATGTCTGCACGTGTGTTTGCATGCGCATGGATGTGCTCCTGTAGGGTGTGCTGACCTGATGACGCTCGACACAATGACCCCTCAGGAGAGGAAAAGGCAGGGTTACATTCACGAGCTCATCCAGACCGAGGAGACCTATGTCGAGGATCTTGAGCTAGTGCTAGAGGTACCGATGGAAACATCGGCATATTTGAACATTATTAACACTTTTCTGTCATTTTTTTCCCGTCCTCACCTGTTTGCATTTGTTTCTGCCTCTTAGGTCTTCTACAAGCCCATGTCTGAGTCAGGCCGTCTGACTGAAGCTGAGATGGCAGTTATCTTTGTTAACTGGAGGGAATTGATTATGTGCAACTCCAAATTGCTCAAGTAGGTCCCACGTGTGACATTGTTATGAACCATCCTGACATCTAAACTATTAAACCCTACTGCTCTGCTAGAATAAACATTTATGAACTCTTTCTGTGAAAACGATCAAAAGCAAATGCACAGAAAAACTGACACTTATTTCATTTCTGCAAGTCCATAGACTCTGAAGGCTTGCAGAACTCATCAGATACTCCATCTATTTATGTTTTGTGAGGTTATGAAATGGTGTTTCACATCCTGATCATCTGTGACCTCCCTCCAGAGCCCTGCGTGTCCGTAAAAAGACAGGAGGCGAGAACATGCCCGTTCAGCTAATAGGAGACCTGCTGGCGTCGGAGCTCGCGCACATGCAGCCGTACATTCGCTTCTGCTCCTGCCAGCTCAACGCCGCAGCGCTGCTGCAGAGCAAGACCCACAACCAGCCTGACTTTAAAGACTTCCTCAAAGTACGAGCCTTGGATAATGGATATTGTGAAAGGAAAAATAAATAAAACGTTTGCTTTTGTCAGATGCAATAAAATATCTCTGCCTCTGTCTGCCTCCTCTTGAGCAGAAGATTGCAACTAACTACCGCTGTAAAGGAATGCCGCTGTCCAGCTTCCTCCTCAAGCCCATGCAGAGGATTACACGTTACCCTCTACTCATCAAAAATGTATGCAGAGAAATGCTGTTTATATGTAACTCCATGAATCCCGCCTACCACTTGTTTAATATTCATCTCCATGTCTCTTAATTTGTTGCCTGTGCTGTGCTTCTTGGTAAGATCTTGGAACACACCCCAGATGGCCACGCAGACCGAGGCCCTCTCCGAGAAGCTCTGGAGCGAGCCGAGGAGCTGTGCTCTCAGGTCAATGAGGGGGTTCGGGAGAAGGAGAACTCAGACAGGCTCGAATGGATACAGGGCCACATGCAGTGTGAGGGGCCCATAGAGGTAAGGACACTCAGACACGAGTATCTCGACTCTCGAGTCCCTGCTGCTATATTAAATATGGCCTCTGCAAAGCATTTCATGTCTGACAAGTCTTGAGCTGTTATCCAGGGACAGCAACAATTCCATTCTTAACTACAACGCTTGACAGTTTGCTTATTTTCGAACAACTTTCCTCAGCCATGCCTTGTTTTCTCTGCACTTTTTTCCCCCCCAGCACTTGGTCTTCAACTCGCTGACTAATTGCCTCGGGCCTCGCAAGTTGCTCCACAGCGGTCGGCTGTACAAGACCAAAAGCAGCAGAGAGCTGTGGGCTTTCCTCTTCAGTGATTTCCTCCTCCTCACACACAGTGCCAAACCCTTCTCCTCCTCAGGATCTGACAAGTTATTCAGCCCCAAAACAAGCATACAGCTCAAGATGTACAAAACGGTAAGCTAATCTCTGGTATAATATATATAAAAATATATATAAATGCACAGATGAACTATTCTTTCTCATCGTTTACGTTCTCTCGGCATTTGCCGATATGCATTTTATCTCCGCCAGCCTCTCTTCCTGAACGAGGTATTGGTGAAAATGCCACCCGACCCGTCCAGCGACGAGCCGCTGTTCCACGTCTCGCACATCGATCGCGTTTACACTCTCAAAACCGAGACCCTGAACGAGAGGCACGTGTGCAAAAATCTCGCGTTCTGTGTAACCACACGTCCGTGTTTCTGCGTGAAGCACTCACACATTTTTACTGCTTCCATTAGGGCAGCGTGGGTCCAGAAAATCAAAGCGGCGTCTGAACATTTCATAGAGACGGAGAAGAAAAAGAGAGAGAAGGCTTACCAAGGTAAACACAGCTACACGCTCATAAATATATCAGCTAATATTGACTATTGACTTTATCCCTTTGCAGAGCTGGTATTCCTATCATCTCCTCCGCTGCTCCCTTGTTAACTTTCCTTGTAGTGCCGGCTTGAGCTGAATGATATAATGACAAGCAGTTTCTTAGTGTCATCTGACCTGGAATCTGCTTGATCTGAAAATGATTGTTTGGTGGTCTCTGTGCGGCACCTTCACAAGTTTTCAGGAAATCAGACTCTACGACTCGTCCCTATGACCACTGGACTGTTTTCACCTACAGTGTCATATTTATACCGTGCACCGAGTATTCATTTGCACGCACTGGAGCTTGAATGGAGTGCTTTATTTTTACTTCCTTTTATTCCAGAGTTGACATTTTTCAGTCTGCATATTAAAAATCTACAATAAGTCAAGCCCCCTGCCAGGGTTAACAAAGTGTTCTTATTTGAACCTTGAAGTATGCATGTGTGTATTGTTCAAACATTATCCTAATTATGAATGGATGCTGCGTTTTTGTCATATATCTTACTGTCTTCTGCTTATTTTAGCACGCTCTCTAAAGTCCAGCGGAATCGGCCGGCTGCTGGTGACAGTCATTGAAGCCCAGGAGCTCAAGGCCTGTAAGCCCAACGGTGAGGCCCCGTGGCAACATGACAGTGCTAATGCATGCTTTGTAATTAAGTCCCGTTAACTCCTTTTCTCTTCAGGTAAGAGTAATCCTTACTGTGAGCTGACAATGGGAGCTCAGTGCTACACATCTCGACCAATCAGCGACACTCTGAGCCCAAAGTGGAATTTTAACTGCCAGTTTTTCATCAAAGACCTCTACCAGGATGTCCTCTGCGTCACCGTGTCCGAGAAAGATCAGTTCTCACCAGATGGTCAGTGGATAAAGGACACGCACATGCACTCATGCATAAAACAGTTGATTATTAGGCTTTTTGTCTAATTTTTCCTGCCTATACAGAATTAAAGGAACACTTAAAGTCTTGGTTTTCCTTTATTAAAGTAAATCAGCGGTCTTAACTTCTTTTTTTTTTTTTTCTTTTTTCTTTTTTTTGTCCGATGAGATGCGTTTCTTTTTCTCATTTTAATCATCTTACTAAATAAAAGTCTCCTCCTTCCTCTTTAGATTTTCTCGGCCGGGTTGAGGTTCCCGTGGCAACGATAAAGAAAGAGATGGAGAGCAAAGGAGCAGCAACCCGTCGCCTTCTGCTGCACGAAGTCCCTACTGGAGAAGTTCACGTCAAACTAGACCTACAGCTTTACGAGCCAACCAAATGAGGAAAATACATCTGAATACTCCATTAGACACACACACCACTTAATTTTCTAGTAATGAAGGACCATTAAAGTGCCTTTTTTATGCTCTTGCACATTACGCAATAATGGGGATTTTACTGTCCCTGCTTGTTCCACTGACCCTGAGCTTTTCAGCGACCTCAAACGATCCAAAACACGGAGATGATTGCCAATATTTTCATAATCGCCAGCCAGAAATGGAAAGTAACAAACGAGACTCAACGTTTCACCGGATTTTTACATTTCACTTTCGATTTGTAAATTCTTTTTTTTTTTTTTTCGGCACACTGCTAATTAAAGAATATAACAACATATCAGCCAGTTACACACACGTGTGGACAGTCGCACACTGTCTCACGTATCTTTATATTACAACTGCTGCACACTGCTGTATAATGTAATGTCAATGGTTAGCCTTATGGTGTAAGCTTGAGGTTTTATGGCAAGTACACCATTAAATCCCGAAAACGGCACTGGCATGAATAAAATGTATGTACAGTAAAACATTTTTCTGTGTTTGTCTTTCGAGTACAATGTCCAGGAAAATTGTGAAGTAGGTTTTTTATGTATGTTTGTTTGTTTTTATTTGGATGCACACAGTAGCCAAAGTCACTGTTAACTTGATGGTTCCTGCAGACATCCACATCTAGAGAACCAGCAGCTGGTCTGGTGGCACCTTCCATCTGATGTGGCTGTTGCACTGATGTGCAGTGGTATAGTGTTAGGCCTGGATGAAAAACATTTCAAACTTAAACTGTTAGTGGGATTTGTCAGTGAGCAGTATGGTGCTATAGTGTACAAATACAGTATATAAGTACCTGCTACACTTGCTTCTATCAGTCTCGACGACCACTGGCCTTTTAATGGACCCACAGGCTGGATATTTAGATGAGGCATGTAGACGTTTGTTGGCCTGAGACTTCACAGACTCACTCAGAGGTCGATGACTTTTAGTTCGCCGTTCAGCTTTTGTCCAGTGGAGTTTTTGCAGAAAGAAAGAAAGAAAGAAAGAAAGAGAGAGAAAGAGAGAAAGATCGATCTATCTCTCATTTGAAGAAGTTTTGACCTGAAAGTATTTTACACTGAAAAAGCAAAAGATTGAGATAAACTCCTAGACCACTGAGCAGTTAATGAAAATGCTCAATGCTAATAAGTACTTTTCAGAAGTACCTATTATAAATTAATCCAGCAAAAAATTAAGGGTACCTGTTGTGCTCATTTTCAGTTCCATATTTCCATTTTATACTCTTGGATTCTAGAGTTGCTTTACACAATTCACAGTTCAAAAAATATATATTTACTAAGTAAAACAACTGTAACTGTCATTATTGTGCTGATTTATAAACTCACCCTAGGCTTCATTAGGTACACCTCTTCAGCTGCTTACTAAAGCTAATACCTAGCCAATCACATGCTAACAAGCCAATTGTTATTTAGATATGTAGACATGATGAAGATGGTGCTGAAGTTTAAACTGAACGTCAGAATGGAAAAGTGAGGTGATTTAAGTGACTGTGATGTAAAGGACCCACAGCGCGTAGCTTTGCAAGCAGTTGAATGTTTATTTGCAAAATTTCCAGTGACTCTGTTTTTGGAGCTTTACAGCTGCCTGTCTCCAGTGCAAGTACACCCAGCTCCCTGGTCAGGTCCCGGCATCCTACTCAAATAGGGAAGGCATGATTATACAATGGAAATCAGCTGTGCTGGTCAGCCTTCCCCTGACACCATATCCTGAACCCACTGCTCCACCGCTCCCCTGTAGCTGAGCCACAAACCACACCATGCCACAGTGACTTTGCACGGTTGTTTGCTGCCAGATGGGCATTGTGAATATTTCAGAAACTGCTGATCTACTGGGATTTCTGCACAAATCCATCTCTAGTTTACAGAGAATGGTCCAAAAAAAAAAGAAAATATCCAGTGAGCAGCTGACAGGAAGGCAACTGTAACTCAAACACTTGAGAGCATTTCTGAACAGATATCACCTTAAACCTTGAAGCAGATGGGTCTACAGCAGCAAACCACACTGGGTGCCATGTCAGCAAAGAACAGGAAACCAAGACTACAATTCACACCAGCTGATCAGAATTGGACAACAGACGATTGAAGAAGCGCTGCCTGATCTGATTAGTCTCGATTTCTGCTGTGACATTTGGATAGGATCAGACTTTTGCGTAAATAACATGAAGGCGCTGATTCATCTATCCTTATATGAGCCGTGCTTATGGTGTAATGCGGGCCAGAGCCATTGCAGAGGGGACCCCACACGAACGCAAAGCAGAAGATGAAGCCTTGCCAAATATGTTTCCAAACCAACTTCCTTCCAAGCCAAATACTAGATATATGATGAAGCATATCTTGCCTTTGACTTCACCTGCACAAGTGCCAAGGTAGGTCTCCACGACAGAATTTGTTTAACCTGCGTCGGGAGCACACGCTGGGCTGTCCAAATCACAGACAAACAGTATCCCATATTCTTGATTTTTTTTAGTTCACAAACACTTCTTATAATGACAAAAAAATTCCTGACATTTTAGAGATGTTAGCTCTTTATACGCGAAGATTTTCTTGTAAAACAAAGGGGGGCTTAGCAAAAAACTGATGTGTAATGTCATACTTCGGCCTCTAAAACTGAAAACTGTTTCAACACCACAGCCTCTCTGAGTATTGTTGTTAACCATGTCTACACCTTTATGACCACAGTGCACCTTGTGCATCCTCTGATGGCAGCCTCCAGCAGAATAATGTTCCATATCACAAACCTCAAATCATCTCAAACGGACTTCCTGAACACGACAATGAGTTCACTGTACTCAAACGGCCTCCACAGTCACCAGATCTCAGTCCAATACAGAACCATTGAGATCTGGTGGATGCTCAGCTGAGAAATCTGCAGCAACTGTGTCATGCCATCATGTCAGTATGAAACAAAATCTCAGAGAAATGTTGAATCTGTGCCACAAAGAATTAAGGCAGCTCTGAAGGAAAAAGCAGGTCCGACCTAAAATTAGCACGGTGTACCTAATGAAGTGTCAGGTAAAAACTTTGGCCATGTTTATTGTGAGCATCCATCATGGTAACAGTATAAGACAGACAACAAAAAGCCATATTATATATATATATATGTGTGTGTATATATATATATATATATATATATATATGTGTATGTATGTATATGCCAATACTGAAGACTAAGCATTTGTATAATAGTTTGTCTTAAATTTCCGATTGGCTAGAAAAAACACAAAAAAGGGGAAAATATATAGATACCTGATCCCAAAGATGAGTAGAATCTCTTTCCTGTTGGTCTTTCATTTAAACGAAGGCCCAATGACCCCTTTAAGGAATCAGTGCATTAGCAGTAACACACACGAGACACTCTAATGTTGTTATGAAACATACTGAAGGGAAATACTCAAGTCACAGAAGTCACCTGGTTGTTCACCTGTTGCATTTTGATATTGAGAAGTAAAGGATCGTACTCCTGTGGATCGTAGGTCTCTAGAAAGACATTCCCCTGTGGATCAGAGATAACGTGGCAGTGAGATAAGTTAAACATTCATCTCATCTGTTTTTGCAGTAATAGGCACAAAACCTAAACATCGCCGTCCACAACAACACAAAAACTCTAGCACCAACATGAGGAGTCATTGACCTAACTTCAAAACTAATTTAAGCTTCAGCACCACCTTGGAGTTACAGACATGGAGGTAGTGATTGTAGAGGTTGTGGCGCCTCTTGGCCTCTGGGCAGCTGGACACATGCGCTTTCACTCTCTGCTGGATGGGAAACCAGACATGTTCAGTCCAGTGTTTGTGGAGCAGCTCTCTCCTCCTGAGCTCTGTAACATCACGCTGACTGAGGTAAAACTCCAACTCCTGAATGAAAACGCATTTCAATCAATATTGGAGGTATTTTTAATAATGAAAAATAAAATGTGAGGTGTGTCATTGTATTAGATGGACTACAGTACAATTAAAAACTAGTACCCTACCTTGATAAACCCATTTTCTGTCTCCTGTAATGGCTGGAGTATTTCCTTCACTTGCTGCTTCTCAGCCTTCATCTTTGCCTAAATGACAAGAAAGAGATTCAGGAATTCATCCTTTCCATTTTTTCTGTGAAGATGTGAGTTGACTGAGTGCAGTACCTGCAGTTGTCTGAGGGAGGTGTAAGAGAGCCAGTCCCGTTTGGTGGCCCACTCTGGCACATAAGACACCTCATTCCTTTTCTCTGGCGTTACAGACCTGCAGGTGCTCCTCGTCCTTTCACGCTGCTGTGAGCTGCTCCTTCTGCTCTTCTTGCTCTCCGTGGTGTGCTTCACATCTGTAACGCACTCCTGAAACACCAGATGTATATTGTACGCTGTAGTTACTGTGTGCAGTGCATAAAGTTTGCTTGAAATTACAGTATGAATAATAAATGAATGGTTCCAACTACAGTGATGTGCAAAGCTCTTGAGCCACAACTCATTTTTTTATCCTTGTATCTTACCATTTTCAGAGTGATGGGTTGTTGTTGTTTTTTTTAAGGTACTTACACTGACCTATTACATTTTGACATAAAAAAGCCACCTAATGCAAGAACTGAAACTATGTTGTATATACACATACTGGACATCATGGCTAAGAACAAATTTTAAACTATCTTTAGGCACTTTGTTACTAGCAGCGTGTTACAAAAACACATAATTTCTTTCACATTTCTTTAGTTGAATCTATGGAAAATTCAAAAGACAACACAGTTCGACAGACATAAAATAGATCGAATAGTATAATTGCACCAGGTAATTGATTCTCAAAGAGCTATTTTGTGAAGAGATCCTGGCATAGTGCGCCATGTGTCCTTAATATTTTTGAGGATAGTGGACAAGGGGAAGACAAAAGAAAAAGTGGCAGGCCTAGAAAAACACGAAAGTACATGAAAGTCACGTTCTTAAGGAACAGGACTTTAAAAAAAGCAACGAAGGAAAAGAAAAGGCAAAGACCTGAGAGATGCATCTGGCCTTTCAGTCGACCAGTCTACTGTTAATTGAAGCCTCATCAGAAATGGTCTCACTGGAAGGTCGGCTGAGGTATGCTAAATTACACAAGAACTGGTCTGAAAATCAGTCGCAACACGTCAGATGGAGCTTGAAACTTTGGTTAAAATTGTCATCAATATTTACAGAAGCGGTCAGGAAGCTACAACAGTGAGTCTCTACAGTTGGAGATCTTGTGAAATTTGATGAATTTATAAAACACAGCACCATCAGATATTGATCCACCATTTGATATCATCCAGAATGCATCTGAATGGTGTCAGCTTCATTTTTTCAGTATGACAATGATCCCAAACACACTGCCATTACAGTAAAAGCCCAGAGTTCAGACTGCAACATTACTGAAGCATTCTGGGATCATCTTGGCAAAGAACAGAATATAAAACAGCAAACATCCAAAGATTTCCATTTCCTAAGCAAATAATTTAAAAAAAGAGGGGTATCTCAAGAATTTTACACAGTAATGTACATCTCTTGTTTTCACAGCATTCAGTACTTTGAATATATTTACAGACTGCAGAGTCCTGTGTAGACCGAACTCTTGAAATCCAGCCAAAGTTCACATAGAGAGAAGATCATGTCCATGTACACGAATGTAGAGTCCACCACACCCATCACTACACGGAAACACAAGCAGCTTCTCGCAGTTACATTAACACGTAACACGTTATATGTGCATTTTTACACTCTGGTGTAAAAGCTAATGACACTGGTCATTTTTATGACAGCGGTTTTGGCATCAGTGCACAGGTACGTGTGCTTATTGTTAGGTTTTATTGTTGCAGTAGATAGGCTAGACTCTTTGTTTTGCATTTAACCTGATCCGGGACCGCGCCTCCTTTAGTCCTTATTTAAGTGCGGGTAACAGTGGCTACCGTATCTGTCAGTAAACTGAAACCTTTTCATTCATTTTAAAAATAGACTCTGAGATTGTATGTTCAGATATGATACGCAGTGCAGTTAGGAAAGCCAGGCATGTCAAACTCATTTTACATTGTGAGCCACATACAGGGCACTTTAATCTTAAGTGGGCCAGTGAAACATCAACCACACATTTAACCCCCGAGATATTTTAATATAATAAAAAGAAGAAAGAAAAAAAACTATCATCTTTGAATTAACTGATTTGGTTAATTAAACATGAATTACACATTCATTAAATTTTTCATTAATTAAAATTGGAAATAACTCTAAATGTTTTAAACAAAATGAATTGACATTTAAGTCATGCATATATTTAACTAATTATTTCCCATTTTAATTAATTAATTACGTGTAATTAAAAATTCAATATTTATATGTATTTATTTAATTATTTATTTAATTCACTTTGGCACTTGAGGCCCTCCGTAGACTGCGTGCACATACCGTATACTGAGAGCAGGAGAACAAATACAGAAGAAGAAGAAAGACTGGAGATAAATTATTAGGTGGTGAAAGGTCACAGTCTCACTCTGCTGTGAAGTGCAAACTGCACAGAGTGTCCCACGTTCACAAGAAAAAAGTGTGCTCATCAAAAGCCAAATTTTAAACAGAACATAACACCACTGCAGTGCTGCCGAGCAAAACCACTTACACTGCCGATGCTCTTTAATTAAAAGTTTCATTAACAGCAGTATATTTAACATAATGGGAAGCGGGTTGGTATTGAGCCACCCAGTAGCTCCTTTTGTGTAATATACAATCCACTTCCGAGCTTTCTTTTTACTACACTCCGACTTTTATGAGGATGCTCTCTTATTTATTATTACCTCTGATTTTAACAGGCTGACAGGAAAAGGTGAGTGCACGGCGATCAGACCACTGGGACCCTTCTTCTTCATGTGGCTCATCTCTACATCACGACAAAACAAGCAGCCTGGAGTCAGCGACATGCTGGTAGTGATAAACGATAGACAGTGTCAAAGAACAACACTGACTGAATTTACTCATCACTTACTCCATACCTGCTAATTAAGTTGCTTTAATTTCATTAAAAGCCCACGTCTCCATTACAATGTGGTTGCTTCTTACCTGTGCTGATTTGAGGACTGAAGTTCGTGTGGCCAATTTACCAAAACTCTCCGTGCTTTTAGGTCACGTGCAACACACATCATTTTGGAAAAGTGTGCAGACTGCTAACTTTTACCCTGGGCTCAGACTTACTTTTCTAACGGAGCCAGTAAGGAGATACCTCCTCCAGGTGAACCACCGTCTGAAGAGGGTTTCCGTTGCCATGACGCCGACACGCAAGCGAGCCTGGGGCGAGCACGCGCAGAGACGTCGTACGTAAATGGCGAAGGTTCTGCGTTCTGTTGCATTAGTAATATACAAACACTGTCCAGAAATTTAGTATGCAGAAAATGTTACACACACAATTAGCTGCTCGTGTTTTAAGTTACCCAGGCTGCAGACTCACTGGACTACATATAGGCTGTTTACATCATTACTCCACGCTGCATTAACTGTATTTGTGGAAAGTGATTTCCCCACATCTGTGCTCAGATTATGCAAGTCTAGACGAGTCATGCACCAAGAGTAGTAGGTTTTGAAGCCCCTGACTGTTGGATCCTCTTTAATGTGCGCAGAGATCAGCTGAATAACTAATGTTAGGAGGTCATCATATTTAGCAGATGTTTGGGCAAAGGTGGGGAAAACTACAAAAAAATTCAGCATAGATGCACTTCAAGAAGAAAAGTACTCTTATAAGATTTTTACTTATAACATTTTATATTTAAAAAAAAAAATAAGAGGGTAAACTCGTTTAAAGTCCCAAAGGTTGAAAAGTCTCTTTAGGCGACACCTTTCACGCCCGAGGAGGGTCTTCCAGCCAATAAAAACTTCCGCTACACGGTGGAGTAGGTTCAAGCGTTGTAGCCTTGCTTCTAGGACTTAATGCGCCGGTTGACACCTGAGGTGCGCTTTGACGGTTCTCCTGCGGAGAAAGCGACGACTTAATGTTTGGGTATTAGCTGCGTAAAAGAGGCAGGGCAGGGCTTGGCCAGATCATAACTTCGTCTTTTTCATTTCTTTCTCGCTTTTCGTTGCTGGGGTCAGCACAGGGGGGAGGCTACATGGATTGGTGGACTTTGTTGGCAGCGAGTATTGCCCTACTCTGGATTTTCTGCTTTATAGACGGTAAGGGAAAACGGCTTTTTAATGGTTTTATGGCACCTGTCCACTAACCTATAAACGCACGGCACAAGAGACCAGGAATCACTCTACATAACATGTTAAAGTGGTTGTGGATTCTATTGTAGCTCATATTTCGAGTGTATTCCCTCGAAAGGTGGATGCACTGAGCAGATGAAACTCTACAGATTAGGGAATAGTTTGTGTCCCAAAATGACACAAATAGCTAAAATGGGCGCAGGTGGTGCAGATCGCGTCACTAACCAAAACCTTCAGTTTCTGTACGTTTTAAATGAAAAAATAAGATATATTACATAATTAATATTGTTTTATTAAACTCTTTTGATGAGGCAACCACACTTGATTGCTTCGAGATGACGGGGCGGGGAGAGGGGGCAATACAAACAATTTTGAGTCTTTATTTAGAGAGTGAATGGTTTGTGCTTTAGGTCAGGTGGTTGTCAGGGTACTTTTACTTGCCGAAAGCTCGCTTTGCGTGCTCAGTATACCCGCCGCCCAGCCGGCTGGTGAGCAGACTTTAATCCAGTGGCAGACGCTGTTTGTGGTTCTCGACATTAGCCACGGTGTTAATTTAGACTCCAGCTTGACCCTGTTACCTTCTTATCTCCAGGCAACGCCGTGCTTGAGCTGCGGTTGCTCTTCCACGCTCTGACCAAAGCCGCTTGTCACCTGTACCTGGCCCTGCTCCCGCTGCGCCGAGCCGCCACGCACTTCTACGACAGCGCGCGGTACTGGGTCAACCATGCCCAGCAGGGCCCCTCTCCTCCAGGCTACCTCCATCAGAGCGAACCCCTGGCCAGGAAAGGCACGCTACACTTTCTGGAGGGCATGTGCGTGGTGTGCGAGACGGTGCCCAACATGATGGGCGCAGCGCTGAGCGTCGGGGCCGCTTTCTGTCATATGCTGCAGGGAGGTTTCTACATCCTGGCTGCCACGCTGCGCACCATCCAGATCAACCTGTTCTCACAGATGAACGGCGAGAAGGAGAGGTGGGACAAAGAGCGGCTAAGGGCGAAAGAGGGCGAGAAGAGGCTCAATTCCAAAGTGCTGGAATACATCTCGGTGTTTTGTCAAGACCCCGTGAGCGCTTTACGCATCAAGGTTGACGTGCCACCCGTGTACAGATAATCTTTTTCCCGTGGCTAATTGGCACATAAGGGGCCTTCTTCTAACTGCTGAGGGGTTAGAAGTACAGCAGAGTGTTGATTGGTTTGCAGGGAGGGCAGGAGGTTGAACTCTGACTTCTGGTTTTCACTCACTGTTGAGGGGAATTAGTTACCAACGGAATCAAATAAATTATATTTAAGCACGTGTGGGAAAAGACGAATAAAACTATGGTGCATTTTGTTACAACTGTTTCACATTTATGGAAATGTAAAGAAAATAAATGTCTCAATCAAACAAAACCTGACATCTTTGCTTGTTTTGGCCTTTAGAGCTTTATTGCTACATTCTTTTATACCAAATCTTACTGGCAACCAAGTTTATTTTAAAGTGCTCTCTTATTCATTATCTCAGTCATTAATAATACATCTATGGCAATATATTTACCAAAAAAATAAGGATCAGCAATAGAAAGTATGTTATTATTCACCTACTGATTCTGGTTACAGTCAAACTAAATCAGCAATAGGCCACCAACATTTATCCTGCAGGGCTTTTTAGCTTCATCTCAGCCTTCTCAGGTCTCAAACCCATGTCAGCAAGGACACAGAGGTAGCCAACATTCAGTAGATTAAGTCTGGCTGGCATCCGGGATCAAGTATTTTGCCTGTGAGCTCAGACTGCATTTGCATCTTTACACAGTCAAACTGCTAAAGAGACCACAGGGATGAAAATGAGGAAGAAGAAGTAATGAAGAGACAGGCAAGTTTGGGGATGGGGGGAGCAGGACTGTGAGCTGATACTGAAGATGGATTTACTCTACTTGACACTAAAGTCTTGCGTCAGGTATAGCGTGGAGGCTCTCAGGGGGGATTTTTCCAGCTACAGTGAAAGAAGAGGAACAAAAACAAAAATAAGAAAGATCCCTCAGGCGGGTGTAGTAAACAACTGTAAGCTAATCGGTAATTGTATATGTAAAATAATCTGATCATTTTAAAGACAGCAAGGTAAAAAATAGAACAAAATTCTCAAGACGGACACAAAACAGCAGCTTTATCTTTACTGGAATATCACAAATAATCTTACAGAGTATGTCACCAGTTCTTCTGACAGCTGCTTTGTTCACTTTGTATTCGTTCTGCTGGGACCTGAGATGAGAAGAGTGCATGTGTAACTTTGGCATCAGCATTATGGACGGCTTCTCAAACCACCAAAGAAAATGAGCTTAAAACCAAACAGGGCTGCAGGTTTAATCTCATTACTCACGCCCTCAACTTTGTCACTGCCTCCAGTCTCCGCAGTGCGGAAAGAACATTTTTCTGTGTGTCAGAAGAGAGGACTTCAAAGGTGTGAAGATCACCTGCAAAACAAAAAACCCAAAAAACTGTGAGTTATCTGCAAGTTATCAGGTGGCAGACAACTCTAGAGGTCAGAGGTCATTCCACACACTCAGTTTTACCTGAGAGGATGAGTTTTGTAGCCAGGTTTTGCACAGCAGGTAGGAACTGCTTCTCCGTAAACACGTGAGCTCCGTTTTCACACAAGTACCTGAAGATCAGCTGGACATGAGGGGAAAAAACCCCAAAAACATCATTAAAACGTTGGTATATTAATGTGGAAATAAAGTCAAATTATGGTCAAAAAGTAATAAATGCTTTGCCTAAAATTTAGTCAATAGTAAGTTAACAATTTTACAAATAATTTTCATGTTAGCAGATGTTAATGTTTTCCAAATGGTTAATAGTTTAGTTGTAAACCATCTTGACCACCATTTGATGGTTACTGTGAAGTTGCAAGAGATTCTTTGAAGTCATTAAATATTGTACTGTGCATCTATAAATCTATAAGTCTATAAACATTAGACACAAGATGGAAATAAACTGATGTTTGGAATATCCATTTTAAATCACATAAGTAGGACTCGTGTCTTTAGTTTCAGACTCAGTGATATGAACTGCATCTCCTCTCTAAAGATAATCTTAATATATGTAAACCAGGAAGTACACAAAACTGTATTTGTCTTACTAAAAGACAAAAAGTTTTCGATATACTTTTGCTAATGCAGATAAGCTCCCACAAAATTGAACTCTTTATGGTCATAAAATGTCTTAATGACAATATTTATAATTTTTCAAGTTTCAAAGATGCAACTACAGCATGTCTCTTTATGTCATTAGAAACTATGCCATGATTGTTATATTTTCATAATCTGTTATCTGATAACAGTGGTTAATGTTTAATGACATTTCTTAGAATACAATAGAAGGTCCGTAATAAGAAAAAAAACTTTACAACATCTAACCAAGAATCTTCACAACAGTCACTCTCCACGAAATACACTTAATCACAGAGAGAGATACTCAAGTTAGAAGGACCTGATATGAGTCTAAGAAGGGTTGCAGCAGCTTCTGCAGAAAGGATAACACTTCCAGCCCCGTTTCCAACACGGTCACTTCCTGTTCACTCATGTGGACTGCTCCACATTTCTGCAGAAGTGAACATGCCTCGTCAAAGTCCTAAATGATGGAGGGGCAGACATATGCAATATGAGTAACAATAATCTGTCTCATTGTTAATCACACACAAGTGTGTATGAATATGATAGTAGCAAAACACTGAAGCACTATAAGCACAAAATTTCTTTCATTAGCTCTTCCTGTGAATTGGATAAACGAGAGGCTACAGTGACCTTGGCCTTTTACCCAGTTCATGCACAGAATAATCGTGATCCTGACAAACATGGCTGTTACCTGCGATGCCCTGCCAGGGATGAAGATGAATTCATTGGCGAAGACGTCCCGCAGGAAGCAGAAGAAGCTGAACAGCTCATCTGTGAACAGAAAAAAGTTAAACAAGATGTGTCCATTCATGAGACTCAGAATCTGCAACTGCACCTAACATTTACCCTTCTGTGTGCTTTTTGTGATGTGGATGGCAGTAGCAAGTATTCCTGGACGCACAAAGACATGCAACGCCTGATTCCTGTAGGAAACCAGCATCAGCACCGCCGCCGCCGTCCTCATCACACCCTCCTCTGGGCTGAGTGGATCTTGGCTCGCAGGGTCTCCATCCTGAACCAGGCAGACACGGCCCGCTTTATGATGGACGATGGAGTGATGAAGAGCCACGGTGGATGACATCACGTCTGAGTCTGGGGTGTGTGCTGCAAAACGGGTGTAAAGTTTGAGGGTCACATGACCTTCAGAAAGTCATGCGTGCATGTGTGTGTGTTGAAGTGTGCACACGTGCCTGCATGTGTGAATGTCCACACACAGGACACCTGTGAAGTGAGACAGTTCAGTGGAGTCCTCTTAGGATAAGTTACTTAAAGTGCATTAATCCACTGAACATCTCCTAAGTGATTCTGGACACTTGTGCCAACTTGCATTCACCTAATCTTTGTGATCCACACAGGACCGGGTCAAAAGGAGCCTATGCAACAGCAAGGAAACTACTCAGTTACTCCTCTGCATTAACAGCGTCTGGTTGTCTAGCAATGCAATATGCTAAGGACACCTGCTGGTCACTGAAGGGAAAGCAAGCTTCATTAAATGCCCACTATAAGCAAAGCCTATATTGTTCTTAACCCTAAGCTTGATGCTGCTGCTTTCTACACAGTATAATTAAAATAAATTGATATCTTTGAAATCCATCTGGCCCACTCACCAGGCCAGTTCAGACGGCCCCTGAAGTCCAGCACCAGCTTCCTGAGCCAGAGTGTTTTTTCCGTGAGCCCATGCCACTGCAAACCCTCTTCTGTTAAAGTTGTGATTGGAGCCTGGAGCAACAGGCAAGCCATCAGAGACCAAGGACTGATCAATGAGCCCTCCTCCTGGGTTCGCACAATCAAATGAGCCACCCAGTTCACACAGTCCTGGATCTCCGTACTTGGTCTCTGTGGAAGATCTCTAAACAGAAAACGAGGTAGATTCTAAAGTTACATACAGGCTTTGAAGGTTTACAACGACAAAAATATTCATTTAAGTTGTATCACTGTTACACTTGTTATGCTTTTGTTGATTTGGTTCATTTTACACTTACTATGAGTAAGAAAAAATAAATAAAAACACATTTCAAAAATGTAAAAGGTGTTTTATGCACTTCATTTGAACTGCTTATATATCACTAATGGAGATTACATTAACAGAATACATAAATGGTAAATCATAAAATCATTTAATACTCACTTTGGTTGGTGTATACTCAGTACTCACAATTTTTAGCTACAGCCAATTGTGACTTTGGCACACATGGCTACCATGTCTTGCATAAACAGAAAAAAAAAGCAAATCTGTACCTTGGTATGAGATTGTACTCGCTCCGATTTATCTTTCCCTCACACAGCTGTCGAACAGACAGGGGGCGGCCAAAGTTCACATGCATGCAGCCATAATCTTCCTGCAGAACTCTGCTAGCTTTAAACAGTCCCTGCAGTGAAAGAGCGAGGGCAAGAGGCCTGTAGTTTCATATCTTTCAGGACCAAAGATTACATGGGAAATGTTATCAAGTCAGCAATGAGACGAAACTTACGGTGGTGCTTTCTTTGGGTTTGGGGACACCCAACAACTCAAGTGCAAGCAATGACTCCTCCACTACTCTGTCATAGCTGATACTAATGGGCACCAGCGTAATGTCAAACACCTCACCTTTAAAATATGGCTCCAGCACCATGTCCATCATACCTGCAGACAAATGCAGATGTGGCACCAAGATGCTCAAAACATGTATAAGTAAATATGTAAAAATACATATGGAAATAAAAATAAGTTGAAAAGAATATTCAAATTACACAAAATGATCTAAAAATACTGTAAACTTGTTTGACTTTTCACAATTAAAATATCCTAAACTGTGAGTGCATGATCCCTTGGTGTGCAAAAGTAAAGTACTGTACAATGAAAAGGGTACAATGGCCCTTTAAGGTCAAACCTGTAATAAAACACAACAGAAATAGAAAAAACACAGCTAAATCTCACAAAAAAAACCCTTAAAAAACAAAAAAGACCTCACATAACACAATGGAAGTGTTTTTGGGGAGACAATAATGTGACGGACCAGCTGCGGAAGTGACAAGCTAACAGTAAACAGCTAATAGCAAACACCTACATTATTAAATGAATCTTTTAAGTGAGTCTAAGTGTAATTGTTTGCATGTTTTGGTCCATCACCTTATTGTCTCTCCAGAAACTCTTCTGTTGCATTTAGTGAAATTTCTTTTTTCTTTCCCTACTTCAATTGTTTTATTCAAATTCTGTTGTGGGTTGTTTTTTCTTTGTTTGTTTTTTCACCATTTCTGCTTTGTTTTATTCAGTTGTATTTTGTCTGCTTGTGCTGGATTTTTCTTTTTTCTGGTGTTTTCTTATCTTGCAGTGCATTTGACCTCCCCGGGCCACCATAGAAAAAGGTCATCATGCTTAACTGCTATAAAATTAAAGCAACAAAACCTAAAAAAAACCAAAAGTCCAAAATAATGAGATGCACACACTTTGATATCCTGGGGAACAGCAACAAAAACAACAAAGGTGTACATTTAGACACTTACCAAGCTTTGGCACCACAGACTTCAGTGTGCGACTCCTGAAACCCTCTACATAAAACTCCAAAGGAGCACATCCTGTCTACAAAAAACACATTAAGCTGTTGGAAGCCTTCTTCTTTTAATTGTTAAATACAGAAGCTGACTGCCAAAGATGCACTTAGGAATACTTTTAAAAAGTCCTTGTCTTACCCTGACAATTGTTCGGACGTATTCTGACAGCACCGCCCAGTACAGCTTGTCAGAGCCGATTGCTCTTCGGATAAAGAAAGCTCCGGAGCGACGCAGAATCTCTCCAACAACCTTCATGCTTGCAAGAGCTTTAAAGAGAAGGAGTCGGAACAAAAAAATAAACAATAATAATAATAATAATAATAATATTTGGATGCTACGATGCAATCAAAATGGATATAATGTCGTGTATAATTAGTATGATTTAAATAACACTTTGTTGTCTTAATTCAAATAGATACTTGCGAATTCCTGCAGCTATGACAGGTATTGGGATGTCGTAGGTGAACAGGATGAAGGAGACAATCAAGAAGTCCACATAACTCCTGTGATTGGGCATCAGGATCACAGGACTCTCCTGGATGGCTTGCTGCAGCTGCAGTGACAGAAAATTTTAACTTCCAAGGTTCTCTGTATAGTAAATAGTAGTAAATACTATAGTAAAGAAAATCTATCAGAATGGTTGTGTGACCTCTAAAGAGCTACTGTTGAAACAAACTGGCCAATAACTGATTAAAGTGTATTGATTTCTGATGAGTCCTGACCATGTTGAGTCCTTCCATGTTGACATAGATGCTTCTGAAGAGTCTCTTGAACACCTTATTGACAGTGTAGGCCATCAGCCTGATAAACCCCAGCTGCAGATTGTGAGACATTTCCTCCAAAATCCCACGAGCCTCTTGTCTCACCTTCTCCACGGATGACCCCGTCTCCAAGGCAATCTGAGAGGGAAAATGTAGGGGAGGAAAAACTGACTATTTTGACAACAAAACAATAAAAACTATATTTTTTTAAATAAATAAAATGACTGACCTCTTTGGCAATATAGCGCAGATACTGGGACTCCAGTACAGCTTTCTTGAGGTCAGAAGTGGAGCTGTATGGGGCTCCTTTGTACGGTTGAGGGTTAAAGGTTCTCAGGGCATAGCCAAGATCAGTTGTGCGTCTCCTCTCCTCCAATATATCCGTAAACTCCTCCTCATCCTTCAGGCTTGCAGTGCCTGAATCTTTATACTGAAGGAAGGAGTAAGGTTCATGTTAAAAGTCTCAAAGTTAAGATGTTGGAACATCTGTAACAGGATAGAAAACAACAACAACACTACTAATCTACCAACTCAGTAACGTGGGTACAGAGCAAGATTGTTTTGAATACGGATTTATTAGCACCACATTTTTTATACTGTACACATTCTGCTTTAATTCAAGGGGTCTAACAAATTTACTGCATTACCCATTTAGGAATTATATCCATTTGTATGCACAGCGTCCCATTTTCAGAGGTTATAAATTAATTGGACAGTTGACTGATAAGCAATTTCATGACAAGGTTAGGTTGTTCCCTTGTTATTTCGTAACACATAAAGCTAATAAAATATGTGGCATTGATTCCAACTGCTGAATTTGCATTTGTAGCTTTTCACTTGAATTTTTATTACAGAAGTTAAATGTAAACTGAAATAAATCTATCAGACACATAGTAAAAAACTCTACAATCTGGTTCATTTTGCAAAAATAATAAACTGCCAATCACAACAACTTCTGAAAGTTCGCGTGTATTTATATTAAACCAAGATTTCCTTGTACCAGAATGACGGTAAGACCAAAGCATGACTAAGAAGTTAAAAGCGCACATGATCCGTGGCGTACCACATCATCTGCCAAACATGGTGGCGGTAACATTATGGCATGGTATGGTATGGTATGGTATGGTATGGTATGGTATGGTATGGTTGCTAGTGAAGCTGGATCACTGGTGTTTCTTGATGATGTAAGTACTGATTGAAGAAGCCGGATGATCTGTTAAGTGTACAGGGCTACACTCTCGCCTTGGACTCAAGTCAAGTGCTGCAAAATTGATCGGACACTGCAAATGGATGATGACCTAAAGCATACAGTAAAAGCATCTCAAGCAAAAATAAATGGGATGTCCTTTAATAGTCAAACCAGCAGAGCAGCTTTTTAACTATTAAATTCAAACCTAAAGGCACTTAATGCAAAACTTTCTTAAAACCCTTGAATTAAAGCTGCAAGCTCACAGAAAACAGACAAAAACTACAGAAATAAATCCATTTAAAAAAATGCTATAATTCTTATAGAGCAGACTGTAGTTTTGTAAGACTCTTTATTTCTTTGGTAAATAAAATAAAATAAAAAAGAGGGGGCGGGGGTAAAAGATAATATATGTGGACAACAACTATTCACCACACTGTTATTTTGAACTGTTATTTTACATCCCTATAGTTATCCCGTTAATGTGTTAATTGTTTATTAACCTTTTATACAAGCACTAGTTTTGTTTATTTTAACCGTAAGGAAAAACTGACGTATTGTTACTTTGGAAAAGTGGTCTGAGACAAATTCAATTATTAAATCACAAAGTTTATCGAGTTAAAACCATAAAAGTCGTTATCTCCTCGCTGCTCTGTTCTGCAGGCTGCTGTGACCTGCCAACACTGGCTGGTGAAAAACTATTAAGCAACAGCGGCTTACATACAGTCGCTGTTTTTCTTAGTAGGCCAAAGTTTGAGCAGCTTAAGGCGGCCAGGCTCCACAGGACACCCCTGCCTGCATAATTAACAGCAAAAACAAGCCCTGCTTGAAGGCAGACGAAAGCGAACATCGCTACAGGTTTCCTTCAGGCGGTCTCCTTCTGGGTATTATATATTTTATAGTCGCCGCTAACTTTGAAAGGTTTAAAGAAAAGCGTCGACGGGCCCGAGAGAAGATAAAAACAGACGCGTTTAAAACTTGCTTCTTACCGTACTCGTCATTCTTTGCGGACACTAACACTGAAGCTGACTGGTGACTGGCCTCAATGACTGTCTTTCTTGTGCTTGGACGCTATCTTCGCTCCACACTGCGTGAAATATGCAGCACTTCGGGGCCCGGGGCCAATGGTGTGCCTGGGTTTTGGAAACTCCTCCCGCACATTGTAATACTCAACCCTCTGCTCCCAAGTAACCCCCCTCACCCCCCGCGCGCTGTTGAGTACGATAGCTAATGTTTTAAGTGATCTCGAGTTTGTCTGATGTGGAAAAAAATGTCTGAATATTTTTGGAGGAAACATAACCAAGAATTAAACATCAACTGAGCGTGCACTCCACAGGGACTGATTAAATTATCGTTGTTTTTTTTTGTCAGTTTTGCTGGTTTGGAGCATTCAGATGTGCTTAAGATTATTCACATTCACGACAGCTGTCAATCTTCCCAGAAGTGCACTTCCCATCAAATTCACCCTAAAAGGCAACACTCAGAGAAACTGCAAACCCCCCAAGAGTTCCAGGTGTACCGGCTTCAGTTACAATGTTAAATGTACTAGGCTTCTGGAACAATGTCCTTTTGGACAGATGAGAGCAAAGTGGAGATGGTAATGCACAGCCCCACATTTGTTGTGCGATATCTGTGCAAACTGGCAAGCACAGTGGTGGACGGGTCATGATTTGGGCACCTTGCAGTCTTTGAGTCAATCATGAACTCCTCTGTGTACCAAAGTCTTCTGAAGGCAAATGTTAGACCTTCTGTCCAACAGCTAAAGCTTGGTCAAAACTGAGTAACTCATTAGGACCATGATCCCAAGCCTTTCAGCAAATCTATCAGCATCCCCGTCAAAGTCAAGATAGTAAAATTGATATACTTTGGCAGGACCTTAAGAGAGATGTGCATAAGTAAATGCCCACAAACCTCAATGAAATGAAGCAACATTGTACAGTGGTGGCGTACAGAGTGGGGCAAAATTCTTCCACAGGGTTGTAAGAGACTGATAAAGTCATGCAGAAAACAATGACATAAAGTTATTGCTGCTAAAGGTGACCATACAAGCTAATAAATCACGTAGAACTACTAGTACTACTACTGAAGTCCTTTTGGTTGACCTTCGCCCTGGCCTCCACCCCTCCGTCCACTCAGTCTCGAGCTACAGACTCAAACATGCTTCACCAGTCAAGAGCAATTGGTATCAGTTTCTTCAGTGGTGAGCAGTCTCAAAATGAAGAGCAACCACAAAAATGAAGGTGAACATTTTTGTAAATCTTCATTTTATTTATGTATTTTTTTGTTGCCGAACAATGATCATCTCATGAGTTAGGCAAGCAGAGGAGTCTTTATTGTTTCTATTCACACATAAAGTGTTTACCCCAATGTCATTTATGAGTCCGACTGCACCAGTTTTACAAGCAACTGTTCAAAAGAGAGCAAAATGCAGATCACGTTCACAGCTAAGGCAAAAATAAAAACATTTTCACGCTACTTTAGCTCTTTCATTGAAAGAATAATAGCATTGTTAAAGCATTATGTACACACACACACACACACACACACCATCTCTTAGAAACTATACTACAGGCTGATAATACTCTGCCAATTTTATTTGTTAAGTGACTCAGTCCCTGTTTACATATTCATATGACCGCATTATATGATATAAAGACCCTTTTTTTCTTAAAATACTATGACCTCTCTTAGCTGCTAGCAGTAGCAGAAGTGTACGCTACATCTTACACAGTCTGCATCTTATAGAGTAACGTAGACTACATGAACTATAACAGAAAGGCGAAAAACTGCACCTCACAAACTGAAATCACATTCTCACCACAACACATGCAGACTCTGAATAGAAAAACAAATATTTCACCAATCCCTCTCGCAAATAAGGAAGACGATGCATTAAAGTGTTGTGCTTTTCTGTCCTGACACTCACTGGCTCGGTCGCCTCACATATGTGTTGCTACATAGTACAAATGCACGTGGAGAGCTGCACTTCCATGCTGATTGAAGGCTGTGTGTAAACTAAAGAGGACAAAAAATGGCATCGGTTAAATAAATATATAAATAAACGCAGAAATAACGCCAAATGTAGAATTCAACTGAAGATGCTGGTTTAACTATACTGTTTTAATTTAAGCCATGTATGTATGTGGAAATGTTTACACCACTTCTGGCCCTGCAGAGCAGATGATCACAGTAAGAAAATAAATTCCACGTTGACTATTTGGCACAAATTTAAGTAACCTGCTTTCTCGTTATGATAAACAGAGGCCATAATTCAGCTATAGTGTGTGTTAAAGAACTGTCTAGGCCATACATTGTAGTCTAGCTACTGATATATTGCCAACACTCCCTATAAAATAGTATCCATACTAAGCTGCCTGAATAAAATACTAATATTTTATTCCTCACTACACATACATACTTTTAGTCAGATGACCCCAAAGTCCATCTTTTAATAAAAGTGCGCTTATATCCATCTTGTACATTAAGACTATTCACAGCAGATTGCTTTACTCGTTTACTAGTTTTACTCTCCGCTGTCCACTTATAAAGTGCTCCATCTTCTGTTGAAAAAACAAAACAAAAACTCAACAATTATACACTCGCACACATCATTCTCCAACCCTCTGCTACATCTCAAGCACACCATCATTCAGTCCTTGCTCCAAAGGCCAGAGGTAGTCGGTCAGCTGCTGGAGCTGGCGGTCTGTTGAGGTGTAGTTTCCTGACTCTCCACCAGGGGGAACTGCTCCCTCCAGTAGGTGAAGTGGCTGTAGGTGTCCGAGCAGGGGAAGTCAGAGGAGGACGCTCGGGCCTTCAGCGGAAACACGTGGTCAACGACCTCGCACAAACGTACGTATCTGAAGAGAAGAGAGGAGAGCGAGATGATGCAGTGATGCTGTAAGGGCCATGAGAGCAATCCAGTGGGACCTGGGTGAAGGACTTACGATGAGATGTTGGTCTTGGCGTGCTCCTGCACCAGCTCCCCTTTGGGGTTCACTGTAAAAATCCTGTTTAGTGACACCCCAACTTCTTTGTACGAGTATACATCCTACAAAGACAAGAACAGGGGCATTTTTAATGTTAGATATACTGGATATTAGACTTAAACAGTGCAAAAAATACCTAAAAAGCTTCAATTTACCCTCAGTTAACATCCAAACTCACTTTTATGGTGAGAAATAGACTAAACTATAAGCAAATATAACTGTCTGTAAGCTCTGCAGAGCCGCATGTGAGTTACCGTCGGTCTGTTGCCGAATGCTGCGTAGAACGGCTGCTTGTTGGGGTAGAAGAGGTTCTTGATATCTGTGAGACACTCTACCTTGAACTTCTCCGGCTTCTTCTCTATCACCTCCCTGTGAAACACAATCAGCACTGCACGATGAGTTCCTCCTGCATCCTCTCATGTGCTAATATAGAAAAACAGATGCACGTTTGTGATATGAAATACCTGTGCAGAGCTGAAAAGAGGCTGCTCGGGCTCAAGAGGACGGGGCCCATAGGAAGCATAGTGCCTCTCTCGTTGACCCAGTTGAGGTAACCTCTAGTCATGTCAGCCATGCCGATCGCTCGGGCTGAGCAGTACAGGAACTTGTAGCCATTTCTGATGTGGAGAGGAAGAGATTAATATTAACCAAGTTGTGTCAATAGAGAGTTGAAATTACTAAATAATTTCTTTAACTTTGTAAAAGCATTTCTTTAAGAGCTTTATTTTATTTCTATAAAATCTCCTTTATGCTTTACTTTAAAACTGAGAGTAGACTGTTAACAAAGTAGTTCTTACTGGCTGACTTTGTGGTACAGCTGAGCAATCCCCTGGTGTGTCCAGTCTTTCCCGAGTGTGGGCAGGATATGACCTAATGTGTCTGACCTGGAGACAAATACAAGCAAGCGTTATTAAAAATGCATTTTTTTGCACTTGTGTAAAAATCTAATGATGTTTTATGTCACGGTCATCCAGATTTAAAACCCTTTGGAATACTTCTCATTGTTGGAATATATAAAAGCATCCTCTGTTTAGTCTGAGAGAGGATTTAAATGTTACAATAACTGGAAAAGTACCTGCTAGCTCTCTATTAAATGCTACCTTTGCAAGAAGCTGCATATTTAATCTTCTGATCAGAATGACAAATTGCCTCATAATCAGCAGTGAATAAATGTTACAGATGGAATAGTCGTGAAGGGTTTATTCATCACACTGAACCCTGCTGTGCACAGAGTTGTACAGCATGCAGATGAACCTAATACTGGAGCCACTTCCAGTAGATTTGCCGTCCAAACTAAACTCCATTGTGCATTAAAAAAAACAAAAACAAGACACACGCACCTGGTAATGGTTCCATCTATGTCGGAGATAATTATCTTGTCATCCCAGTTCCAGAGGTAGATGGTGCCTTGACAGCGACAGGTTCCCTGGTACTGAGTGGTGACGCTGAACACGACATCGTTAGGCCCGTCTTGCAACTGAAGAGACAGCTGGGAAATTTGGTGAAGGGGGTGAAAATCCATGGAAAACCACTCAGAAAGGAAGAGAATTGTGTTATAGCTGCACCATTTGGGCTTGTCAGGTGGATCTTTACTGCTGCCATCTTGCTCAAGCTGGTAACTCATTCTTTTATGCTTCTTTTTTAATGTTTGAGCTATCTCTCTATCATATCCAAACTTGTGCTTTAACTTGTGTGCTCACCAGCTGCTCGGATGTGAGTCGGAGAGTTTTCTTATAAGACACGCCTCCCGTTGTGAGTACCGGCTCTGTCTGTATGAGGGAAGAGTTCTGCTTGGCTTCCCGGTGGTCCTCATCACTAGAGGATGACTCTTCTTTCAGTCTGTCATCAGAGAGGTGAACAGGGCATTTATATGCTTCAATATAAACCTCAGTAAGTGAGCAAGGACAATTTTGAGCCAGGAATGCTCTCTTACCTGCTTGTCATATTCCCAACCTGCTCAGCAGTGCAACAGGCCCCACGCTCAGAGGCTGAATCCTATAGGTAACAAAAACAGTGCCAGGTTGGTGTTTATCTG
>NW_024582369.1:4440502-4508565 GCF_018398535.1 Haplochromis burtoni
TCGCTTAACTTGTTCACAATTAACATAGCTGCCGCTTTAAATTACCGATTTGGCACTGCTGTTTTTGCTTCTCCAGGAGAACCACCACCTTCCTGCTTTCTTGGGCATCTTCTCCTTCATGATGTTCTCCACTGCAGCCTGAAGCAGACCACACACACACACACACACACACACACACACACACACCAAGCAACCACAACACAAAGCCATAAAGACACACTACATCGAGCTCATTCACTGCACAACACACACACCACACTATCGTATCACGACCAAGCATCTACCACCAAGGCAACCCAATCGAACCATCGAAAGCATTGAAAGACGATCTCTTAAAACTAAATACAGCTCTATAACTACTCTGTTCGTTCTCTTTTTGGCTTATACCGTAAAATCATACAAACATGGCAGCGAATAACCAAGATGTGTGCGTGCTAGTGGCAGGCAAAAAGAGTAAGAAGCAGCGGAGGCGAGCTCTACAGGAGCTACCTCGAAGCTTGGGTTGCGTGGGGAGAGCGGGAGAGGTTCGCTAGTTTGACTGTTCCCCTGGGGTGGTCGGGATCGAAGACTGTCTCAGCGCCGTGTGACAGCCGAGGGCGGAGGCTGCGGGTAGGGTGAGAGCAGGTTGTTGTCTATAGACCCGAGTGTTTTCTGTGGCTCAGTGGAGAAGCAAGAGGACGTGGCGAGGATTGGCTGTGGTCAGACCACAGGGCTGCATGGGGTGTGGTAGTACGTCAGGTCTGTCGGTGCGGCTTTCTGGCTCGTTTCGGGGCGAGGCCTACAGCTCTGACACAAGCAGAGGTGTTAGTCTTCCCTGGAATGGAGGCAGGCAGGAAGCCTACCTGGGAATGAACTTGCTTGCTCGGTGTCGTAGGAGCGAGGGGATTCGAGTGGACGAAAGAGGGTGGACGGCCAGGCCGAATGAGGGAAAAAATACACCAACGAAATAGAGAAGATGTGATAAGCTTGTGTAACTTCTATAGAGTCTGGAGGGGTGTTGAGAAAACCAAAACCTATATACATCTACTACGTAGGGCATGTAGCGTTCAGATATGCTCAGGCACTAGCTGGAGTAAGCTTAACCGGTATGGTTTTTTGCTAAAACCTTTCTTCAGGCCATAAAGTCCAGTGACACTGTTAAATATTATAGGGCAGAGAGGTACATAACGGACTGTAATCGGAGGAGTGGAGTTAATAGAGAGATAGATCTGATGAATTAACAAGGAGAGAACAACATTTCAGGCTATGAGCAAAAGATCTTGTGAGAGATTACATTTTGGACTTACACAGAGTGATGTAATGTTGTTATCTGCTCTTGTTTCTCAGTGGGTTGACATAGCTTCATTGTCAGATGAGCGAAAAAAGACTAGTAACACGTATGAGTGATATTCGAGGTTGCACAGCTCAACAATTAGAGCGCTTATGTTATGTAAGGGTGCAGTACCGGGATCATCGAGGGAATACTTCGCCTGTAAACTCCAACTCCATGCACTTACTGATCGCGTATAATACCAATCTGATAGCCAAGCGTCTATGCGAATCAATTTACTTACCCTTTGGGCATAGCTGGTCTGGAGAAGGCGTTGCCTAGCCCACAGAACCTACCACGCGGCGACTCGCCGTAGTTCAATGCGCCTATATAGCTTAGTTATAACTCGTGGTAAGAGTTACAACAAAAATGATTTCTATGCACCTTCGATGTTGAGAAGTGCTAGGTCTGAGAACACTGATAGCTTGTCAGCACAGGCATTTTTTTAGCTTTCATCCTCGGCAATATGTAGTTTGTCGCTCTATGTATCTCGCTTGCTGATTTTGGCTCGCCATAGTGCGCGTATGGAACCCATCAGTGACTATCTCATTCAAGTTCCATACTCTCAGAGATGATCCTTGTTATCTTGAGACGCAATTGATTCTCCCCCACTAACACATTGGATCCTAGCAATGATGGATCGGTCGGTGTTCTGCTGTGGCAACTGCTCAAAAATGGGCACACGGGTCTTTCTTAAAGAAGTAGCTCTGCTAAAAAGGAAGGGAGAAAGAGCAACTTCCCACACTTTGATACTGTAACCCGATGAGCGTGTGAGAGAAGACACAGTGAGTCTAAGGATCGTTGCATCTTGCGGGAGTACCTAGTCAGTCACTGTGAATCGATGACCTTTCGTGATCGTCCCTGGTGGTACGATTTGAAGCTCCCGCCCGAACGAAAACATTTGGCCATAAATCTTGATGCAGCAGGCTCGAGGAATGAGAGTATCGCCCAGTAACTGTACTGACGCCGACTGTCTCGGTAGCACAGAGCGTCTCCGTGTAGCAGAGTTAAAGGGCTGAGGAGAAACTGACTGGTGCTGTGGGAGGCGAACGTGATCACGATGATACTCCTCACTATGATCTGCAATCGATGAGTAGTTTCGACTGCAAAACATAAGACAAAGATGGAAATACTTTGATGGAGTATAAGGAAAACCTGACTCACAAGATACCTCCTGATCCAGTTCTGCTCAACTAGTTTCAGAGTATAGTACTAAATCTGTATGAATACTCTTCATCTGATCTATCATCTGGCGAGAGAATGTTGTGCTGTCCTACAGAATACCTCTATGGAACATAACACGCTCTCAGGTGCCGAGCTAATCTCTTTACAAAAGACAGGCCTTGCTAACTAGATTTGTGTCACGGACTAGGATGAGAAGATCTCATCCAGATCACGCAGTGTGGCGTCCGACTCCTTTCTTATCACTGCAAAATGATGCCTATTACACACTTCATCTTATCTAGCACTCTTCGTATATTTTATCGCCTCCAACTATGATAGAATTGGGTTAAATCCGCGAGCAAACAATCATTTCGTTCCTCTCAGCTAGTTCCATCTTCTCGCTCGTCTCTCGCTCGCCTTCTCTCTCATGATCTCGCAAGCTTCCTCTCTAGCTCGCTCTCTCCTCCCCAGTTTATCTTTTGCAATACGAGAACTGCCAGTTCGCTACTTCCACCACAAGTTTCCTTGCGAGTGGTAATTGCTAGTACCGACTTTCATATATTTGGCATACAACCTGACTCAAATTACTATGGAAGCACCATTGCAAGTTAGTGTCCATGATGAAGCTAGCTATCTTGGGCTAGTGTGAAGCTGCAGACTTCATACGACGGCCTACCAGCGGGCATGCAGGTATAGAAGGAGCTCACGTTGGTGAATCGAATCGCATTCTCTTCATAGATCTGCACTTTTTGTCTTTTTTACGCGTGATGTAGTTTATGGCTTCTGCTCTTGTGGACGCAAGATGATCATGTTGCTCTCTCCTTGTCGAGCCACCTCTAGTAACGACATGCGTCTTCCCCATACAGCGCTCCCCCCTGTCTGCTAAGACTTGCGCTCCCGTATACGTTATCTTTTCGCGACGTGCTATGCTCCATAAGAAGATTCACTGCACTCTCCGATTTCCTGCTATTGTTTGCGCACCTCTGATGTCTGTCTTGCCGAACATGCGACCTCCGAGTCGCAGTACAGCAGTCCGCTGCCATGCGACTGCTAGATTGCCGACAGAGACGATATGCACACAAGAAACAGGATGGTATTTTCGCCGATGCCAGAATCACGATCTGAGGCATGGTCAGGAGATCTCCGGTAACTATCGCATGCAAGTAAACGATGGTAGGCGGTGCAAGCTTTGATGGTTGCCGACTGGAGGACACTTCACTTCGTCGTTCCACAAGCAACAGAGACTCTTCTTCAAAGGAAAAAGGGTCAACCTTTGAAACAAGGTCCCCACGAGCATTTAATCATGGACGGCGGATACGCCTGCACCCACGCCAAACTATCATGGCACGCCTAGCACTCCGGCACGAAATAGTTTGCCAAGCCGCACCTCCGAAGAACCACTCAGGCGTAAATCTATTCTTAAATTCACCACGGAGTTTCTAGGTAGCTTTCTTTGATACCATGCACGGACACCGCCCGGCACTAGCGGGTAGATACGGGAGCAAAAACTGAGTGGAGGGTGGACTTAGTTACGCAAAGACAGAGATGGCTACGAGTGGGAAAGAAGCATGATGATATGTGGAAGGACAGATGGCTACAAGAGTGGAGAAGAAGATGATGATTATGAGCTGAAGAAATAACAACACTGCAGATTAGGGTATCAGGATTAAGGCTTTCCTACCATGGCGGCCTGAGGCAGCTCTCCCCACGCCCAGTGCATTTCTGGATTCTGATTGTCTGTGTTTGACGGTTTGCCAATTAGCTCAGAATCACTCTTGGGAGATGTGGGGCGAGAGTTTCCAGGAACCACTCCTCTCCCCTCCTTTTTTTATTTGTTTTTTAGTAACTTTATTTTTTTTTATTTTTTCTTATATTTTTTTTCTGATTGTCTGTGTTTGACGGTTTGCCAATTAGCTCAGAATCACTCTTGGGAGATGTGGGGCGAGAGTTTCCAGGACTAAAGGAGAAAGAGGTTATAGCATTTCCACATTTATTTCATGGATTTATAGCATTTACTGTAGGTGTGAAAGAATTTTGTGTGAGTTGAGCACCTCTGAATGGGACTCCACTCCCCATCTGAACGAGTGTACATGCCAGCCTGTTTGAAAGAACTGTTGGTCGAACCAACTGTGTTCTCATCTCTAGAGACATCCCGAGATGAAGACCTGGAGTATAATCACAAAGACGAGTTAGTCAGGGTTTTCTTTACTCTCTCTTACACTGTCAGGTGATCATCCTCATCTTCTGCATGGGTATTTAATTAGTCCTTCACCATTTCCCTTCACTCCTCACGGCCAGCTCTTACCTGTTGCTCTCTATTTCTGCCACTTCATCCGAGCTGATGTCTATGGGGAACATGTCTTCGTCCGCGGAGTAGTCTCCACTTTCCTCTCTCCTCAGGCTGTCCGCCCGAGCCTTCCTCCTCCTTTTCCTCCTTTTCTTCATCATCACGTTACTGTTCTCGCCATTGCTTGCCACGGAGCACAGATTCTGTATGGGTGTCCCGGAGATCTTCCCCATCAAAACAGGTCCATCTGATAGGATAGGAGAGGTGGCCAGGTAGGAGGGAACCACTTCCTGTTAAGACAGGAAACAGGAGTGAAACAATGCCGAGCAGACAAAGAGCCTGAACGTTACACCAAAAACTACCCACATGAGGGAATCTGTTTGGATTTACTGTCAAAGCTTTAGGTCTGCACTGAAATTGGGTGCTGTAGGAGTGTTGCTGACTCCCCTACTGTTCACACTTTGGTTTTTGTAACGCAGTGATAGTGCAACCTGCACAGCTATTATCTCCTGCTTTGACATGAAGCTATGTCAACCACTGAGAAACAAAAGATGACAACACTCTGCATAAAAGTAGATTATAACCATTGCAATAAATCCCCCACTCCATAGTTAGTGTATCGCATGACTTTGGCCTGAGACATAGGTTTGCAATTAACTGCCAAACTGCAAAAAACTCCACAGAGGAAAGGGTTTGCCAAAGCAGAAGCAGACTCTGTTTCTCAGTTCTGGTCACTTTTATGATCCCTCCTTCTAGGAAAAGAAAAGAGTTTTCCAGGAGGTCTCCTGCTGTCCATCCAGGGGAACATAAATATGTGTGTGCAGACTTAGGGGAAAAACAGAAAGCGAAGACAAACTGACGTATAACACCATGATTTGTGGTCTGACAACAATGCCTCACGTTTTGCTTCCCTGAGCCAAGAAAATGGGTTCAGAGAAACAACGCTCCTCCCCTAGTTGCTCGTTCAAGCCTGAGAATTTGACACCACCCAGGGGAAAATAAATCAGACACTTCCCTCGTTACAGCCAGCCCCAAGCTTCAGTACTTTAGAGCTTGTTTTTATCTTTTTCTGCATGCATCCTCACGTGCATACAAAGCCAAAAAGAGAAAGAAAGAGAAAGAAGATGAGAGTACATGCAACCAGGCTCTTTAAAGCTGCAACAGAACCTCGCAAAACCAAAATAAAATTAAACACTGACTTTCCAAAAAACTGAGGAAAAACGGCTTTCCATGAAGTTTTGTAAACATAAAAAGTAGAAATGTAGGTCAGACTAGAGGAATTCTGACATATCTTTAACTCGCCAAGCTCTGAGCATTTCTCTAATACTTAAGCCAGTTTCACAAATACTGCAATACCGCAAACATTTAAATTTCCAAAAGCATATTTATCCAGTTTCCGATTTATCCTCATGCTCCCAGTGTTTGACATACTTCCAGGTCATAAAGCCTTGGTGAGTAAATTCTGCGTTCTCAACTCTTGCTCGCTGATAAACAAAGGCAGTCTGTTTTTAAAAAAAGGAAAGGGGAGAAATTCCTGGGTGCTGTGCCAACTCTGCACACAGTGCGACTTTGTTCAAACTACTATCATTCCGAGTAGGAAAAAGAAAGTTTGGATAACACTTTTCAGTTGCAAATGGGGAGTGTGTGAGCGCAGGGTGTAAATAAAGTGTTATCATTTGAATCTTGGTTTTATCCAGTTTGCATCATTTATTTACCCTGTAGCGAATAAAATGTAAATGGCCTGTATTGTACAGCGCTTTACTAGTCCCTAAGGACCCCAAAGCGCTTTACACATCCAGTCATCCACCCATTCACACACTGGTGATGAAGCTACATTGTAGCCACAGCCACCCTGGGGCGCACTGACAGAGGCGAGGCTGCCGGACACTGGCGCCACCGGGCCCTCTGACCACCACCAGTAGGCAACGGGTGAAGTGTCTTGCCCAAGGACACAACGACCGAGACTGTCCAAGCCGGGGCTCGAACCGGCAACCTTCCGATTACAAGGCGAACTCCCAACTCTTGAGCCACGATCGCCAAATGTACTGCCTTTTATATGGCTACAAATATAACAGTCTTTTAGCGTTTTTTTATATAAAGTTCTTCACTGCTGTGTCATTTTCTCACCTGTTCATTTAAGCAGTTCCACATGAGATCAGATGATTTGGCCAAATTAGTTAATCAAAATATAATTACATGCAGACAGCATTATGCTTCGCGGAAACGCTCCCAATCGTTACCTGATCATTTTCTGTTTCTTGCACAAAAAACGCCTCGCCGTTCTCTCCGAGCTTCATGTGGAGATCTACTGGTTCTCCATTGATTTCCATGTCCACCTAAAAGCAAAAGGGTGAGAGCTGAACAAACTAGAACATTAAACTTTTCCTCTAAAGATGCCCTTGTTGTTGTTGTTGTTGTTTTTTTATCTTCTCACCACTTTCTCTCGGGACCGTAGGACCCCCAGCTTGCCAAAGCGCACGTGGAATGGCGAGCACTGCAGGGAGCCATCGGGCTGTCTCACAACAATGACGTCGATGCAGCCAGAGAGGGTGGCGGGATTGAGGCCTCGGTACAGCTCTTTGACCTGGACAAACACCTGGCCCGCCAACTGGCCCACGAAATTCATGGTTTGACGGGTCTGGGGGAAGTGAATGGATTAAAATGACTTGCGTAAGTCACCTCTTCCTGAACTCGGTCAACTTTCAAAAGTGGACGCGCTTATGAGTGGGCATCTACCGTAGCAATCTTCAGCCCGTGAATCAAAGCACTGGTGACATAACTCTCACCCCGCTGGAAATAGGGCGAGCTATTCCAACACTCTGAGGTAAAATAAGCTTTCTGTATGGATAAGAGATGAAGAAGGAGTTGAAGCTGTTTCCTGATCTGTAATTACAAACTGTACAAAGAACCTGTTACCACTTTTGACCTTACTGTCTCTCTTACATCTTACATCCCCTCGGGCCTCATACTGTGAGTCTGTAAAGCCTTACAACTGTTTTCCATTCACACATCAAAGGTCAAAGGACAGACTAAGTTAGACCAGACTGTCAAGTCATGTGTATATAATGTAATACAGTAAATATAGCATGAACTCAATGCATAAAACCCCCATCCACCCCCTTATGTATTTTTTTTAAGCCCATTTGAGTCAAACAACCTTTCAACACCAACAGGATTTAGAGTTCCCCTTAAAAAACAAATGTAAATAGAAACATTTTATAAATAGTTCAGCTTCCATTTCTAGCCCCGCGCTGGTGAAAATTGGAACATATTTAGCGTCTTATATTTGGCCGTAAGCAGGCTACAGAGGGTAAAGACTGACTACTATTACGATTTGTATAGCTTCTTGTAACAGACAGGATGAGAGTGCTGGAGGTGGTGATCCAGGGAAAGATGGCCTTAAATATGTTGGAAAAATGCCAACATATCCTACCCTTTGAGGACATGTGAACAAGAGACGAGGCCTTGTCTGAAGAACAGAGACACCGACTGTTAAATCTTATAAAAGATCTCTTCTAAATTACCTTTGCTGTATTAAATTATTAACTGAATTTTCCACCGGGGCATTGTGTTACGACACTGTTGACTTTCAAGCAGAGGACTTTTAGTGCAAAATACTGTTACACAGTACAGTGCAGCCTAATCTAAAAATAGATGTCTTGTGTTTGTTCCTCTTTTTGTTTCATCTCAGTGTCTCTGAACACTAGCAAAATACTCGGGCTGGGTTTCAGAAAAAGAGCTCCTCTATCTAAAGAAGACCTTTTATGCACTTTTTCAGCGCCACATTTGTATCCTTTAGAATAGCTTAGTATTATTCACAGTTGAAAAGAATCCTTATTTATCATAAACTGAGCCTTTATAAAGCCTGAGCATCCACCACTGGAACAGTGTATATATGACAGGAAACATGGAAGAAAGTAATAGATCCACTCTTTGTATTAATTAATTAATTAATTTATTTTTAGAATTATAGTGTGGATGCTATTCATTAATGTAATTAGCACTACTCTCTGGTACATTACTGTTTACTATTCAACTTAATCTCATTTTTATTATATTTGTTTGGGTTTTTTTTTTTTTAATCACCGTTGTGTGCAAATTTTTTCATAGTATAAGGCTCACAGTATATGCCTGTGGCACATCCTGCTCTGTGACCAAATAATTTCCCCAGTGGGATCAATAAAGGATCCATCCTTCCATCCACTTGTGTTTAGCTGTGGTATGTTCATTTGGAAGAGTCTGGCTGAACAGCTTAGCAGATAATTTGTTCAGTCCCACATCAATACACAGAAACACACAGTACAAGATGCAATCTATTCCTGATTATGTAAGAAAATAAAACCTTCTACATGTAAGGAAATTCCTTTACTTAAAATTTTAAATAAAAAACACGTGATGTGACAAATCAGCTTCCATAACGCATGTTTAAACACCTAAAAGTGTAATAAGGTCTAATCGATATGGTAAACAGCTGACTCATATACCTCCTTACAGTGTTGGCAAACGGGAATTTTTTGTGATTGAATGAAAAAAGCTTAATGAGCGTAAAGACAGATAAAAGACACACAAGTGGCCAGCGTGGTTATAACAGACATCTACAGAGTAAATAAAGACAGTTTATCATCGGTTTAATCTCAGAGTCAGGTGCAGTCAAATATACATAAACAATCCAAAACATACCTGTTTGAGCTGAGGGGCTGCCTTTTAACCAACACACGGGAGACGAGCGTTTCATCAACCGGGAATAATAAAACAACGAAACATTTTAAAAGACCTCCTGTTCCTCGATACAGGTGATGTCTGATGCCCGGATGCAGCTCCTGGGAGCATGGAGCAAAAACGCTACCGTTTAAGTTAAAGCGTTGACTCTCTCTAAGCGAGTCTGTTCCTCTCACTCAGGAGTCCTGTCACTGCATGACGTCACTTACAAAAAAAAACAAACCGGCCCGTTAGTTGGCCAATCAGCGTCGAGCTGTTGAGTTGCCAAGAAGAAAGAAAAAATCGATTCAGTTGCCACAGTGGCAACAAAATTACCCTCTTTCTTACTTTGTCGGAGCTCTTCTGTGCCTAGAGAGTGACTTTATGCTCTTTCGTGACCGTTTACATCCAGTCGCATTAAACTTGTAAACCTGATAACAAAAAAAATAAATCTATAGCAAGACATCTCACTTTACTTAAGTCTTTGGCAGCGGGAAGCAGTGGAAGCTTCGTAAGCGTTTAAAGTCACCAGTCTGTCAGCCAGGTCTGATGCTGTGAGGTGATCTTTCTAGCCAATCACAGCTCTGCCTCGTAGCACATGCCATGTTTGCTTACAGCTCCAGTGAGACTGTGCGAAGAGGATGTGGTCGGCTCGTGGTTAGTGAGATTAGGACACTAAACATAAGCAAAAATAGGTATTTAATGTAGAAAGATGCAAACGCTGAGTTTGCAAAGACTAACATACTCGAGAAGGAAACAAAGTCATGAAGTAAATGCACCAATTTCATTTTCTAATAAAAAAAAAGCGGCTCTACTCTCATTAATGGTACAATTACATTACTGCCAAAACCACTCTGTCTGTATCTCTGTGCCTCAGAGCCCAAAATCCTGACAGCAGACTGCTTCTCCCCTCATGCTCCAGGACAAATACTGGACGGGGTTACACGCTACAAAAGCCTCACGTGCAGCTCTTCTGCAACCAAACCAAGCTCAGCCTGTGTGTCTGGGAAAATGTGTCTCTGAGTGAACACGATCTAATTGTTTTTCCAGACTGTGAGGCAGAAAGGGGAAGAGTATGTGTCTTCTAGTAGTTTTTCCATCACAAACTTAAAATGAGCGTTATTGTTTTAGGTTTGCACTTTCGTAACCATCCTTTTTCAAATTCTGACAGTTGGTGTCAGGAAATATATGGCGCTCTTAGTCATTTTTTTCCTCAATGCAAATTTCAAATGGAAGCAATGCAAATATTTTTAGCCAGGATGCTTTTAATCTCGCTTTTGCAGAATTTAAGTTTACTTTATTACACTCTATGGTCATCTTTACTCACTGGCCACTTTATTCATTGTTAGCACCTCGTTTTGCCTTCAGGGGTGCCTTAATTCTTCATGGTACAGATTCAAAAACTTTCTGGAAACATTTTGCACCACACAGCTGCTGCAAATCCGTGACGTGAACCTCCCGTTCCACTACATCCAAAAGGTGCTCTGTTGGATTGAGATCTGGTGGCTATGGAGACTATTTGAGTACAGTGAACTCATTGTCATGTTGAAGAAACCAGTTTGAGATCATCTGAGCTTTGAGCCATGTCACATTATCCTGCTGGAAGCAGCCATCAGTAGATGGGTACACTGTAGTCCTAAAGTGTTAGACATAGGAACACTAGCTGTAGTGTTTAAACACAGTTCAGTTTCCTGTTCTTAGCTGCAGAACTAGCACCTGGTGTGGCCTTCTGCTGCTGTAGCCCACCTCCATCAAGGTTTTATGTGTTGAGCATTTAGAGATTCTCTTTGGTTGTAATGAGTCATCAGCACAGTTATAGTTGCCTTCCTATCAGCTCAAAGCAACCTGGCCATTCTCCTCAGACCTGAAACATCAATAGGAGACTTTCACCCAGAGAACTGGCCTCAATTAATGTTTGTTCACTTCCAGACCATTCTCTGTAAACCCTACTAATGGTTATATGGAAAAATCCCACTCGATCATCAGTTTCTAAAATGCTCAGACCAGCGTGTCTGGCACTTAAATCAGATGCTCAGTTTGAACTTTGGTGGGTGATCCTCACCATGTTTACATACCTAAATGGATTGTGTTGCTGCCACGTGATCACATTTAAGCAACAAGCCTTTTAAGCAGGTGTACCTAAAAAGGGGTCAAAACAACTTATCAGTGTAAAACATGTTATGCTTACACTGTTACACTGAACGCCAAAACACTTTCGCTTTGTTTTTTTACATAAACTATTTTAAATATCTGCAGTAAACACCCTGTCCTTTAAACACTCAATGTTACACATACCGATGTATATCTGTACCATCGGTAAGCCTATCCCAGAGTGCCTACGTAAACAGGCGGGACACACATTATGTCGGTGACAAACGCTGGCGTCACTGGACCCTCCGAGGATACATGAGCCACATAGCTGCCGACATGTTTCCAAGAACACGTTGTTTTGCCAGGCAAACTCAGCCAGCGTTGTACACTTTTAAAAAAGCACATGATATCAGTTTAATTTTCAACATGAATGGTCAGAGACGTGACCTGTGTCAGGCTACAAGAAACCTGCTGACATGTGACAGTCTCACTTGCCTACTCGGCTGAAGAAAAACATCAGCTTCAAATTTCTACTTGGTGGATTTACACTGTTGTAATAGACCTCAACTGGTGAACATAACAGTAAGCTATCCTCTCCAACATACAGAGCTGTAGCCCAGAACACTGGTCAGACAGCAGAGGAGGAACTGTAAGGTTGAGTGAATGTAATTAGGGCAGGAGGACTAACGGATGGATGGAGGGAGTAATAAAATAAGACGGGGAGAGAACAAAGGAGAAAACAACATTTAGCTTGAGAGCAAAAGTTTGGAAGACATTTGTTACACAATGTAAATTTTGTCTGCAGTAGCAAAAACTGAACACAGTGAGGTTTGAGGTCCACAGACTCCACATTAGGCCTTATGTTATGTAAAGTGGTGCAGTACCGGGATCAGTCAGAAGGGGGAATACTTCTCATGTAATCCAACCCAACTTACTGAGTCCTAAATATCTGTGCAGCGTCTGCAATCAACTCTTACCTTTGGCAGAGGCTTCTGAAAGGCTTGCATAGCCAGCACAAGCGGAGCTGCAGTGTTCCAATTATAGTACCTGTGGGAGATAACAAAATGTATTTTTAGCCCTTCCATAAATGCAGCAAAACACATGTTTTTCAGCCAATTTTAGCTCATTAGGCCAAAGAGTTGTGCTAACGCTGCTGTTTTTGCCCGCAGTGTGTGACACATGAATCCATTCAGTACACTCGAATGTCTTACTTTGAGCCAATTTTCACCACTAAGTTGGGGTCGTCGATGATAGAGGGGTTCTCTGTGAACTGCTGATAGGACACGGTCTTCTTATAAAATTGCTCTGTAAAAGGAAGGGAGAAGAAAAAACCCCACACGTTACTTATTCCCCATGCTTACAACACAGTGTCTAAAGTGCATCTTGGAGTCGTGTCATGTCACGTGATCGTTTACCTTTCGTGATCTCCCTGTTGTCATTGAGCCCCCCACACAAAGAGATGGCAATTGATGGCAGGTCAGACATGGGATCGCAGTAACTGTCTACTCCACTGTCTCCTCCAGAGCTTACAGACTGAGGAGACTGACTGGTGCTGTGGAGGCCCGGATCCGAGATGCTCCTCACTGTTGCACCAGTGTCACTGCAAAAAAGAAAAAGAGGAGATACTTTTGATAAGAATCTCGCTGATCATTCTGCACAGTTCAGAAATACAACTGTATGAAACTTTTCTTAACATGAAAGCGTGTGTGATGTCCAAATACCTCTTAGGAAAATAAAGGGCTGCCACTTCCGGTTCAAGCTCAGTGATGTCGTCCAGATAAATTCCATCAGAACCAAGATGGCGACTCCTTTTATCTGCAAAAGAGCAAATTCATTTTCAGCCTCTTCGATTTTTCCCCCCTGACTGATTTATCCAGAAGCAAATCATTTGCCAGCTTGATCTCTGTGAGAGGGTCTATGGATGGATTATTATGAGGCTGTAAGCTTCCTTGTAGTACCAGATCCGTTCACCTGGCCCCTGTTTATCTTTGCAATCATATGCAGCGATTCAGACACAGTTTTGGCTGTAAATCCATCTTATGTTGCATCTTATCTTATACTACGGAGAGCAACTGATTGAGTTTGAGCAATTTGCAGTGTGAAGCTGCAGCTTCTCGACGTAACACAGTGCATTAAATGATACGTGGGGAAACCTTTTTAAGGTTTACCTTTTTTCTTTGACGGAGAGTCTGCTTTGCCTTGTGGACGAAGTGAAGTGTCCTCCATGTCGGCCACCATACGAGCTGCCACGCCTCCCACTGTTGTAACTTGCATCGCCGAAGTTACCGTTTGAGACTCCATCCCAATGGATTCTGCATCGACCATTTCCTCTGTGTGCATCGTCTCTGTCGGCATCAGCAGTCGCAGTGCTGGTATTTCCGAGCAGGGTCCGCACTGTTCCGAAGACACCTCAGGCGTAATCACACGGAAGTGCGTGCTTTCAGACACCGGGATAGATACGGGGCAAACTGGTGGAGGGCTGGACTTCAGTGGAAGGACAGATGGCTACAAGAGTGGAGAAGAAGATGATGATATGAGCTGAAGAAATAACAACACTGCAGATTAGGGTATCAGGATTAAGGCTTTCCTACCATGGCGGCCTGAGGCAGCTCTCCCCACGCCCAGTGCATTTCTGGATTCTGATTGTCTGTGTTTGACGGTTTGCCAATTAGCTCAGAATCACTCTTGGGAGATGTGGGGCGAGAGTTTCCAGGACTAAAGGAGAAAGAGGTTATAGCATTTCCACATTTATTTCATGGATTTATAGCATTTACTGTAGGTGTGAAAGAATTTTGTGTGAGTTGAGCACCTCTGAATGGGACTCCACTCCCCATCTGAACGAGTGTACATGCCAGCCTGTTTGAAAGAACTGTTGGTCGAACCAACTGTGTTCTCATCTCTAGAGACATCCCGAGATGAAGACCTGGAGTATAATCACAAAGACGAGTTAGTCAGGGTTTTCTTTACTCTCTCTTACACTGTCAGGTGATCATCCTCATCTTCTGCATGGGTATTTAATTAGTCCTTCACCATTTCCCTTCACTCCTCACGGCCAGCTCTTACCTGTTGCTCTCTATTTCTGCCACTTCATCCGAGCTGATGTCTATGGGGAACATGTCTTCGTCCGCGGAGTAGTCTCCACTTTCCTCTCTCCTCAGGCTGTCCGCCCGAGCCTTCCTCCTCCTTTTCCTCCTTTTCTTCATCATCACGTTACTGTTCTCGCCATTGCTTGCCACGGAGCACAGATTCTGTATGGGTGTCCCGGAGATCTTCCCCATCAAAACAGGTCCATCTGATAGGATAGGAGAGGTGGCCAGGTAGGAGGGAACCACTTCCTGTTAAGACAGGAAACAGGAGTGAAACAATGCCGAGCAGACAAAGAGCCTGAACGTTACACCAAAAACTACCCACATGAGGGAATCTGTTTGGATTTACTGTCAAAGCTTTAGGTCTGCACTGAAATTGGGTGCTGTAGGAGTGTTGCTGACTCCCCTACTGTTCACACTTTGGTTTTTGTAACGCAGTGATAGTGCAACCTGCACAGCTATTATCTCCTGCTTTGACATGAAGCTATGTCAACCACTGAGAAACAAAAGATGACAACACTCTGCATAAAAGTAGATTATAATCATTGCAATAAATCCCCCACTCCATAGTTAGTGTATTGCATGACTTTGGTCTGAGACATAGGTTTGCAATTAACTGCCAAACTGCAAAAACCTCCACAGAGGAAAGGGTTTGCCAAAGCAGAAGCAGACTCTGTTTCTCAGTTCTGGTCACTTTTATGATCCCTCCTTCTAGGAAAAGAAAAGAGTTTTCCAGGAGGTCTCCTGCTGTCCATCCAGGGGAACATAAATATGTGTGTGCAGACTTAGGGGAAAAACAGAAAGCGAAGACAAACTGACGTATAACACCATGATTTGTGGTCTGACAACAATGCCTCACGTTTTGCTTCCCTGAGCCAAGAAAATGGGTTCAGAGAAACAACGCTCCTCCCCTAGTTGCTCGTTCAAGCCTGAGAATTTGACACCACCCAGGGGAAAATAAATCAGACACTTCCCTCGTTACAGCCAGCCCCAAGCTTCAGTACTTTAGAGCTTGTTTTTATCTTTTTCTGCATGCATCCTCACGTGCATACAAAGCCAAAAAGAGAAAGAAAGAGAAAGAAGATGAGAGTACATGCAACCAGGCTCTTTAAAGCTGCAACAGAACCTCGCAAAACCAAAATAAAATTAAACACTGACTTTCCAAAAAACTGAGGAAAAACGGCTTTCCATGAAGTTTTGTAAACATAAAAAGTAGAAATGTAGGTCAGACTAGAGGAATTCTGACATATCTTTAACTCGCCAAGCTCTGAGCATTTCTCTAATACTTAAGCCAGTTTCACAAATACTGCAATACCGCAAACATTTAAATTTCCAAAAGCATATTTATCCAGTTTCCGATTTATCCTCATGCTCCCAGTGTTTGACATACTTCCAGGTCATAAAGCCTTGGTGAGTAAATTCTGCGTTCTCAGCTCTTGCTCGCTGATAAACAAAGGCAGTCTGTTTTTAAAAAAAGGAAAGGGGAGAAATTCCTGGGTGCTGTGCCAACTCTGCACACAGTGCGACTTTGTTCAAACTACTATCATTCCGAGTAGGAAAAAGAAAGTTTGGATAACACTTTTCAGTTGCAAATGGGGAGTGTGTGAGCGCAGGGTGTAAATAAAGTGTTATCATTTGAATCTTGGTTTTATTTGAATCAAAAAGGCCACATAAAGGCGGAAATGGTAAATGGCCTGTATTTGTATAGCGCTTTTACTAGTCCCTAAGGACCCCAAAGCGCTTTACACATCCAGTCATCCACCCATTCACACACGGGTGATGGCAAGCTACACTGTAGCCACAGCCACCCTGGGGCGCACTGACAGAGGCGAGGCTGCCGGACACTGGCGCCACCGGCCCTCTGACCACCACCAGTAGGCAACAGGTGAAGCGTCTTGCCCAAGGACACAACGACCGAGACTGTCCAAGCCGGGGCTCGAACCAGCAACCTTCCGATTACAAGGCGAACTCCCAACTCTTGAGCCACGATCGAAATGTACTGCCTTTTATATGGCTACAAATATAACAGTCTTTTAGCGTTTTTTTATATAAAGTTCTTCACTGCTGTGTCATTTTCTCACCTGTTCATTTAAGCAGTTCCACATGAGATCAGATGATTTGGCCAAATTAGTTAATCAAAATATAATTACATGCAGACAGCATTATGCTTCGCGGAAACGCTCCCAATCGTTACCTGATCATTTTCTGTTTCTTGCACAAAAAACGCCTCGCCGTTCTCTCCGAGCTTCATGTGGAGATCTACTGGTTCTCCATTGATTTCCATGTCCACCTAAAAGCAAAAGGGTGAGAGCTGAACAAACTAGAACATTAAACTTTTCCTCTAAAGATGCCCTTGTTGTTGTTGTTGTTTTTTTTTTTTATCTTCTCACCACTTTCTCTCGGGACCGTAGGACCCCCAGCTTGCCAAAGCGCACGTGGAATGGCGAGCACTGCAGGGAGCCATCGGGCTGTCTCACAACAATGACGTCGATGCAGCCAGAGAGGGTGGCGGGATTGAGGCCTCGGTACAGCTCTTTGACCTGGACAAACACCTGGCCCGCCAACTGGCCCACGAAATTCATGGTTTGACGGGTCTGGGGGAAGTGAATGGATTAAAATGACTTGCGTAAGTCACCTCTTCCTGAACTCGGTCAACTTTCAAAAGTGGACGCGCTTATGAGTGGGCATCTACCGTAGCAATCTTCAGCCCGTGAATCAAAGCACTGGTGACATAACTCTCACCCCGCTGGAAATAGGGCGAGCTATTCCAACACTCTGAGGTAAAATAAGCTTTCTGTATGGATAAGAGATGAAGAAGGAGTTGAAGCTGTTTCCTGATCTGTAATTACAAACTGTACAAAGAACCTGTTACCACTTTTGACCTTACTGTCTCTCTTACATCTTACATCCCCTCGGGCCTCATACTGTGAGTCTGTAAAGCCTTACAACTGTTTTCCATTCACACATCAAAGGTCAAAGGACAGACTAAGTTAGACCAGACTGTCAAGTCATGTGTATATAATGTAATACAGTAAATATAGCATGAACTCAATGCATAAAACCCCCATCCACCCCCTTATGTATTTTTTTTAAGCCCATTTGAGTCAAACAACCTTTCAACACCAACAGGATTTAGAGTTCCCCTTAAAAAACAAATGTAAATAGAAACATTTTATAAATAGTTCAGCTTCCATTTCTAGCCCCGCGCTGGTGAAAATTGGAACATATTTAGCGTCTTATATTTGGCCGTAAGCAGGCTACAGAGGGTAAAGACTGACTACTATTACGATTTGTATAGCTTCTTGTAACAGACAGGATGAGAGTGCTGGAGGTGGTGATCCAGGGAAAGATGGCCTTAAATATGTTGGAAAAATGCCAACATATCCTACCCCTTGAGGACATGTGAACAAGAGACGAGGCCTTGTCTGAAGAACAGAGACACCGACTGTTAAATCTTATAAAAGATCTCTTCTAAATTACCTTTGCTGTATTAAATTATTAACTGAATTTTCCACCGGGGCATTGTGTTACGACACTGTTGACTTTCAAGCAGAGGACTTTTAGTGCAAAATACTGTTACACAGTACAGTGCAGCCTAATCTAAAAATAGATGTCTTGTGTTTGTTCCTCTTTTTGTTTCATCTCAGTGTCTCTGAACACTAGCAAAATACTCGGGCTGGGTTTCAGAAAAAGAGCTCCTCCATCTAAAGAAGACCTTTTATGCACTTTTTCAGCGCCACATTTGTATCCTTTAGAATAGCTTAGTATTATTCACAGTTGAAAAGAATCCTTATTTATCTTAAACTGAGCCTTTATAAAGCCTGAGCATCCACCACTGGAACAGTGTATATATGACAGGAAACATGGAAGAAAGTAATAGATCCACTCTTTGTATTAATTAATTAATTAATTTATTTTTAGAATTATAGTGTGGATGCTATTCATTAATGTAATTAGCACTACTCTCTGGTACATTACTGTTTACTATTCAACTTAATCTCATTTTTATTATATTTGTTTGGGGTTTTTTTTTTTTTTAATCACCGTTGTGTGCAAATTTTTTCATAGTATAAGGCTCACAGTATATGCCTGTGGCACATCCTGCTCTGTGACCAAATAATTTCCCCAGTGGGATCAATAAAGGATCCATCCTTCCATCCACTTGTGTTTAGCTGTGGTATGTTCATTTGGAAGAGTCTGGCTGAACAGCTTAGCAGATAATTTGTTCAGTCCCACATCAATACACAGAAACACACAGTACAAGATGCAATCTATTCCTGATTATGTAAGAAAATAAAACCTTCTACATGTAAGGAAATTCCTTTATTTAAAATTTTAAATAAAAAACACGTGATGTGACAAATCAGCTTCCATAACGCATGTTTAAACACCTAAAAGTGTAATAAGGTCTAATCGATATGGTAAACAGCTGACTCATATACCTCCTGACAGGGCAAACGGGAATTTTTTGTGATGAATGAAAAAAGCTTAATGAGCGTAAAGACAGATAAAAGACACACAAGTGGCCAGCGTGGTTATAACAGACATCTACAGAGTAAATAAAGACAGTTTATCATCGGTTTAATCTCAGAGTCAGGTGCAGTCAAATATACATAAACAATCCAAAACATACCTGTTTGAGCTGAGGGGCTGCCTTTTAACCAACACACGGGAGACGAGCGTTTCATCAACCGGGAATAATAAAACAACGAAACATTTTAAAAGACCTCCTGTTCCTCGATACAGGTGATGTCTGATGCCCGGATGCAGCTCCTGGGAGCATGGAGCAAAAACGCTACCGTTTAAGTTAAAGCGTTGACTCTCTCTAAGCGAGTCTGTTCCTCTCACTCAGGAGTCCTGTCACTGCATGACGTCACTTACAAAAAAAAACAAACCGGCCCGTTAGTTGGCCAATCAGCGTCGAGCTGTTGAGTTGCCAAGAAGAAAGAAAAAATCGATTCAGTTGCCACAGTGGCAACAAAATTACCCTCTTTCTTACTTTGTCGGAGCTCTTCTGTGCCTAGAGAGTGACTTTATGCTCTTTCGTGACCGTTTACATCCAGTCGCATTAAACTTGTAAACCTGATAACAAAAAAAATAAATCTATAGCAAGACATCTCACTTTACTTAAGTCTTTGGCAGCGGGAAGCAGTGGAAGCTTCGTAAGCGTTTAAAGTCACCAGTCTGTCAGCCAGGTCTGATGCTGTGAGGTGATCTTTCTAGCCAATCACAGCTCTGCCTCGTAGCACATGCCATGTTTGCTTACAGCGCGAGACCCTCCAGTGAGACTGTGCGAAGAGGATGTGGTCGGCTCGTGGTTAGTGAGATTAGGACACTAAACATAAGCAAAAATAGGTATTTAATGTAGAAAGATGCAAACGCTGAGTTTGCAAAGACTAACATACTCGAGAAGGAAACAAAGTCATGAAGTAAATGCACCAATTTCATTTCTAATAAAAAAAAAGCGGCTCTACTCTCATTAATGGTACAATTACATTACTGCCAAAACCACTCTGTCTGTATCTCTGTGCCTCAGAGCCCAAAATCCTGACAGCAGACTGCTTCTCCCCTCATGCTCCAGGACAAATACTGGACGGGGTTACACGCTACAAAAGCCTCACGTGCAGCTCTTCTGCAACCAAACCAAGCTCAGCCTGTGTGTCTGGGAAAATGTGTCTCTGAGTGAACACGATCTAATTGTTTTTCCAGACTGTGAGGCAGAAAGGGGAAGAGTATGTGTCTTCATAGTAGTTTTCCATCACAACTTAAAATGAGCGTTTATTGTTTTAGGTTTGCACTTTCGCAACCATCCTTTTTCAAATTCTGACAGTTGGTGTCAGGAAATATATGGCGCTCTTAGTCATTTTTTTCCTCAATGCAAATTTCAAATGGAAGCAATGCAAATATTTTTAGCCAGGATGCTTTTAATCTCGCTTTTGCAGAATTTAAGTTTACTTTATTACACTCTATGGTCATCTTTACTCACTGGCCACTTTATTCATTGTTAGCACCTCGTTTTGCCTTCAGGGGTGCCTTAATTCTTCATGGTACAGATTCAAAAACTTTCTGGAAACATTTTGCACCACACAGCTGCTGCAAATCTGTGACGTGAACCTCCCGTTCCACTACATCCAAAAGGTGCTCTGTTGGATTGAGATCTGGTGGCTATGGAGACTATTTGAGTACAGTGAACTCATTGTCATGTTGAAGAAACCAGTTTGAGATCATCTGAGCTTTGAGCCATGTCACATTATCCTGCTGGAAGCAGCCATCAGTAGATGGGTACACTGTAGTCCTAAAGTGTTAGACATAGGAACACTAGCTGTAGTGTTTAAACACAGTTCAGTTTCCTGTTCTTAGCTGCAGAACTAGCACCTGGTGTGGCCTTCTGCTGCTGTAGCCCACCTCCATCAAGGTTTTATGTGTTGAGCATTTAGAGATTCTCTTTGGTTGTAATGAGTGATCAGCACAGTTATAGTTGCCTTCCTATCAGCTCAAAGCAACCTGGCCATTCTCCTCAGACCTGAAACATCAATAGGAGACTTTCACCCAGAGAACTGGCCTCAATTAATGTTTGTTCACTTCCAGACCATTCTCTGTAAACCCTACTAATGGTTATATGGAAAAATCCCACTCGATCATCAGTTTCTAAAATGCTCAGACCAGCGTGTCTGGCACTTAAATCAGATGCTCAGTTTGAACTTTGGTGGGTGATCCTCACCATGTTTACATACCTAAATGGATTGTGTTGCTGCCACGTGATCACATTTAAGCAACAAGCCTTTTAAGCAGGTGTACCTAAAAAGGGGTCAAAACAACTTATCAGTGTAAAACATGTTATGCTTACACTGTTACACTGAACGCCAAAACACTTTCGCTTTGTTTTTTTACATAAACTATTTTAAATATCTGCAGTAAACACCCTGTCCTTTAAACACTCAATGTTACACATACCGATGTATATCTGTACCATCGGTAAGCCTATCCCAGAGTGCCTACGTAAACAGGCGGGACACACATTATGTCGGTGACAAACGCTGGCGTCACTGGACCCTCCGAGGATACATGAGCCACATAGCTGCCGACATGTTTCCAAGAACACGTTGTTTTGCCAGGCAAACTCAGCCAGCGTTGTACACTTTTAAAAAAGCACATGATATCAGTTTAATTTTCAACATGAATGGTCAGAGACGTGACCTGTGTCAGGCTACAAGAAACCTGCTGACATGTGACAGTCTCACTTGCCTACTCGGCTGAAGAAAAACATCAGCTTCAAATTTCTACTTGGTGCATTTACACTGTTGTAATAGACCTCAACTGGTGAACATGTAAGCTGTTCTTGTTCTTTTAGGACAGCCCCGCTAAGGGGAAATCATTTTTGCTTTTGTGTTCTCACACCCTGTGAGGCCAAGAGGAAGTGATGACTTGTGAGATGTCAGTTCACTGCCTTCCTAAGCAGTGGTCACATACTGTACTTACAATGTAAGGGTGTAATAGTACACTGTCCATTCTGCAGACAACGTGCTACATTTAACATTTAACATTTAAATGAATTACTGATTTACAGGTAAAATGTTTGCTTGTCCTGTCATAGATCTGGTCATGCACTTTAATACATACAAAAAATGCAGCGAAAGGTGCTTGACAGTCATTTTTTACAAATGACTCCACCATAAACCGGACTTACTCAACACAGTTTGCCTCAGGTATTACTAATTCTTGTTAAACGACATTTTAATTGAGTCAGTTGTTAAAATAATATAGGTTTCTGATTGGCTGAGGCGATTCTGGCCTGAGGATCATGAGACAGAGGCTGAAAAGACTAAACTCTGACTCAGAGACTAAAAGGAAAAATAATGAGCTTTTCCAGGGCTTATGGTTGCAGATTGTTTTTAAAAAGTCATTTAAGTTAACTGTAAGATGTCAAACAAATACGGAAAAACAAAAAGGAAAACATCTGCTGTCTTTCGGTGTTGTGGATGCATTTGTGAATATAGTTGATAACAACTGCTGTAGGGTATCTCGTAACTTTTACTTGACCTAATGAGTCTGAGCCCGTCATCTTCAGTTTCAGTGGTAACGTCTAGTCTTACACTGGTGGATTATGGAAAAATACAACCCCGCTCTCCCTGCTTCTACTCAGAGAACCTACTGCATGACTTTGAAAGGTTGTCGTGACTATTTTATTCATGTTCACATTGCACAAATGCTGAAACACACAAACGGGTATAACTTGCTTTAAGCGTTATTCATGCTTTTGTGTTTTTTTTCCACACATGCAGATGATTTTCTTTTTTCTTAAATCGCTTTACCCAGCTCCAGGTGGTGTCAGTGGCATAGTTCTGAGCAGCCTCATCTAACTCGTCTCCATCTTCTGCTGATATCATGATTCCATAGTGTGTTTAATCCCAGCGGCAGATGTTTGGTCTTTGCCACCTCTCGATAGATATGAGTCTGGTCTGCTCAAGAACTTGTATCCTTACTCTCTCCGCGCATGTCAAGTGTCTGACTGTTGAGTGCAAGTGAACAGCGTCTTACTAAATTTACCCAGGCCCCCTGGTTGGAAACCTGAGCTGGGTCTGGAGTGGTCATCATGCACCAGACCCTTTGATTTCTTAGGCATTTGATGAGGGGGACACCTGCTAAAATTGCATTTTAGTGGAACTGGGCATCTTCCCTTTAGACATGATCACACAAGAATGACACAATAAGCTGCACTGGCACAGAGATCTACCTAATAAGACATGCCTGACTGTACCTTTTAATATGTAAATGTCTCATTAGTTCAGACTGTGCCACCTGTTGTGGGTGTTGATCCTTTGTTGACAGTATAGTGTTGTTGCATCACGTTGAGACAAGACCACCTGTTGCATTGGGTGAAATCCAAGACTCCCAAGTACCCAGTGACTCTTCCAGTGATTACTGTAATTAATATTAGACTATTATACACAGTGTGTTTGAACTGATGACCTTTGTTAGTCTAAGGGGTGGGGATGGGGGGGCTCCTTAGTCTAAAACACTGTTTGGTGGGTGTTATGTGTCAAAGTGACATTCACACGAGTGCCAAGGATTCCCAGCAGCACATTTATTTTAAAGAGATGAAATGTATTCATAAAGTATTTGCTATATTAGAAGAGTAGAGTTTGCTACTCACTTCACAGAAATGTGCAAACCAGACTCATCATAACAAAAGTTGGAGAACTGAGTGCAGAACTGAGGAAGGGTACAAAGGTCATTCAGTGTCAGCTCATCAAATGTCTCTCACCTGACCATGTGAGATTTTCTTGAAAAGTGACACTACAGCTAGATAAAAAGAGTTGTTTCTTTCATATTAAAGCTTTAATGTCTATTAAACATGTAAGGTCGTTCCCCTTCACTCTGGACCTAACAGCCTCCACGCTAATGTTAGCATCTCTGTGCTTGTGCTGCTAGATTTTCAGTCCTTTCCGGTGTCGTGCCAAAGTAGGTATCCCCGACAGAATTTGTTTCCCCTGCGTAGGGAGCACACGCTGGACTGTCCAAATCACGGACAAACAGTATCCCACATTGTTGATTTTTAGTTTACAAACACTTCTTATTATGACGCATTACTCCTGAAACTTTGGAGGATTTAGCTCTTTATATAGTAAAGTTACAGGAGAATAAAAATAGTTATCAGCCAAAATGTTAATGGTTTATTAAAATAATCCCATCTGATACCACGTGAGCAATAAATATATAATTTTCTGTTGTAACCTTCAAACTGAATGGTAATGTAACGATACTAATTTTTCACTTTTTCACAAAATGAAAACATCAGTACTTCCTGAGTGCTCCCAGCACAGGGGAAACAAATTCTGTCGGGGATACCTACTTTGGCACGACAAAGGCACAAAGCTGGAGTTATTCTGTGTCTTTGCTGCACAGCTGCCTCTTCTTCTTTCATTCTCTCCCCCTCCCTCTCCCGTTTCTACTTCAATCATGAAAACTGATCAATGATCAGCTGATCGGCTTTTCTCTCTTGTTTGTTTATCGCTCACTTTGCGCCGAAAGAGGAAACCAGCGGATGTCGCGCTAAACAACAGCAGCACGTTTAAGCTTGATCAGCTGTTGTTAGAATTTATTTAATATTAATTTCTAGTATCAGCTGATGTTTGCTGGAGCCACAGCTGTAAAAAAGCTGCTGGTCATGATATGGTTTGGTTATCTGGTGAGAGGGAAACATGAAGATGAAACCAGGAGATGTCCTTACTGGATCATCAGAGCTGAACAGGTGATGGAGAAACAGGTTTACCTTTTAGGTGACATGAATGAGTTGAAGGGAAGTTATGAACTGTTTCTGAGAGACAAATAACCCAGGATCCTTTTTTAGGTAGCTGACAGCTGGTAACTGTGCAGGTGCGGATCTAGCAAAGTGTTGCCAGGGGGGCAGGTAGGGCATTAACAGGGAGAGGGGGCACAAAGAAATACTTTTCTTTCTTATTCTCATTTAAAATGTCTAGCTTTTAAAAAATAATTATCTGAATCTTACAACAAACGATTGATAGATTGATGCATATATACCATCAAAACAGTGTACATCACTGTCACAACAGTGTTTGTTTTCATTCAAAGGCTTTATGATTTTTCCTATAATGGTGGGCCGGTCTCTAGTCAAAATGCCCGGGCCAATTTTCTGTCCCAGTCCAGCCCTGTATGCAGCTCATCTGCAGTCTGGTGTTACCTACATCTTCCTATTCAGAAGGCAGAATTTCTGAGTTCTGAGTACAATCGAAAGCACCACGACTGCAGTTTTTGTGTTGGATGTAAAAGGCGCACATGACGCTGTGACGTAGGCTAGAATCATGGCAGCAGTCAATGACGGTCCAGGCGTGGGATTTCTCTCGTGGAAATATGCACATTATCTTTTCCTTTCTATTGGTAGGTGGCACAGTGCACTTGTGGCAAGTAAGCAAGCTAGAAGACTGGCAAAGTTATGGAAGCAACACATTAACAAGAGAATTCTGAGTAAAACCAAAGTTACTTTCCCTAGTAACTAGTTACTTTGAAAGTAACGAGTAACTTGAAGTAACTGAGTTACTTTTGAGAGAAGTAACTAGTAATGTAACTAAGTTACTATTTTAAAGTAACTTACCCAACACTGAACTTGACCAACACTGATTGCGATGCACAGTTACTCACAATTACGTCACAAAAAAAGTAACTGTGCGATGCAAAAACAGTAAAATGAGAATTTAGAATGTTTCCTTTCTTACTTGTTGGAGTTATTTATTTAATCTAAGTTCATATTCTCTCTCTCTCTCTCGCTCTCTCGTGTTTTCTTTAATGAACGACTGTGATAAATTTTTAAGAAGAATGAATGGCACGTGGTTCATTAGAATTAAGTCAGATGTCCTGCTCTAGAAGTGACATCTCCAGTTTCATTATTCACTGATGACTCCTCTACTTCTGGATCACCTATCAGTGCATTGAAAATATTTTGAAACCACCATTACTAAAATTTAACCTTGACTTCAATCTAGTTAACACAAAAGTTAAACAGTAACAGTTAACTCGCATTGTTTTGCTGGTGTAACCGTATTTATATGATTCCAGTTTTGTTATCTATGCATTTTTCTACACGTTACTGACTCCATGGCGCCCTCTTAGAGGTAATGTCAGACACAATACTGTGTACAATTACTGTGCATTAACATCCATGTATCTACTATACTGGAATATTTAAAAACACTATAAATTATTGACATATTCATTAAATTGCAATTCCATTTTATTTATATAGTGAAAAGTTTTAACCTTTGGGTCTTGGAGGGTTGAGCTTGGCCTGCTATGATTGATGTAGGAAGCTCTTTGCCCAACTAATTAACATTCCCAAGACCACATGGTGGTCTAGGACGTTGGCTGTTGCCTTTTCTGTCTCCTTTAATAAGGGGATGCAGATAAGCAAATCATCAGGGATCTTTATTCTCAGCAGGATTATTGAGGTCAAGGATGGCCTTGTCACCTCGTAAAAATCCAACGGGCAAGGGACAGGCCGAAGGGGAGGATAGCAAACTGATGCACACTTCCCAAAAGGTGAAATGCAGAAACCTTCTGTGTTCAAAATGAACTGGCACATGGAAGTAAGCATCATTGAGGACTACTAAGGTGAACCACTCTCCTGGAGTGATGGTCTTCAGGACATTGATATAGTATCTGGAATCAAGAAGTAAGTGGAATAAAATCCCTTGTTCATTAATCCCGTGTTCTGATTGCACTATTGTGATAGCCCTTTTGCCCAGTAGCATATTTCCTATGACAAGCCCAGTGTCTTCAACGAGTGTGACAGAAGTCACTTTCTCTGAAAAGGGTGAGATCGATGACGAAACTGCAGCTTGTACCCCCGGGACATTGTTATCAAAACCCACTTATAAGGCCTCTCATCTCTCACTGAGAATGGCAAAACACTGCAATTAATTAGACAAAGTGTGTCTCAGGTGCCCCGCTAACTTGATATCTTGTTGCCAACTAAGCAAGTGTTTGCTTAGGCAATCCAGACAAGAATTCCAGCAAGCTGCAGGAGGTCACCTGAAACTTCCTCCAACTTACTTATGTCAGTATACTTAAATGTGTTAAATTCTAATACCTGAGAATACCTTAAACCTAGCTGTGCACAGCGTTCTCAGGGAGAGCAATATTGAAAGATATTGAGAGACCTGTAGCTTGCTACTGTCAACAACCTTCTACTGCTTAGAAGTATTTCTTATTTGGCTTTCTGTTTTTCTTCTTTTTTTCCACATATAGTGTACATATAGTGTAATGACTGTGAATGCTTCTATGCTGGTAATGTCAGGGCTTTGTGTGCGGGCAGGCGGAGATGAGGATCCAAATGCAGGACTCAAACACAGAACTGTAACTCAAAACCTCAACTTTATTGCTGGAGAAATTAAAACATGAACTGAACAAGGGTAGTGAACATGAAAATACTGAACACAGTATAAAACACACAGGCATAATCCGATGGTACAATGCAGCACTGAGGAAGGGCAAACACAGGGCTAATATACACAGGGAAGTAATCAGGGAATGGAAAACAGGAGGGAGACACAGCTGGGAGAGATTGGGGCTAACGAGTCAGGGGATCGAAGCTGGACACACTGACATAAGACACAATCCTTCAAAATAAAACAGGAAACAATACACACTAAACTAAGACACGGACTGGACAGAGAGAGACAGACTAGACACTGAACTAAACCAGCAAAAAACATGAGAACACAAAACCTAAGAACTAATCCCTAAACAAGAATAACTAAAACATAGATTAATAATCACCATCATCATCATCATCATAACCAACAAAAGCACCACAAGAGAATAAGAAAACAATCCATAATGCAAAAACACACCAAAACATAACAACTCAAAATACTGGGTCAAACTGACCCAGAACCGTGACAGGTAAGGAGATGTCATTTCAGGACTTAAACCAGACTCTAAGAAATTGCTGTGTCTAATTTTGCGATGCTGCGAGTAACAAACTGGGTTCAGTTTGGAGGTTGAAGAGGAACTTTCCCTCGCCAGGCCGACAGCCGTCTGTGTTTATCTCATCTCAGTTTATCTCATGCAGCGCAGGGCTAAATTTAAAATGATTAAATACTTAAGACAATGTATATTCTTCTATGACAAAAAATACAAGTGTTCATTTAAGCAAATAAACAGAGCCGTAAGAGATGTTTTTCAGAAACTGTTGTCTTTATTTTGATTTGCAACTAACAAATTTTTTTAAAATTTGTAGTTTTTGTTGTGCTCTCTATTATGTGAACCCCTCACCTAATTTGTTATGTTTTTTAACAAATTAAACCCCAACAATCAAATGATCCCCTGTGAGCAAGCACTAGGCACGGTGGAAAGGAAAAACTCCCTTTAAACAGGAAGAAACCTTTGACAGAACCAGGCTCAGGAAGGGGCAGCCATCTGTCGCGACTGGTTGGGGGGTGAGAGGCAAAAGAAAAGAAAAATGAGAGCACAAGTTAGCTAAATGTTGCTCAGTCTTTAAAAAGGGACTAATCGATCATCAAGGTAGGAATATGGCTCAAGGAGGCCACAGACAGAGTTAAATAGGCTATCACTGTTAAGCTTTGAAAAGCCCCAGTAAGCTGCAGGTATAATAAGGCCTACTGCGGCAACGCCTAAACCTATTTTAAGTAGGCGTTTGGCACCATGACGCCATGAACCACTAGTCGGAACCACGTCAGGAGATGGTTCTGAGACAGGAGAATCAAGCTCTTCGGGTTCAGGAGCAAGATTGTCCTGTGTCGGGACCACATCAGGAGATGGTTCTGAGGCAGGAGAATCAAGCTCCTCGGGTTCAGGAGCAAGATTGTCCTGTGTCGGGACCACATCAGGAGATGGTTCTGAGGCAGGAGAAACAAGCTCCTCGGGTTCAGGAGCAAAATTCTCCAGCTGCAGAGGTTCACCAGTGATGTTGTAAACAGCAGCTAATATTTCTTCTTCCTCCTCCCTTCTCAGCTCATCCTTAAGATTATTAATTATTTCTCTTTTCATTTTAAGATGTTCATAAAGTTCATCTATGAGATCGTTGTTATGAACAATCTTGAAATTTTGCTTTTTGACTTTTTCTTCCAGCCAAAATATTTGCAGTGTCAGACTTTCTGTTGTTCTTTCTTGATACTCAAGATTTTGCAAACGTTTCTTGAGATTTGTGTTTGCTGTTTTTAATTTGTCTATCTCAGCAGCAATGCTGCTGTTCTCCTTAAGGAAATATTCCTCTTTTTCATGAAAGTCACGGTGCATCCTCTGGATTGTGCTAACCTGCTCCTGCATTTTAGCCTCCAGAGATTTGACCTGCAACTGCTTTTCATCAAGTGTCTGTCTCACCTGATGCTGAAGAGTACAAATTTCTCTTTTCAGCTCAACTGTGAGTTCTGTCTTCCGAAATATTTCCCTATATTGTTTTTCTATAAGCTCTTCTTTTTTTATTATTTCATGGTGAGCTTCTCCCACTTGCTGCTCAAGTCTCTCTAAAGAGTCATTGAGATCTGTGTTCTGTTTCTTTAGCTCGTGTCTATCACATTGAATCTGAGACAACTGAGCAGCAATGCTGCTGTTCTGCTCAATGAGAGATTCCGCCTTTTCCAAAAAGTCATGGTGCATTGTCTGAACGTTCTTTTCCTGTTCCTGGAGTTTAGCCTCCAGAGATTCCACCTGTGTCTGATTTTTTTTAGCCTGAGCCTTCATGTGTTTAAGCTCATCTCTTGACTGATGGAACTTATCTTTATAATAATTCTTTTTGAGCTTTAGGGTGCTCAACTCCAACTGGAGTTGTTGAACTTTCATTTGAAGCTCCATAGGGTCAGGTATTTGTCTCTCCATCAACCCATACAGTCTTTGTGATTCCTCTCGAATCTCTCCGTCAGACTGTGAATTATTAAATGTTTCGTGTGACATTTCTTTAAACGTTTTAATGCAAAGTGTCACAAGAAAAAATGTTTGCTTAATTGTTTAAGTTTAAAAATAGTCCCTTTCTGAAAAGTTTCTGGTTTGCTAAACACAACTCGCCGTTTCTGAAAATGTTCCAAGAAAACTGTGTTTGCAAAGGTGAAGAGGGGGTATTTATAGACTTTTGTGGCTGCGAATATGACGTCAGCGCTCTTTGAGCCTTTGATCCTTTGTTCGCTCATAGGATCACATGACAACTGTGCGTAATTCTGCGCATGCTCAGAGAATACCCATTGAGATGCACGGTTTTGTTTTGTTTTGTTTTGAATTTTTTTAAATACCCTGAAAACAGTGTTGCCAACTTAGCGATTTTGTCGCTATATTTCGGGAGTTTTCAAACCCCCTTAGCGTCGTTTTTTTCCCCAAAAAGCGACTAGCTTCTGGTGTTATTGGAGGCTTAATTTATGACGACTTTTGACGTGAAAGCGCTTGTTGCTCTTACTCTCAACAAGCAGCGGGTGCTGCCGTGGGCACCTCGCTCGTGCCAAAGCGCTCACAGGCGGAGGATAGTCCTCCTCCAGCCGCTATCAGGGCAGGAGATGTTCACGTGCGTCCAAACTGCAAATGAATCGCGCACGAGCAAAGCCGCCGCTCCCGCACTGACTGTAACGCAGTCAATTCTTCTTTTACTGTTATGCTGTTTTGTGGATCACAAGGTTTAAAACTACTTGTAAACACACACACAGTAACTCCACCCTAACCTGCAGCTGCAGCGCAAATAACAACGAAAATTGTTTGTAAACGTGTCCTGGAGTTTACAGGTGCAGACAGTGCAACAGCTTCCAGGTCATTTATTCTGCCAATATGGCAAGAAGGTCATAACTCAGGGCCGATTCTAGGATCAGAGCTTTGGGGGTGCTGAGCACCCAGAGAGCTGCCCAGCCAGGCAAGATAAACCTGTCTCTGTCAGTCCCTGCATCCTTAAATGTTGTCCCGAGTTCTCTCTGACTGTCTCCTTGGTGCATTTAAACCCCTGTTCCTCCCTGTCCTCATCGTCTGTTGTCTTCTCTCCGTTATCAGTCATCATAATTTTACCATCTCTGTGCAAGTCTGCAAATTTCTTTATTAAATCATAAGATTCTTAAATTCATCAAGTCTCTCTGTGCCTGGGTCCTCGTCACAAAACATGACATCACTGTTTTGTACATTTTAACACAATTTAATCCCACATTTGTGAAAGAAAAGCAAAACACTTTTTTGAAAAGTCTGTAACAAAACCATCAAATCTGATCAAGGTTATTTAAATGCTGCAAAAGAAGAATGGATTGGAATAAAAAAAATACATATCCTAACCTTAATTACTGGGGAGAATAATGAATGATGCTCATAGTGAGTAAAAAGTAAACTGAGTGCATTTTTTGGACAGAGATTCACTTTTAATGTGTATTGTATAATATAATACAGATACATAAAAACACTCCCAAAACAGAATAAATTATTACAAATAAATTATTAAAAAAAAAAAATATAAAAATGGAGGCAACTTTGCCTGTGGTAGAATGTATACAATGATGAAAAAATCTTTACTGCAGATACTAATTTTGTGTTGTAAGATTTATGAGTTTCATGCTTTCATAGTGGTACTTGGGAGAGCTTGACATTTTTCTCAGGTGGTACACACTGTAAAAAGTTTGAGAAACACTGATAAGTGTATGTGTGCTTTTGGAAAACATTTAAAGCTGCTGTACAGAATCTTTGAAACAAGCTTAAAACATTTTTAGAATATAAACAGAGCATCTGCTTCTCTTTACAGCTCCTCACTCCACCAGGGCTGTTTGGCACTTTCTGATAGTGTGCAAATGTGATGTACGTACTGCGGCAGTCATACAGACAACTGGACGGTCCAAAAGTTGGCCTACCTATTACTGGCTGAGGTTTTAGTAGAGTTGTGGCTGAACCACATAAAAATATATCATTAATTTTAATCTCCCCAATCAATTATAATGTTATGTTGGAATGTTGTTAAAGAGGGTCAAAAATGTTTCAACCCAGTTTGTTTTGCAGATTCTGTATAGCAGCTTTAATATAGGGAGAACACAACTTCCAGATTGTGTGAGTAAAATCAGGTTTTTTCTCTTTGTCAGTTTAACAGTTTCTGTTGTGCCTGTCACTGTTCCCTGTCTGTTTTCTTACCTGGTTCTTCCTGACCTTGTACTTTCTCCTCACGTTCCCTCTTTCCTCTCTCCCTCTTTGGACTGACAATCATACACAAATAGATTGTATTCAATTAGATGAAAAATTACATTAATATGAAAAAAATTCTATTAAGATCACTAACAAAAAGTCCTCTCTCAGTGTACTTTCAACCAAAAGGCAAATAACCAAACCACATGAACAACCAATAAAAGATATAAACATTGAAACACTGATCCAACATTATTCTTGATGATGGATCATTTGATTTTACACTTTTACCTGAATGTGGCTCCTTTTTTTGAAAAAACTTCCTTATATCCATTATGAACCTGGCTGTCTCTCTGTACACAAACACACACACACACAACAGGAGTTATAAGGTTAATGGGCATCAGTCAGTTAGCTAGTTAGTATCCATTTCAAACAGGACAGTGGTAACAACAGCAGGCTACGGACAATTTAAAGTTTTAGATTTTAAATAGGCTGTATACATTTCAATGGGAGCAACAGGACGGTCAAATGTCGCTGATTTTACTACAGAGCAGGACGGATTGTAGGGTAGCAAACATTGTCAGAAAACACGTTTTCAACACGCAGGTTACCTGGTGTAATGTTTTTCAGCTAAAAAGAAACATGGTCTGACTCCTACCTAACTATATAAAGAGTAACTGAAGGTTAAATGCAGCTAATATGTCCTGTTTTAAGCCAGGCACTTACACCTCCGCTCCGCTGCGTCTCAGCCACCATCGCTCTGGCAGCAGCCAGGAGGGAGCTGGAACAAACCAAAATGTGGTAAAATGTTACGTCTCAAACAAGTACAGTACTGTATGCTTTTTATATTTTTAGTAGTGTGTCACACAAACAGCAAATATTGTCAAAAAAAGTAAAAAGTCTTTGGGGGTGCTTTGATTTATCACCCCCAAAAATGAGCTAAAATCGCCCCTGATTTCAAATGTCACCAGTTTTAATGTTTGCTGGCTGATGGCTGATCGGTTTGTATTTCATAGCCCAACAGAGTTCAACTATGGATCCAGTTTTATACTACACCGTCCTCTAGTGTTCAATACAGGTAAATACACGTGGAAGTCAAGCGCTTGATGTTGCATTCATGTACATTATTGCAACAGCAGCTTTTCAGTTATTGTGTACATACATGACAGTTAATGGTACGCAAATATTTATAGATACGACATGTTGTTATCAACCACATACATACATATATTTTATCCAGTTTTGGCGTATTTAAATATAATAATTGTAATGCTCCTTAATATTATTATGTTCTGACGATCTCTTTCTCCCATCGTAATGCTGTGGATTTTCTTCAGCACTCAAAGGCAACACAGTACCTTGCTGCTGCTTTCACGGTGTCCTCCTCTTGTCGCATATTGATCCAGTTAGCTGATCGTTAGCTTTTGTGCCAGAATGGTTTCAGTGGCGTGTCAGTGTTTGTCCGTTGTTTCTGGCTAAGGATAGCGGGGACTTGGTGGCTTTCATGTTCCGTGCAGCTAATCTAAAAACCATCGGCAAAGCGGGAACTGGCTGGTAGGTGGTGTTTGAAACCGCGGAGACGTAACATATTGTTCACGTCCACTCCACTCTCGTGAATCAGCCGGCTAGAGGCAGAGAGAAGGCTAGCTGCGCTAACAGGCTAGCAGCTAAGCTCTTCTGAATATTTTAGGGTGTGTTTGTTGTTTACTTTTTGGCGGCGCTTGTTTAAACTAAGTATAAGTTAATGCCGTGAGTGTTATTACATGTTAACGCTGTTACGTACCAGCAGTTGGTCAGCTTTTAAATTCTGTAGTTCAGGGTTTGTTTTGGAAGGGCTTGGCTAAGTAGCAAGAAAACGTTAGCCCTCGAAGCTAACAACTTAAAGTGCAAACTAAAGCAAGCGTCGATTTAGAGAACCTTGCAACCCACAATCGCGGGCTGTTAAATGGTATCGCCTGAGATTTGTTAATACTGTATTTCAGCAGTGCACCCATCGTGTGTTAGCCCTAGCTTTGCTTGCTGGGAAGACATGGACGTTATGTAATGTGAATGATCACCAGGCTATAGTCTCAGATATTTTACAGCTAGCTTACTCCCATGTCCAAAGTTGTCACCGTCAGTTGGGCTTATCGACAGCTAGCTGACGTGATAGCATTTCAATTTGCATCTGTTTAGTCAGGAGTCGTCTCTTAAGTTTCCTTGCGGTTTGCCCATTAATAGGAATCTACACATAATGGCTACATTCTTATACTCTATACCAATACACGTGCACACGCGAAATCGTTAGTGCTTGTAAGTGCTTTAGGTATCTGATTGTCCACTCCTGGTGTGAGATAAAATTGTATTTACCCTCCTTTTTGCTTAATCTCAGGCACTTTCGCCGAACGATGGACGAGCTGGTCCATGACCTGGTGTCAGCGCTGGAGGAGAGCTCAGAGCAAGCTGCCCGTGGTGGTTTTGGTGATGGAGGTGACCATGCACTGGCAGTGGGCTGTCTGCTAAAGAGACAGGCTCGGAAGCGGAGGGGTAGGAAACGACGCTCAGACAACCCACATCCACCGTGGGAGACGGGCCACCTCAGTGAGGGTTCAGAGTCCAGTGTGGAGGAACATAAGGTGAGATAGGGTGAATTGAATAGGGACTGTGGACGAGACACATCTGTTTGAAACCCTGTGTCAACAGTGTTACCTAAGACCAGCTGAGCCAGTTTTACTACATTTGAGGATGTAGTTATCTGGCTTGCTGTAGTTGTTTTGAGAAGAGGAGAAAAATGTAACTGGGGGGGGGATCCAAAATATATTAAAATAGTGTGGCGTTTTGGACAATAGCAAACATTTTTATTTGGGTAAAAATGTGTCTGTGTTTCATAAATCCGGCCCCACTGCTGTTGCTTCTGTCTTAGCTGACATACTCGTGTTGATGCAAGTGTCTTAATTTAGCATCAGCATCACAGCCTGGTATTCACCACAGTGTCATTTGTTGCAGGACTACCGTGCCAGTACAGGAGCTGTCTCTGCTGCCAATAGCCATGCCCGTGACAACAGTGACTCAGATGAACAACTTGGCCCCAAACGGCGAATCCCCTACACAGCCGACATGGGGCGAAGTAAACGGCCGCTCTGGCCGGATGACCTGGGTGTCCTGGGCTCAGCAGAGGGGACTCGAAGCCTTAGGCGACGACGTAAGGTCAAACGCATGGCTGTGGACCCACCCATAGATCCAGAACCTCCCACCTCCACTATGCTTGGGCCACCGCCTGTACCCAAAGCCCGTGTTGGTGGCAAGCCACATAGACTGGGTGCAAGTGAGGGAAGAGGTGCCATGGAGTTCTGCGGAGGTGGACTGGTAGAGCCAAGTGGAAACAAAAGCAGAGTAAAAAAGAGGAAACTGGCGACACACCGGCTGGGAGTGGAAGCTGCTGATGAAGGGGTTGTGGTGGAGAGTGAAGACCCCGTCTGTTCTCCAACAGACGGGTCCAAAGACAAGATGGAGCTGGAGGAGCAAAAGGGCTCAGATGAGGACATGAGTGACAGGTGGTTAGTGTTTTGCCTTTCTTTTTATGCCTCGTAATTCCCGATGTTGTAGCTACTGTATGTGCTACTGTGTGCGATTTTTATGGAGTCTTAGTGTCAGTTTGTGGTACTGCAGGCAAGGGAGTGTTTGGGGCTGGTTGTCTAAAATTAATCTCTTTTTTTTAATGTTTTTGAAATGTCTGAAATGTGTTTGGTGCATAGATCACCAAAAAGAAGCGACTATTTAAAGCTAAAATGTTGCCAGTTCCAGACTAGTTAGTTCTCATGCATGTTCTTTGATGGCTGCTTTCATTTAGAATGTATTGGGAACTTATTTTATTGAATGAAAAATTGTTGAAAAAAAGAAGAAAAATATCTAAATGGAAACTTGCTAACTACCATCTAGCGTTTCCCTACTCGTTGTAGGGCTAGTAAGGCTATTGTTGTGGCTTTGATGGTAATGAACTGTCTGGAGTCTCTCATCCTGGGGCTAGAGAGGCTTTTTCCATCATGAACTGCAGCTGGCAGAGGTAGTCCTTATTCTACTCTTGAGATCATTTGTGAGCTGAAGGGGGACTTGAACAAAAATTGCCACCAGGTGGATAGCTGTGCTGAGCTCATCAAGGCTGCAGAGCAGAGGAAAGATTAAGGTTGCCAGCAGTAGTTCAACATGGGGGAGTTTACGTTACTGTTGTGTTTTATATTATCACAAAGTGTCTAAGGTATTATTTATTAGCATTAATGTTATTTGCAAATGCATGGGATATATGTGGATTTGTGATATAGTTATGCAGTGGAGAAACACTTGGTTGAATTTCCTTTTCTACCATTTTTTCCTCAGTGAGACCAGCAGTGTGAGTAACAGCAGTGATGGAGGCCTCTATACAAATGATGAGGGGAGGCAAGGTATGTACTGAGATGTGTACTGAGGTATGTGTCAAAAACTGTCTGGCATGTTGCATAGAAGTGCACACAGAAGTGAGGATTTTGTGAAAGGGTAAGGGTCCGCATCTGCACACAGTGGTTGTGTTGGGTTGTGTTTTGTAGGAAGTGCACACAATCTAATTTTAGGGTATTTTCACACCTATAGCTCGCATACTCTGGTCCAAGTCAGTTGATGAGTTTGTACTTGTAACTTGTAGCTTTTTCCTGTGGTTTGGTTTCTATTGACGCAGAAAAAAAACTCAAAGTGAACCAAAATGGGTCAGTACAAACCACGTAAGAACATTTAGTCCACTTATTTTGTCTGGAGCGCGAGCAACAAAACTAAGTACAGGAAGATGAAGGTGCTGTGTTCTGGCTGAGTGTCCAACATGGGGAATTTACATTAATTTTACAGCTAGTTGCTAACCCGCATTGACTGTTTGTACTGTTTGTGAATAACTATGGTACTCTGCCGCACCCCAGAATGCAAAGCACTCCTGGCTATGTGAAGATGTTTAGTTCAGACTTGCAGCATGCACCTGGTAGTTGACTCAGATTGCATTCACACAACATTTGGAATCGGACTTAGACCACCTCCTCTAAAAGCGTTTGGTGTGGTTGTTTGCTTTGTACCTGAGTGCGATTACCCTGTTAACACCTGCACAAGTGAACTGGACTGAGGGGGGAAATGAACCAGAGTACAGTTTAAACAGCAAAAAACAGCGCAGGTGTAAAAACAACATAAAAGCACTTCTCTCAAACATCTTGCTAGCTTTTAGAAACTGTGTTCTCCTCTTTTGTCGTTATTGATTATTGATCCTTCCCAGTTATTTCTAAATATGGTGAAATTGCTTTTTATTTCATTTTGTATATGAGTTTAAGCAGCTTTTCTGTGAGGTCCCATTTTTCATACTCCTTCTTTTAGGTGACGATGAGCAGAGTGACTGGTTCTACGAGGGTGAGCCGGGCTCCGGTCCGGGGCCCGGGGGTGCTTGTGGGATAGCAGGAGTTGTTCCCTGGTGGGAGAGGGAGACTGGGTCAGAGGAGCTGGATCTAGCCGACCCTGTCTTTAACAGCATTCTCACTGGATCCTTCCCACTCATGAGCCCTGGGGCACAGAGAGGTAGGCTTCTGGTGCTTGCTTTCGCAGTCACATTTGAATCACTTAGAAACTTTGACACAATGGCAATTATTTTTCTCCCCCTCCCTTTTTTGGTCAACCATCCAAAGCAATGGTGGCTCTAAAGAGGGGTGAAGAACAGACTGTAGGTTTGTATGTAAAAGAATGTAAGGAGTCATTAGCTCGTTTAAAGATGCCCAGATTTGCACTGGGAGAAACAAGCATGTACTGAATTTCTCTGAGCTGGATTAGAACTGGGATATGCTGCTCCATTGAGAAAAGGATGTGAAGATGATGCTCCTAGGCAAGAGGATGGGCAAAGAGGAGTTTTATGAATGTGGTTGGTTTGACAGAGAGAGGACGGGGACTAGGTGGAAACCAACGATCTCCTGTGGTGCCCCCTAGCTGGAGCAGATGGAAGGAGTAGCTTTCTAACATATAATGTAATATAATATCTAGTATGAGGGGCAAAGTGAAGATACTGTAGTGAAAAGTTGTTGCAGTCTCACTAAAGACCACTAGGAGGCAAACGGTTCACACTGACATATCAGCATTACAGCAATAAACTGATGTGTGGAATAAGAGAGTAACATCTCTGAAGAAAGGCTTTGTTTGCAGTGTTCAGCACCAAAAAGAACATTTTTCAGACTTGTGCTGCATGAAGCTTTCTTTCGAGTGTCCTCCAGTTTTGGTAATGACAGTACCTTTAATCTAGCTTCCCCCCCCTTCCCCCCCCTTCACACCTTGTTAGTCGTGACATATCGTCTCCTACCTATTTTCCAACCAACGTGGTGCTGGTGCCTAATTTACCTTCACATCAGTGCCCACACAGCATAGTTGCTGGACGTAAAGATGGAGCAACTTTGCAGATTTGTTAGACCACAGGTTTATGCCACAGCCACCCTACATTAAAGGTACTGTCATTACCAAAACCATTTTTTATGTTTCTGCAATGGATTATCCACCAGTATGTGCAAACTGTTTAATCAAAATGATTGTTAAAATATAATTGTTGTTCTTAGCCATGATTTTTCAAATGTATTGTTTTACAAAAAACATAGAAAAAAATAGTAAAGTTGCTTATTTTTGATTAAGATGCCAAATTAATTCACTTGAATTCCTAAACAGAAAAATAAGTGAATTCAGTTTGAAATCCATCGATCCTTTTCAAAATGGTAAATCGTTGAGAACTCAATGAAAAGAAAAGAGTCTGCATTAAAGCACTTCTTGATGCTGGGTATGCTTTGAGACAAAATTGGGCAAGACTTAAAGTGTTCTCACAGTGTGGTCATGTATGCTGTGGACCAATCAATTGCTGAGACTGATGCTTGGAAAATGTGCAGAGGAAGAGGCAGAAAACAGCTGTGCAGTGCTTCAAAGTTTTAAGTACTAAAGGCAGAAAGAAAATCACTACTGATATAAAGGTCTTCGGGATGACAATAAGCAGAGGGCTGAAAAAACGAGGCTTAAAGGGAAGGCTAGCTGCTAAGAAGCCATTGTTGAGACATCCAGGAGCACAAACACTGGACTGCAGATGCCTGGAATAAGGTACCGTGGCTGTAAAAGTTAAAGTTTAAACTCTTTGGTCAGCATTGTTGTGTTTATGCCCAAGAAAAGCTCCAGAATGTTTCAATGCTAGATGAAATGCACCTACGGTGGTGATTCCATTATGCTTCCATTTCTGTGAAAGCTCCGAAGGAGGCCATAAAAATGAAGCGTTTTGGTAATTATGTGTGAATTAGGACTATTTAATTGTCAGGTGGTCTAATAAATTTGTTGAATTCCATACATCATACTGAGATTACCTCAGCTTCCAGTGGATAATGCTCTGTTTACAAACCTGTTGAAATATAAGCTGGGATTTCAAAAGATGTATCAGTGTTTTGTTACCTTGAAATGTTCCTGACCCAACCGATTGAGTGATTTCACTGATCTTATCGTAAGGTTAAATAATGATGAACCTGCGCTGGTGTTTGTCAGGTTTCCAGGCCCGGTTGAGCCGCCTTCATGGCAACCATCAGGTACCTGAGGCAGGGCTGCAGGGAACCTCCAGTCAGGGCTTCAGCGAAAGATTGAGCAGACAAACTCAGGACACCCACGAGTGAGTTCTTTCTGCATGATCACTTTTTCCATTTTATGAAAGATGCTATTTAAATAAGTAACCTTGGTGTTGAAGAATTAATAAAAGTAACTTAAAAACCTGCAGGATATGATCAATTTTATACTGACATCATAAAAGCATTTTATTTGACAACAGAGAAGCATGATGAGACCTCATTCAGCTTTTGCCTGTGTGTTAGCTAATGTGAGAAAGATCTTGATAATCCTGTTTTCTTTGGGAGATCTGCACTAGTTTCTGTGGTTGACGAGAAGCAATAGTTTCTGTGTAATGATACCATAATATCTCCGACAGGCCGTGGTTCAGCTCAGGCTCAAGGAGAGAACACGGACAGGTAAGCTGTCTCTCTCTCTCTTTCTTTTTTTCCCCTTTTATTCCTTTTATTGTGGAATAAAAGGGTTTGAATCCACTCAGAGGCCATTCACTGTCCTTCCTTCACCTGTGCTCTCTCCCCAGCTTTCCTATCCTCTCTACACCCACCTAAAAAAGGCTAAAAAAAAAAAAGCCTCCAAAATGACTTTAAAATGCAGAATACAAAGTTCATTCCAGGGGTAACTCGCTCTTTTGTGTCTCCCTCATTGCCCCTTCAGTTGCACTGGGACCCACTCTCAGACAGAGGGCATCGGAGGACCTGCTCAGTAAAAACAGCAAGCAGGTGAGAACAGTTTAACTTCGTTGGGTTTTTTGTTTGTTTTTGTTTTTGTTAAGGGATGAGAACTTTTCTTGTTATTTAAGATCAAATGGGTGCTATCATATTTTTGCGTGTCTTGACTGGTTTTACAGACAGACCAGCGGACACCTCGGCTCGCTCTGCACAGGGGATATCAAGCGGAGGCGCAAAGCAGCCCCCCTTGGTTCCACTGCGCCTTCAGGTATTGAACACCTAGCTTCACCTAGCACACCATCTGGCACTTTATACCAACTGCTCCTTTTATTGTATTTTTGGCTCTCTTCTGTTCTCCTCTCCCCCTCCCCCTCCCCCTCCTCGTTGAGCTCAATGTGTCCAAGCTTTCCTCCACACCTTCTGCTGTACAGACTGGGATGAAATGTGCGCTTTAGCTGCATATTTTTGAGAAAGCGGATCTTTCTCCCTTCATATCCTCCCTCCTGCACAACCTTCTCTCATTAATAAAGCCCTTTCCTTCCTAAGCTTTGCTGGACAAGAGTCAGCTGGCTAAATCACGCTGCCACAGCAGAGATACTGGATTAGCCGTTAGCCACTCATCCCCTCCACCTCCTCCAAAAAAAACTACTCCTCTTACCTCTGGGCCAGTTTATCCTTTTGGAGGAGGAAGGACGAGTTAATGCTAATGTTGGCCCTGTAATGTATTTAGTTTGGAGCTTTGTCTTGTTTTTGATTGTAATTTATACCTAAACGCTGACATTGTATCCACATTAGTGTACTGAAGTGTTTTATGAGATTAAGTTGGCTGTCAGTTGTGGGTTAAAGAGTCATGCATGCTTTGGCTCAGGTGCAGGCTTCTTTAATTTATGCCCAGGCCCAACAGAAAGGTAAGCATTTGTGTTTAAAAACAGAAGAAATGGAGCACACATTAAAGAAATTGGGCAGACAACAAAAGTGTAACCAAACATTAATTTCAACTTTATGAGGTCCTTATTTAAGGTGGCTGCTTAAAAACTTGGATAAAATCAGTTAAATAGGGCGGCAACACCCAGCAAGCACATGGAAAACATTACCACTGTCTGCTGGGCTGCCAAAGTATCATTGTGGCATATTCAGTGTTGCATTGTGTACATATCTGACACTCACTTGGCGCATATTTGTACTCTGAGGCCAAATGTCCTTCCTGGCGTGCTCGAACCCTCAGACGGTCGCGTCTGGAAATGAGCTTGCAGCTTTACTCTGCCCTGCATACAAATGAAAGGAGGATTAAAAAGGGTAATAGGTTGCACTCTGTGACTGGACTGGGAACTTACAGGAAGAGGGAGGACAAAATGATCAGTGTCTGAGACAGACACGGATGATCTTCCCTTCACTGCTTGCATTTGTTACACCATTGAAAATGTGGCCAAGTCAATTACATGGTTACGTTTATACTAAAGCTGAACCACCAGATAGACAGAACGTCAGATCTGTAAATAAGAAAGAGGATTTTAATGTTTTAGGGTTAATGTATTGTAAATCCAAAAAATACTGCTAGTAACTTTTTTTTCACTTCTAATTTCTTTAAAAGTGACTAAAAAGCATAAAATGTTTTGCCACAAATCAAATGTATAATGTTAAAAAAAAAAGGTTGGCGAGTGGTTGCTGGTTGTAAGTAGGTTGACAGTAGGTAAAAAGACCAATATGGTGCTGCACTGTAAACCTTCTTGCAATTGCTTTGTTCGCAAGCAGGCCGCCACTAGTTTGCATGCTTGTCTGCAAATTACTTGCCGAGCAGATTCTTTACTTTAACTTTGAAGCGAGACAGTCTTGCACTCTTGCAGACAGTGTGTTGCAACCAAAGCAAATACAAGATGGTTTTTGGTGCAGCACCTTATTTGCAACTGATTTCCCCTGGCTACAGCCACCAACTGGTTGAGATGTACAAACGATCTCTAAGCTTGTGTGATTAAAACATAACAGATCTAATATTGGACCTAATTGTTTTGCACATATCAACTTCAAAAAGCTTCAAAACAGCTGTTTTGCCTCAATATTCCAACCACTGGATACATTTCAGATGTTTTGTCCTCGATTTATATGACTAAAAAAAAAAAGCTAGCAGTTTGATAGTACTATGACAAACTAGTTATTTAACATTTTTCTGGTGCCAATTTATTCCTGTGTAGTTCAAGGAATTTCATGTATTCAGTGCATGTATTCCTTGACTCTGATGTATCTTGTCATCGTTTTATAAACCAGTTATTTATTTTTAAGATTAAGGTTAGAGGTCAAGTTTCCTATGATAACAAAGATGTCACCTACATTCATACCATATGCACATCTACCAGGAGACTGAGAGGATATCACTGGCAGCCACCAGTACTTTTTCCCCTTCTAGTACAGTCCCAGCTAAATGGACTGAAATTTATATAAATAGCCGTTCTTTACTCTGACTTAGTACTCGAAGCACTCCTTACACTGTGAACTCCATTCACAGACATAGCAATAGTAATACATAGCAATAAGGCACTAAGGACAAAAGGCAGGTCTACCTTACTTTATTTGGGGGAGGAAAAAATTTGTTGCTGGGAAGATGGCTACGGTCTACAGATGAGAGAAAGTAATCAGAAGAGTTTATGTACCATTTACCTGTGATTGAATTTCCTGTTATGTTGTTTACTATAATGCTATATGCTATAACTGTCTCTAGCTTTGTGTTTAAACTGTTTGTGGGGTGCGTCAAACTAACTTTATTATTTACTCATTTCACGCGTACATTGTCTGAGCTGCTTTGAAGATCTCCTTTATACAGTAGCTGACACTTGTACGTAGTGTTTAACATGGTATGAGTGAGGATGCGTAGACAGAAATTATTAGCTTTCTTTAATCAGTGAACTTTGTTTTCAGGAGTGGTCGGGGAGAACGCACCTCCGATCCCTGAGACCAACATGGGGAACCGCATGCTGCAAACCATGGGTTGGAGTCCAGGGATGGGCCTGGGTCCTGAGGGAAGAGGCATTACCGAGCCCATCCGGGCCACCCAGAGACCTAAAGGCACGGGTTTGGGTTTCAGCTGAACACCCAGAGTGAGGCCAGGATAATATACCCCACCAAGGAGGGACGAGATGAAATTCTCCTCAGGGTTATCTAAAAACACACACACAAAGGTCTGGAATAATCCAGGCGCACGAACAACAAGAGAAGGACGCTGCTCATCGTAGCAAACGACCTGAGATGAAACAAAAATTTAACTTTCCCATGTTGGGGAAACTGCAAGAAGACTGAGATCTCTGCACAGACTCCTTAACATGTGAAAGTAAAGGACGGAAAGTGATCCACAGACATGAATGGCAAATGCGTCTTCTTGAGAAACTCCATGTTGGAGAAAGTGATGTGATGTGATGTCTCATCCGTTACCTCAGATGCCAGTGTTACTGGTCAGAGAACTGGGGTGCTGTTGACTACATACAAATAGTATTGCTTCAGGTCGCCAGTGACGACAGCAATGGTTCTTCAGTCGGCTGTGTTGGTTAGTGAATCAATGATAGGGTTTTTGTCTGATGTTGCACAATAATTTTAAAATCAATTGTTTGAGAAGGCTATACCTCAAGATTATTCTTATTTTTTTTTAATTGTAATGAATTTAGGGTACGCTTTATTGATGCAAGTTTGGATATCTGGATGTTTTTCCTCACCCAATTCCTTTTTTTTTTTTTAATTGTTGATTTAATTGGAGAAATCTTGTCATGAGAATGTTTTTAATCTCTCTCCCAAAAAAAAGAAAAAGGCTGAAAATCCAAGTTACAAATTTCTCTTCATTTAGCACCAGTATGCACAGATTTGCACACGAAGCCCGAAGTTTTACCACACCCTGCTTTTCGTTTCATTGAACGTAATTTAAGGTTTTTAAACAGTGTTGCTGCAAACGTAGCCAAGAGTAAGCACGCTCTGTGACTTTACACAGTCACACGGTATGATATGAGCATTTTGGCGTTTCAGTGCACACTCTTGAAGGAAGGAACCTGTGTTTAACCGGTGCTTTCCGCTTAATTTGCTTGATTAGACCTTTTCGCAGGATTGTGGGGAAGTGCGGGCTGGCTAACGTCTAATCAGACACCTGCGGCACAACACAGGAAGTCAGACGCATTTATTAAAATAAGTTGGCTGCTTACCTAATTGTATTATTTACTATGCAGCTGTTGGGTAATTTAAGCCCATTAGCATATTGGCCAGACACAGCGGATTGTTGTGGATATATAGCTAAAGTAAATTTAAGTGCAGCTGAGAGATCAAGGGGCCAGAAAAAAAATAGAAAGATGTTGATTAGAAATGGTGCAGGATATTTAAAGTGTAGCAGTATTTCCTCAGAACAGCTTTTAACCTTAGGACCTAACTTACCTCATTAAACTCGTGACAGTTTAAAGACATGTGAGTGGAGCTCTGATGTGGAAGAAAAGCGTATACAGTAGAAATTTAGCCTCTGTAAACCAAAACTGTTAAATCTGAAACTAAGCAAAAAAGACTAACGCATTAATTGTTAATTAATTTGATTTTAGATTGTCTTTTTTTTGTAAGAAGGCTCAAAGGTAACCTTCCTGATGATTATAATTTGTTAAAAAATCTCTACATTTTTACTGCAGCCCCAGGTAGAGGATGGATTTTGAAGAAAGGGGGGGGGAAAAGCCTGATTACTTAGGTTAAGGTGACTCAGCATTTTTATGAGCACTACATTTCTTTGACCTAAAGTTCTTGGGTTACTTTTGCAGTATGTTTTGGTCATTATACATCCGTACAGTGAAGCGCTGTCCAATCAGCTTTGCAGCATTTGGCTGAATCTGCACAGAGACTATTGCTCTGTACACTTCACAGTTCATCCTGCTGCTTCGGTGAGCAGCCACATCATCATCACTACAGCACGTTACTCCAAGTAACCAGGCTCTTCTGGAACCATACATGCTCATGCTTTAACACTGTGGTTATGTTATAGATAATGGGCCTTTCCTATCTTCTCCATAAATCAACTGTTTCCACTAGGAACATCTATGTTTTTTGTTTGTTTAAAAAAAAAATGTAATAGTTTAAATGTCTAATCTGGGCTTCTTGTTCTGAAGGTTAAACGTTGGTTTGCACATTGTCGTAAACCCCATGTATTTCCCTTCATGAAGGCGTCTCTTGATTGTAGACTTTGACAATGATATACCTACCTCCTGGAGAGTGTTCCTGTCTTGGATTATTGTGAAAAGGTTTTTCTTTGTCAAGGAAAAGGAATTCTGCGATTGTCAAATTTTCTCTTCTGTTGTTTTTCAGGCCTTTTTCTCTTGACCAGCGCCTTCCTTACACCAAAATGTACCAAATTGCTGATTTTCTTTGTTTTTTTTGCCTATAGAACTTTGACTGGTTTTGTGTTCCTTCTTTTTTCGGCCTGATGATGGGCTCTTTTTAATTGCATAGTATTATGTAGATTAGTGGTTTAATAAAGCAGCAGTTTATGCAGCATTTAAGTGTTTAATTTCTTTTACTAATTTACCCATATTAGCAACAACAAGATTGCATTTTGAGAGTCGTCCTGTGGAGTTAAACCAATATTTTTGAGGCTTTGAAGTTGGTTGAACAGAGCATCAGGATCCGCAGTCGTTTAGGACACTGAAATCAAGTTGTAAAACGTACATCATCAGTGAGGCAACTTACTCCGATCAGGATGTGAGCCCTTTAAGTACAAACCAGGAGAACTTTCTTCTCTGGTTGCTCTTGAGACGGCACGGTCGCAGCTCCCTTTTGATGAAGAGAGCTTTCTGCAAATAAGAACATGGCCTCGAAATATTTCCAACTCTATAAACGCACACATCCCATGCACATGCTGACTCAACATCACTGAAATATGATGCTCGTGCTCTCTCTCTGTCTTCTTCCCTCCTCTCTTTTTCTCCCATCTTTTGCAAGGCTGCAATAGAAATCCCTCCTCTGTATCTGTGGGAATACAGGAACCCTGTGTGTCCTCTACCCTCCCTTCTACTCACCTCCTCCCTCTGCATATAAGGGTATGCTGGCTTGTGTTCTCCCTCACCCCTCCAACAGTCTGCCCACCACCCACCCGTGCTCTTAGACACACTTTTTGTCTGACACACTCTCTCAGGACTCCCCCTGCGAGCAAGGTAGGCAGGTAAACTCAGCACTGGATCAGAGTGAGACGCTGAGAACAGAAAGAGAGGGAGGGAGGGTGAGGGGAATGTGTGTGTTTATGAAATTTTTGTGTGTTGGGAGTGTGTGTGCGTGCGTGCGCGTGCTGCTGCATCGCTGAGCTACAGAGACCGGAGGCGAGGAGAGCTGGAGCGTTTGTCCTTGAGACTGACTGACTGCAGCTATAGAGCGGAGGACCAGCCAGCCAGCCAGTGCATGAAACTGACAGTGAGTACTGAGCGAGAGCAATAAGGCTGAGCGGACGAAGAAGTAGTAGATGCAAGGTTTCTTTTAATTGCAGCAAATGTGTTGGTGATGTGGTTTTGTGTGTGTGTGTTTTCTGTTTTTGTTCCTTCGAAACAGTCCAGTGTGGTGTTGAATTGGAGCAGAAGTGTGTGTGCGTGCGTGTGCCAGAGCAGGTGAAGGTCTGCTCTGATCCCAGGTGAACTCATCTCTCACGTTTTTTTTTTTAAATTTTATTGGCTCACATCAACACTTGCTTCTGAGCCTTCATGTAAGACTTTGTAAAGCGGTTGGGCAGTTGTTAAGTGTGTCTGCGGCAGCGTCCTCTGTTTTGTTTTTTCTTTTTTTTTTTTGCTTGTTCCCCCCTTCCCCCCCCAGGAAAAAAAAATGTCAGTAAACACAACATCTGTCCAGCTCTGCCCCCACCACCACCACCACCCAACCCCTGGGCTTCTCTCTTCTTCCTCGGTGCTTCTGTTGACAGATCGATAGTTATGCATCTATAATTGGAAGTCATTATTTATGGCGGCCCTCCAAAGCGAGTCATTATCATGTGTAATCTTGCAGAAAATTACATTTTGACTGGTCTACCTTGGCACGGCCGGGATTAAGTGCGCTGTGCTGAGCGGGCTAACGGGCTGAGGGGATGACCGGAAGGTGGGGTCACCGCAAGGACCCCAACCCCGATGCCTGGTGAAAGAGTTGGGCAGGAAGGGGAGACGTTTAATTGTGTCACATCTCACCTCAAAAGCTAAAATATACCAGAGGTGTATAAGGGGAAAGAAAGAACATAAGCACAGTGTGAAGAGGGAGGGAGGTGAAATAACTGAAGGAAGAGACCTGGCATTAGCTCGACGTGGTACGAGACACCGTTGTGAAATGAGACTGGGCTCACCTGTGGAGCTGCTGATAAAATGGGTTTGGCTGGGTTTGAGGTGGATGGGCAGATAGACGGAGAGCCAGAGGGTGAATTCATAAAGCTGTGGTAGAGGGAAAAAAACGGATAATGTGACAGGATAAGCTCTTTCAGTCTATGTGCGTTTTGCGTTGATTTGTTTATGCAGACATGCTGACATTGAGCTCGAGGGTAAAATTTGCCACCTGTGGAGATATAAGTGAGATGATGAGATGGGCTGCATGGTGTTTCTGTGTATGTTTGTGTGTGTGTGGGTATGTGAAATGTTTATAATAATTCCTGACATCAGCATTAGATGTGTGAGATGCTGATTCCCAGGATTTAATGTGCCCCGGTCCCGCATCAGTGGATCCTCACCAGAGACCGGTCGGATAACTGTGTCTGTGCATGTGTGTAAAGGAGGGTTAACAACTTGTGAAAAAGCACCAATGACAACGATAATACTCCTGAGTGAAAGTACCAATAGAACAGTGAAAATACATGCAAAAATCTTGCACTTTAAAACTCTACTAAAGGAAAGGCTCGGGGATATAAACAGGTAAGATTAACCTGCTTTTACTCCCTTTCTCCTGCCTTTCTTGATTACATTAATAACAATGTAGGACTACATGTATAATAGTCTTCTAGGCTAACATTACTCCTATTAACAATTTGAATGTCGACAATGTCAGACTGAGAAAGCATTTTGAAGATTTCCTTATTTTCTTCTTGTTATTGTTATTATCACACTGAAATTATGCATTTTGAATGAACTTTATGCATTTTGTGGTCGTATTTTATTCTCTTTTTTTGTCATATCTCACAGGCTTGTTTTCTTTTCTATCATTCTAATGTTTTATGGCTTTGTCAATGAATTTGATCCTAATGATGCCACATTAGTTCTGCCATCTATGCAAATCCATCTATGCAGTTCTAATAAATGAAGCTAGTTATTCACAGGTCATATTTGCCATGGGTCCTGAATTAAAGCAAAATACAGCATGCAGTTGGGGGTCATGGTACTCTGTCGGGCATTTTAAACAGGAAAGACTCCATCACCGCATTCATCACCTTCATGGTTTCACACAGGAAGTTGTCAGAACATGTCTTTGCTTTTTGCAGATGATGTGGTTCTGTTGGCTTCATTGGACGATGACCTCCAGCTTGCCCTACAGCAGTTTGTATATGAGTGTGAAGGAGACGTGATGAGAATTAGCACCTGCAAGTCTGAGGCCATGGTCCTCAGCTAGAAAAGGGTGGAGTGTCCACTACGGGTCAGGAATAAATTGCTGTCCTAAGTGGATGGAGATAGATATATATATATATATATATATATATAGATATAGATATAGATATAGATAGATAGATATAGATATATAGATATATATGAACATGCTGCACGTTTGAGGAACATTTTTCATTTCTAAAGAACTTCACCATTATAACACAGTTCACTACATAGTGAACTTACAGGATAGAAACAAAGTATCAATCCCGTCACAATGGTCAATCTATCAATCTGCCCTCCTCTACTGTAGTAGACTCTGTTTTCTGCCCGTTACGGTAAAGGAAGAGCTGATAGTGAAGCTGGCTGGCTGATCGACATTTCCACCCTCACCCATGGCTGTCAGCTGTGGGTAGTGACTGAAAAAATAAGATTACAGTTACAAGTGACAGACTCTGAGAAGATCCGCTACACCTCTTAATCAAATAGAGTCAACTGAGGTGGTTCTGGCATCCGGCTAGGACGCCTTCTAGGTAAGATGTTTCAGGCATGTCCTGGAAGAGGCCCCGAGGCAGACCCACGACAAGCTGGACAAATGAAGTCTCGGAGCTGGCTCATTGTGTGCGTTATTTTCATTTTTGATTCGGGTCAAAATGACTGCTGTACTTAAATACAACACAAATAATGTTCACTTGAAATTGATACCAGAGTCAAAAGATGGTAAATAAGCTTTAAAGTAATAACATGGATATAAGCTGCAAGTTATATTATAGAAAGGTTTCGATTTTTGGTCAATGAAATATGAAAGCTAATTGTAATTTTGCAAAAGTAACAATAATCTATTTTTTTTCCTTTAGATGAAATTAATCATATAGCTAATAATGCTATAGTAAGAGAGAGGTTGGTTGTCCATGTGATTTAAATGTGTCAGTAAGATGAGAGTTAAATAGTTCAAGTTCAAGTTTACAAAAAAGTTTATTAACTTAAAAAGTAAGAAAGAAAATGCAGAAACTCCAAATACTCAAGTGGGTACGTTTTCTGAATTAAGCTTTCCCTACTTAATCTATTTAATTACTTTAAGCTTTTTGGTTTTGTGGTGCTGGTTTAAAAAAACACAGAGAAAAAGAGGAGAATCAATCTCCAAGGACAGAATTTCAATAATGATCATATTAAGTAAATGAAATCCAAGCATACTTTATTTAGAGAAGACGTCAAGTAACTTCTAAATGACGCTATGCACCAAACCTCCTCGACAATATGCACAGGAGGACTCGAGGCTCAAGGGCATTACGTACAGCGAAGGAGAAGAGACGGGAGATGTTCTTGTTTTTTTGTTTTTTTCTGTTTTCTTCCCCTTTCAGCGGAAAGCGCACAGAAACAGAGGCGGCTGACCACAGGCCAGAAGCTGAGCAGTTAATCCAATAGGCTGCTGCTTGTTGAGAATATGAAAGGGTACTTGCTGTAGTAATCCACATTATGTTGTTAGAAGAAGCTCGGTTACATAATCACCCTAAGAACCTCCAGATGGGCTCCTGCCAGAAGACAACATGGCACGGTGACGGGACGGCGGACCAGTGACGTATTTGACTTTGAGCTCGCGCCTCGATGGACCTTGACGGTGCTTTCGAATAATCATCCCTTATCAAACTTGTTCAGCTAAAAGCAGTGTCCCGTTTTATAAATGTCACACACAATCCCTCCACTAGGGGGTAATCTAGTCAATTCATTTAACCAATAACACGAGCCCTTACTCAGTGCGTTTGGTCTCAAATATTCATAAAATACTCTTAAATGAGTCCTAATGAAATCCTGCCTTCCTGAAAGCTTTCCTGTGTATGTTTCCCAGAATGGCTCACCCCCTCCACCCTCCCAGAGGGACTTAACATCTCTAGATAAGTGAAAAAAAACAAACATTTCAAGACCACTGACCCACTAAGGATAGCTGCAGCAGGTTCTAGCAGCTCTAAGTGACATTTCTATAGTTGCTTTAGCTTCTCCCAGAGGCTTTCTCAGGTTTCTGGCATAAGCCTGTGTGCGCGTGTATGTATGTATGTATGCGTTTGTGTGTGTGACCTCTGATCCCTGTGCAGTGTACCACAGATCAATACAGGGAAAGTGATCCGATTCCAAATGCTCATCTGCCACTTAATCTGTCATTTTATGTATCATTTCCCTTCCATTCATCTATTTAAAGGCATCCAACGACAAAGCACATGGCAGAGCTATCATTGCAGTTTCCTTTATTTGTTTTCCGTCTTATTTCTTTTGTCTTTCTCTCCTTTGACTTTCATGCGTCTCTCCCATTTAAGCGCCGGAGAGGTGCTGTGTCGGAGCAGCGGGACATCAGGGTTTGCACACAGTGTCAATAGTCTTTCCCGCTGTCTCAGTAATTGATGGATGACTGTGAGTCAGATATAAACTAAGTAGATTACACTCACTAGATCTGAGGGCTGATGCTAATGTGCATGACGGAGGGGTTTGGAGCTGAAGAGTGACTGTCCATTTTTGGAAGTCAATGCGACAGCTGGACCCAGAGGCTGAGAGACGGTGGCTGTGATTTTTGGGAAGAACATGCATACACACATATGCAGTGTGCCTGTTTAACCCATACTTTTTCTTGTTTCTCAGACAAACTGGATGCATCTGGTGTGAGGGGTCAATACCTGACAGCTGGGTGCTTTGTTACATGCAGCATCCCTCCAGAGCAAATATTGAGCTCCTGTCGTCGGCTCAGGCTCAGCAGTGTAAAAATACTTTTGATGTTTAACTGCAGCCCAGCGTGTTTGGTTTCATTTGCTGCAGTTTGCTTCCATTCATGTCTTTGTCCAAGTTTGTCCAGTTGGTTTGTTATTCAGTGTCAGGTTTTGTCATTTGGGGCCAAAATTGGCAAATGGGTCCAAAAAAAAATTAGTTACATTTTGTTAGTCACTTCTTGTTTAAATCCTGGCTAATAGTTAGCTATTTAACTAGCTGATGAGTCATAGACTACATTGATGTGGTTTATTAATGTTGATGCCTCAATGGAAAATAAGTTGACAGCTATAATAGCCCGAGGCCGGGAAACTGATAAATTAGCCTTGATGCTGATGGAATAACCCACCTAAATGTCCCTTTATGAAGCCTCCAGCTGTTTTCACCATCTTGCTGCTTTGAAATAGGACTAATGATCAAAGGGTGGATCTGATGGTGAAACTGCACGGTCACTTCCGGTGAGCATACCTTCTAACTCTTAAATTGCCACAGTTTAGCTGAAAATGAACAACCAAAACAGTTTATGCAGAGAAAGAGCCTGGTGGTTATAAAAAAGATGGTATGTTTAGCTTCTGTGTTAGCTTCTGGGTGCTAACATTTGCTAATAAAAGCTTAAAAGTACAACTGAGAGCAATGGGGATAGCTTTGGAGATATATATGTGTGTATATGAAAATTATTCATTTTTTCTGGCCAAAAAAGAAACTCCTTTCAAATGAAGCACACTCAAAATGCAATCGCTGGCCACTTTGTTAGGTACACCTTGCTAGTAAGAGGCTGGATCCCCTTTTGACTTTTTGACAAAAGTGCTAGAAACATTGCTCAGAGATTTTGGTCCACAGATAACATCACACAGTTGCTTCACATTCATGACAACCACTTCCAAAATTTGCTCTATTAGGTTGGATTCTGGTGACTGCCGATGTTATTTGAGTACAGTGAACTCATTTTCATATTCAAGAAACCAGTTTAAGATGATATGAGCCGATATGACGCTGTGGTCATAAAAGGATGGACATGGTCATTAACAACACTCAGGTGGGTTATGGTGTCTAAACTACTGTTCTTATATGACAGGAGTGCCAACTGGTGTGGTCTTCTGCTTCCGCAGCCCAGCCGCATCTATATTAGGTATGTTGTGCTTTCAGAGATGGTCTTCTGTATACCTCGGTTGTAATGAGTAGTTATTTTGAGTTACTGTTGTCTTACTATCAGTTCAAACAGTCTGGCCATTCTCCTCTGACCTCTGACAAGGGATTTTTTTAAACCTAAAGACTTCTGCTCACTGGATATTTTCTTTCTTTCTCATTCTTTCTTTCTTTTTTTTTTAAGACTTTTGAAACTGTATAGATTGTTGTTTTGGGGAAAATCCCAGTAACTAATCAGTTTCTGAAATACCCAGACTATGCCACATTCAAAGTCATGTAAATGACCTTTCTTCTCCATCCTGATACTCAGTTTGAGCTTCAGCAGCTTGTCCTGATCATGTCTACAAAGCTAAATGCATTGAGTTGCTGCCATTGTGACTGACTGGTCAGATATTTGTGTTAGCAAGCAGTTGCACAGGTGTACTCAATAGACTGACCGGTGAATGTTTTAAATGGGTTGTATACTTGTGTAGTTTTAAAAAGAGTTTGGACAAATACCGGATAGAATAAGATTTTCAATTAGTTAAAAAAGTTAACGGTAAGTTTTTACAATTTACAGAGGAAAGGTCGGCTGCTTACATATTCTTTTACCTTAGAAATATGTAATACTTGCTGTCTGAATGAGAACTTACTTTAAACCTGTTTGATTGTAATTTTTCAGCCAACTGACTGAAGTTAATGAGTGCCACATCTTATCTGTCTAACTTAAAAACATCAACTGCAAAGTGAACAAACAGCACCTTTTCATACAGTGGCACAAAGTCATAAGGAAATTATCTGAACATTTCTCTTTCAAGTGGTTCAATTGACGCCGCTATGACTTGGCTCAGGCAAACCCTACTATTGTTGTTGAGTGTCTCGAGAATGCTCGGCTGTTGCCAAGGAAAATATTAACTGCTGATAAAATAATTAATCTGTTGTTTAATTTCAACCTGAACTTTTCATTCTTCTGCATTTATTATATGGGAAAAAAATCTTGACCCTTTCTGAGCCAAACTAAAAAGATAAAAATCATTTTAATGTCAACTCTAAGTTTCCTAAATGGTTTATAGAAGATAATTTCTCAGCGTAAAAATGTTTTATCTCTTACATCAGCTTTAAGGAGATGTGACTCGTGATACTTGTCTGGGTTTTTGTGTTTTATGGTTGTGATAAAATTGTCTACGTTGGAAATCACACTCTTTATCCTTCACAGGTTTTCTTATGTACTTTCCCCTTTGTGTTTGCATGCGCTTGCATTGATATGTTTGTTTACACATATCTGTGTATGAGGCTGCTTTAATGCAGAGTGTGTTAGTGTTGGCTGGGTGTTTCATGTGGTGCATAATGAGATAAAGTCCCACTCCGTGCAGTCTGCTGTCTGGCCTTTTATCTGAGCTACAGATTAGCGCAGGTGATTTCATTCCTGTGGAAGTTTAGCAGGGGGTTGGCTCAGAGCACTAACACGACATCGTGACGATCAGAGAAGACGAGATGGGCCAAGGGTTTGTGTTGTTTCTTCCTTTCAAACCTAAAGGTCAGATCAGCTGGTCTGAAAAAGTAAAATGCATGTTCAACACCTGTGTTGTGCATCGGTGGAAAACATTAAACTGCTGCATTGTTGCCACAGGAAACTTATTGTGTCCTATGTTAATTCAGATAGAACTGGAACCATGTGGTCACACGGTATAATACACTACAATGTTAAAATTACATGTTTTGATTTTAACACCGATTACACTGACTGTGAGTAAATCTGTCTCTCGCAGCATAACCAAACACACTACATGGCAGATGTCTGCGTGTACACGTGTGCTTGTGTGTCTTCACATAGAGGGATTTTTGTTGACCTCTTCATGTGTGTTTTTGTCATTAAAGTGGATTAGGATGTAGTTACCACGCGTTGCCTAAGACCCATCTAACCCTTGAGCTACTTAGAGTAGCTTCACTCTCTCAGGACGAATGGCAGGATTCATCAGAGGACTGACTGTTTTATTACTTTGATTATTGTATTGTGCAGAAACTTACAATATAAAGCAAAGTTGTGTTGGATTTCTGACATAGCATCATGCTACATCCTGTACTTGTGGTGGGTAGTTTACACTCATCGTGGGCATGAATGTCATGGTACTTTTTGGAATGATTGATGATGATTTTTAATAAGTATATAAACATATCTGCTTAAATTTCCCTAAACAAGTTACGGCTTGATCAGATGCTTTTTGTAGCCACTACCCAACTTTTGGCATAATTCTGGCTGGATATTTGATCAGTCGTCTTGGCAGGATTGGTAGAGTTCATTTAAATTGATTGGTTTTCTGGCACAAACCCAGCTTTCGAGCATAGTCCACAAATTTCCAACGTAGTTGAGGTCAGGGCTTTGGCAATGCCTTTTCAGAAGCTTAATGTTAGCCTGCTTTATCCATTGCAAAACAAGTTTTGATGTGTGTCCTGTTGGACTAAACTGTGTCCAGGTTTCTAGCTGTTGAATTGAGCTGAACTTGAAGAATTTGCAGATAGTCGTCTTTCATTATTAAATCCATTTTGTGCAGTGTACCAGTACCACTGGCACCGAAACAACTGGCACCAGGGCGTGATACTACCACCAGCATGCTTGACAGCTGGTACAGTGTTCTTATGTTTGAAAGCCTCACCTCGCCTCACCTCACCAAGCATACCTCTTGTCACTGTAGTCAAATGGCTCAATCTTTTTCTTGTCTAACCATAAAACTTTTCTCCAGAAGCCATTTGACTATGTGGGTACCTGCAAAATTTCAGTTGAGCTTTAAGGTGTCAATTTTGGAGCGGTGGCTTCTTTCTCGGTCGGCATCCTCTCAGTCAATGGTAATGGCACTTCACTGTATAGGGTGACACTGGGGTTCAAGGAGTTTCCAGTTCATGGGAGGCTTAAGCTTTGTTGGGTTGTTTCTGAACATCCTATCCAATTTCCTCTCATATGAGGGTGACAGTTTGGGTCCTCTGACCTTGACAAAGTGTTGCCAAATAATCTGTACTTGCATAAAATTGTTTGCACTGATGATCTTGGAATTTGCAGTTTAGAAATGGCTCTAAGAAATCTTCCCACCTTGTGTAAATCTACAAGTACTCAGTCTTAGATTTTCCCGAGTTCCTTGGACTTTCCCATCATTCTGGGTATAGGTCGATCCAATGAGTGCTGTCAAACAAATCCTTTTCGGCTATAGTCAATCATGATCGCTAACAAGATGTTAACAAGGCCTTGTCAAGTTAAAAGAGATGTATATTTTTGACCCTCTGTGTATTATAGAAAATAAGTTAAAACTTGTTCACTAAAGCCACCTGTTCCAACTGGGACAAAGAACAGTAAATTACCACGACATTCATGCCGATGATGAGTATATGTAAATTTCTGACCACAACTTTACATGATCAGAGCACTGACATTAACGTCGAGATACTTTGTTTTTTTGTTAAATCTCTTCTTGTATTTACTGTGCTGTGTTGTTTCTTTTAACCATATAATCCTTTAACTTTGCCTTTTGCTGTGCTGGACAACTACTGTGTTTCCTTATCTTGTATGCACATGTGCTTAGCGAGCAAAAGCCATCACGTTAGGCTTCCAGGTATAGCTCATTAGAACAGCAGTAAGTCAGTTAAGGCCAAGGTAGAAATCGTGTAAATGTCTTTGTGTGAGTAGACATTCATATATTTGTTTATTGCGCCGCCTGTTTTGATTGATGGAGGGGAATGAAGACATTTTTCAGCTCAGCATTTAGAAATTATTTTACATGGCTGGTAACACCTACTGTGTTATAGATTTTTTTTTTAAAAATTGATATGAGTAATGCAGCATCTAAAAATCATTTTCAGTGTTGGTTTACTTCTTATTTCCTGAACCTAGAAATATTCAATATGTATATAAGGTTTTTGCTTAAAATATAAACCAACTACTGATCATAGTTCTTTCATTCTAACTTCAAACCAAATTAGACTAAATATATCTGATAAGCTGCAGAAACTGGACACACACTATTGAATTGCAATTTAAATGTCCTGTAGTTGTTGTTGTTACGATGCTTTGAGAGAACCATATAAAGATTATCCCATAAGATGTACACTAATATGCATATTAAGAGATTTGTGATATATTTAGTGTCTTTTTAATCTAAAGTAGCAATACAACAGTAAATAATACCTGTTACATATTTGGATTTTTCTCATAACTAAAACATGTTAAAGTCATCCTCTCCATTTATCCACCTGCCCCAGTAGCCATGTCTCTCATTGGCTTAGAGGGCAGCCAATCAGTTGCAAGCTCAACCTTCTGGGGGATGGCCATTCAAATTGTGTGGCTGGGTGTTCTTGAGGGCCGGCTTTTACTTGGAGACCCTTGTCACACACAGCTTCCAGTCACAACAGTCAGGACTTCAAAGGCAGCCAGAGGCTGTTGGTGAGAAGAGTGAGTGACAGGAATACAGACGCAGGGAGAATGAGTGGAGCTGATAGTGTGATACAATAGAGGGAAAGGCAGTAGATGGAGACAAACTTTTGAGGCCGAATATATAGAAAGTGAGAAACGGTGCAGTGATAGATAATAGCGCATAAAAGCTGTCGAGCAGAAGGACAGGACAGATCCAGGGAAGGAGGAGGAGGCGGGCAGAAGCAGACGTCCCTGGACAGAACATTTCCTCCTCTTCAGAGCATGGTGACAGAGTTCACATGGATTTAGTCGACCTCTACCTCCCGGAGTGTTTCACCTACCACTCTAACACAGAGTAAGTACTGTCTTATAGCAGAATGACTCCACAGAACCTGAAGGGTGTCCTCTCAAACAGTACAAAGTGCAGATGAAGCCAAGATTGTGTTCACGCCATACTTGACAGCTGCTTCATCACATCGACTGACTCACTGTTTCTCTGTATTTGCGATATACTCAAATCATTATTGCAAAACAGACGTGGCCTGTGACAATCTTTATTGCAGAGGGTGACGGGGGGAGGGGGTTAAAAAAGTGTTTTCTGTGGTGCAGCATCATCACTGTTTACGCCACCTTTAAAGAAAAAGAAGTTGCTCATCTTGTCTTGATCATTTACCTTGTTCCCATTGTTCTGTTCAGAAGAATACACATCAGCACACACACACAGCCTTATCTGTGTCATCTTGTCTTCTTTTGACATGATGTTGTGTAAATATTTGAGTTCACATTCATGTTAATTTAGGCCTGCAGTCCTTTCCAGCTCTTGCTCTTTGAACACTTTCATTAACGTTTTATGTGCCTTGGGTACGTTCAGATCAAACTTTTATGAGTGTGAAGGTTTGTTTGGATTGATCACAGTTGCCATTGTTCATTGTTTGTTTGTTGATAGTGAGGGTAAGCAGGCAAAGCCAGGTTAGAGGTAACTAGTGGTGGCTTGTGTTATCCAAGGCTGGTAAAAATCCTCCACAAGAACAATGCAAATGGGAAAAGAAAAATCAAGCAGCTGTTTGATTGCGAGTTTGCAGGGGGTTTTTTTTGATTGCTTGTTTTGTCTGTAATCACAAACAGAAACACAAAAAATTGGTTCATTATCATCACGGCGGCGTAATCAATGTGATCGAATGTTTGGAGATTTAGAGTAAGATTCCTCGGGAGAGCGCGGGAACGAAGACAGAAATCTAGCAGACATGTGCGCTGTTTCCCTGATTGTTTGTGACACAAGCAACCGGATAAGGAACGTTAGAAAAGGTGATGGCGGCCGCAGATGATCCCTGTGAATGGCACGCTATCCATGTTTCCCGCCGACCCAAGCTCCAGCCACGGGTGCCGCATCTCTGTGCTTCATCCAAAGCCTGACTAAGGCTCTTATGGCCGCTCGGGGTGCCTCTGATCCCTGCTCATCTCTGGCTCATTAGTAATAAAAACACTGCTGAGACCCCGCTGACCTCAATCGCTCTCCCTAAGGTTTGGAGCTAAAAGGTTAGTCAACAGGCCCTTGAAGTTTTTGGGGAGGTTTTATAGTATTAAACAAAGACTTCTCTTCCTTCGAGGCTTTTAAATAAATCTATTTTGCTCTATTTTCTTAGCGTATTGTGATCAGTTTTTGAGATTTTCTTCCCTCCCTATTTTCCCCTCAATCTCATTCCCTGCCTCCACGCAGCCGGGTCATTGTTGTCTGCATTATGACTTTGCTCCTTTTCAAAGAAAGTACCCCCCCTCCCTTACCCCTTCCTTTCCTTTCCTTTTGACACCCCCCCAGGTTAATGAGCCTCAGGACTGCCCCTTTTCTCTCCGTCCCTCTCTGGTTTTTTCACGCTCCCTCTATCTGTCTGCCTCCCGTGTAATTTCCTCCCGCCTCTTGTCGGTCTCTCCGTCTTTTTGTCTTCTTGTTGCTGTTGCCAAGATGCAGTTAGAGTTGTTTTGGATACTGGTATGATAACTTTGAATACCCCACCCCAACCAAACACACACACAATGATTTGTCCCTGCTGCACTGAGCTGTACAAGCTGCACCAACCGTTTTTTGATGGGCTTTTATGTGGAGTTGTAGATTAGTAATCTGTAAGAGTGAATATCACATCACATCTGATCACCCCACTCTAATGCAATTTCATTATGAAAGCAAAATGCCTACAACCCCCCCCCGATGCATTATAATGGGAGAGCGCAAAGTATATCTCACTCTGTACCTGTCAGGGACTCGACACAGCAATATGGACACCTGTGATGGATAGCCATTGAGACTACCAGTGAGTCATTTTAAAAGGAAACTGAAATCTATTCACTGTGCTGTTATTATAGTCTTTGAATTGGATTGGAGAGGGTGGAGATGCAGCGGCGGGGAGTGCAGGAGCAAAATGGCATCATAGGGATAAAATGAAACATTTAAGGCACCATAAGCAACAGTATTTTATTGTAAAAATAGCACTTTTTTAAAAAAAAGTAGTGCGGTGAAAATTCTTCCACTCTGCAGCACCGTGTGGGGTCGTTTCCAGCTGCAGGTGGCTGTGGGAGAGCAAAGCAGCTTGGGCTCAGAGGAGAGTGTATCCTAGACTTTTTATCTGCTGGAAGACAAGAGTAACAGGATCGCAAATGAACGGCGATGCTACTCTGATATGTAAATGGGCAAAAGTTGCCAAACTGCAACAGTATTTCTAAAGGTTGTAATTTGATTTAGAGAAGGCAACTTGGTTAAAAGCTCAGCCACAGTTTTTGGTGCTCCAACGTTTTTGATTCTGCTACTTTGGATTTATTCTACTGCACCAAAGCAGTTGAGCTTTGATTTCCAAGCTCTTTGAAGGCAACAGTCGCTGTGATAACACTGGTACAGTTGTTTGGTTTTCCTATCAAGACCTTAGTTGTCTTGCTCAGTGCCTTACCGTGCGTGTCCGTGTATGTTTTTGTGGGCTTGTAGAGGGGTCAGTAGCGCGTGGCCATGGTTTACTCAGTGGGTGGTTAAAAGCAGCCAGTCTTTTTGCCTACCAAATAAGTTGTGATTGGAAGCTGCTGATTTACATGGCAGGAAACCGGCTGAATTGGACCTCAACCTCAACAAGCCAAGAATAGAGTGGGAGAGATGTACGGATAGTGTGTGGGGTGTGTGTACAGCAGTTTTCTTTTTTGGGGTTTTTGTTTTGGAAGTTAGGCCTGGCGTCAAAGAGCTGCATGCAGTGTAAGTGTTAGGGTGTTTATGAAGACACATGCTTTGACAATGTGTCCGTAAGAATGTGCGTGCCAGGAGGTGTAGTGTGTTCCCGATCGTAGGAATCTGAAGTGTATGCGGTGAAGACTACATTTTTTATTTTTACATCCACACACAAAAGTCTGACGCCACAATGCGAGCGAGCGTGTGCGCAGGTGTGTGTGTGAGCGCAGATCACATGCCTGCAAGCCTACTGTACACTTCAGCTGGTTTCAAATGCTTTTTCTCCTCGGCATGGTGACAGAGAGTCTGTTGTGGTCACATCCTAATCCAATAATAGAGCCATGATACACACTTTAACATGCAGGCCTAGGAGAAGATTTATTTCCAGCTTTTATTATATAACTAATAATGGAAAGATTTTATTTAAATATATAAATACATTCTTTCATTTAGTTAAGGATTGACTTCTAACAAAAGCTGTACTTTCCACTTTATATTTCTTACAAAAAACACCTGCTCAGTTGTTGTATCTGGTGTAGGCTTCAGGCAGTTTATCAGGTCAAATATGGTAAATGAGAGAAACAAAGAGAAAATAGATTGAAGACAATAGGCAATAAAAGTGGAAGGAATGTGAGTATATTTGGATTGAACATGACGGTGTGGATGATTGCTGGTTTAGCTATTTTCCTAGGTTTGCTTAAGCAATCGCTTCTCTGAAAACAAAGCAGTGTAATGAACAGCAGCTTTGCATATGGGGGAAATCACAAACGGCTGGTTTCTCTAACACTCGGACGGATGTGGAAACTGGTATGTGGTGTTGTTGAAGCGTTGTGGATTTGTGAAATTAAAAAACTGATGTATTCAACAGAAACTATTGCCTTTCTCATTCTCTTTTTTAACCTTTTAGCCAACAAATACATACCTGTGTTTGTGAAGAGATGTGAATCCATATATTAATTTCAAGTATATTCATTACACGATTGCTATCTGTGTAGATGATGCCAGAACTAATAAAACTAATATAAAACTAATCAAAGCCCACCGACCTGAAGGTCAGCTGCAAATATTAATAGCAATATCAGAGTGACTCATTAAATAAAGATGACTTCAAATTCTCCAACATAGATATATATTAAAATAAGATGCATACACACATCATATGTATTAAATTCTTTTTTCTTTTTTTTTTGTCTCCAGGCATCTGGACAGGATGTCAGTGAGGGGCTTGGACCCCACCTGTCCCTCTTCTATAAAGCGTGAGCCTTCCAGCCCCAGCCCCAGCTCTCAGGGTGATGTCAGCCCGGCCCAGCCCAGTCCTGGAAGCTCTTCCTCGGACACAAACTCCAGCTATGGTCCTCTCACCAAAGGCCACAATCACAATAATGGGCAGGACTCACCAGGCCTCTTTAGTCACACGGCGGGGTTGGCCAGTAATGGAGGAGCAAATAGGTTGGTGTATGTATCATATTCTCCTTTATTTCATCTGTTTTACTCCATTTTGTATGTGAAATGATATTATTACTATATCCATGTATTACCCTTATTTTTACTCTTCCTTTCTCTCTCCAGGAGGTTTGGTGAGGAAGAAGGCCAAGTCAAGTGCGAATTCATGCTGGGCTCTGTCGCCAAGCGCCTATGTCTAGTGTGTGGTGATGTGGCGTCTGGCTACCACTATGGTGTGGCCTCTTGTGAAGCTTGCAAGGCCTTCTTTAAGAGGACCATCCAGGGTGAGACTGGCACTGTATATAAAACACACCTTCACAAACACGCTCAGTTTCAGTAACCGCATTTATTGTGATTAGCATGGCTGATAATGCCTTCCTGCATCATATAAACCTGTTTTAGGAGCAACAAGGTGTAGATGTTCCCTGATCATTTGTTTTGGGAAAAACAAGCCCTGATCAGTTAGCTCACAGCTTCCGCCTTCAAAACTGCAGAAAGGCTTTAAATAAAGATCTGCTCGCAAGCAGCTGATATGCAGTTATACTTAGACCACTGTGTGTATAGTCAACATCGCTGAGTTTAGGTTTAAAGCTTGACATGTGTGCGCAATCGCTTCAGCCCTGAAGGAAGTCAGCAAGGAGAGCCGGCAGCATGCAGTTTGTGTGTTTTAAAGGGATTGTCCCCTCTTGGCCCAGCTCAGGAGCCTGACAGGAAGCTTTTAGTTTAGGCCTCTAGAAGTTGGCTACTCTAGATGAGTTCACAGAGCAAGCTTCACTGGCTGTCGCATCAGACAAAGCAGATCTGGCTCATCAGATACTTCCTATTGCTGATCAAGGGTGGCAGCTAAAAGCACCCCCAACTGGCAGAAAGCCATCAGACTTAACATACACCTTGGGTTGCCAGTTAGTGTGGAGAACATGTATGGTTTTGTTTTTTTTTAAATGTGGACATTTACCACAACCTTATAGTGAAATTTACTTAATAGGGTAATCAGGATCACTTATCAGGGTAATCAGGGTCAGTTACAAGTCGAGACCACAAATACATTAACCCTCTGGTATAATTTACCACAACTTTATAGTGAAATTAACTTGTTAGGGTAATCAGTCAGTTATGGGGTAAGACCACAAATACATAACAGAAAACCTGAGATCCAACATGGTGCAAATAAGGAACAGTCTAAAGAACTACAACCTTAAAGTCAGCGTATCTACCCAATCTACCCAATTTCGCTGTGCAAGAAACTGCACAATGACAATAAAAAGCTCTAAGTCTAAGTATCTCAGCCTTGGTTTAAATTATAACATTTCCTTTTGAAAAAAAATTCTGTTTCTCAAAAGTACCTCAGTTTAGATCCTTTACAGATGCCAGTGAGGTTTGCTGTGTAATCTCAACATTTTCTCAGACATAACATTGAGATAGCAGTGACAATGAGTAATACTGAATTGCTGCTTCATTGTTTGCAAAGCAACTACTAAGTCCCCCCCCCTCCCCCCTTCTCACTTGTTATCCTCCAGGTAACATCGAATACAGCTGTCCAGCATCCAATGAATGTGAAATCACCAAGAGAAGACGGAAATCTTGCCAGGCTTGTCGATTTGTGAAATGTCTGGCAGTGGGCATGTTGAGAGAAGGTCAGCTATATCCTAAAAAAAAAATCCTTTTCCGATCCTTGTCAAAACCTTACTCGAGCTGCCTTTTTTTCTGAGATCGATCAGTCGGTGGCAGAATTTCAAATCTCCTCTTTCAGACAGTTGAGAAAGAGAGTGAAGCCTAATACAAGTCTGACTGCAATTACTTTGTAGTGCATTCCTCTAAACAATAATCTAGTAAACCCTTGACAGTAGTTGTGTAAACTCAAATGAAACCTAAAACTTCTGACAGTTAAACTTCAAGCCCTCTGTTCCGGCTACGAGGTGCGTGTGTGTAGGTAATTTGTATGTGTGGTAAACACAAGTTTGAACAATGCAGAGCTGTGTCTTAGAGAGGGAGGAGAAAGCTAATAACTGCTCATCTGTGTCAGTCTTTGCTTCATGAGTCTTCCTCTGAAATAGCCTATGGACATGTGCCAACTTGTGTAGGTGTGTGAGCAGTGCTGCAGCAGCTATTAAGATAACAGAGCGCGCTGTGAGCTGCATCAAATGTAAAACAGAAGAGAGTTTAAGGGCAGATTAAACTAGAATGGGATAAGTTACCTATTAAAGCCTACTGAGCCTGCTGTTTTGCAGTAATCAATAACATTCTGCCACTTCTTACATCAGAATTATAGGATCTGTGCTAACAGATCCCAGTCACCTTACAGAGTATTTATACTTATTAAATACTGCTACAATACAATACATCAAATAAGTTTAGCAATGAGCTTTCATGTTCCTGCCTTTTTTCTATAGCTAAGGTCCACCCTGCAAAATTTCATCATACATGCTCAAAAACATGAGATGACAGTGGTAAATATGTTCCACTGGTACTCTGTGAGTGTGGTCAGGTGCTCCTTTAGTGTCACTATGCGCCTGCGGTGTGACATATTATCCAGATTTAGAAGTGACTCAAAAAGGAAAACATTAGCGACCTCCTACAGTACCGGCCACTCGTTGCCTTCTGCGTATGTCCACGAGAAGATAAGGAAGAGAGAGGGGAGCTGATGAAACGCATGAGTGGGTGGGTGGGGGGTGAAATCCAAGGCATAAGAGAGAGTAAATAGAATTATTAAGCATTGTTGTCAGCATCACACGCCATGTAATTCACAAGAGCCATATTGAATTCAAAAACCTTTATTCAGTGTTTTCAAACTATGGATTAATTCAGCTGGGTACACAGTTGTGATAGCTTCATCCATTTTAATCTCCACGTATGAAAGCTAGAAAGATGGCGTTCTAATCTTCAAAGGCATGTGGGTCAAAGTGGAAGACGCGAGGGAAGTGTCAGCTACCTTTCTGAACCTGTGCTTTTTCTCTTTATTTTCTCATTTATTATGTTTTGGTCACAGGCAGAATACAAGAGGGATGTAGTTACCCATTGCATTATCTTCACTGATCCCCAGAAAACGGACCAATCCTGTGCATCAGAGGCACGTCAACCTCTGTGCATCATGCAGGGTCTAACAAAAAACTCACCATGCTGCTTTATTGCTATTAGCGTTTGTTTTTTCCTTAGTAAAGGTTCTGTTTCTTCTGGGTCAGCACTGTTCTGGTTTGATTTCATCTCTATATTGATTTTACCATTTTCTTTTTAAAATTAAAGACCTTTTTCTTCCTTAAGAGTTATGTCTTAAAAACATAGGCTCATAACACAACTATGGCTGCTGCAACAGATATACCGTTACCTCTTTGCATTTGCAATCCTCCTCTGAATGTTAAACGCAGTTTGCAGGTTGATGGGCTTCACAGAAATTTCTCATTAGATTCCATAAAAGTGGATCTAACTTTCTCTGCCTGCAAAATAAATGATTAGATCCCAAATTCAGTGAATATGAGCAGTCAGAGATGCTGTCGGTGGAATTTGATAGCTCATTGTGTTGTTCACTGAGAAGTGAAATGTCCCAAGTTTGAGGCCTTGACGAAACACAAACGCCTTGGAGGGTTGGATCAGGAAGGGCATCCTGCGTAAAAATCTGTGCCAAATCAAATATGTGGATCTATCTGCTGGGAATAAGGGAGTAGCCCGACAAGTTTCTACTCTCCCGTGACGTACGCTGTCTCACAAATTTCAAGACTTAATGTCCATCATATAAAACCTAGAGAGCATATATTATGGCCTGTCTGCTGACAGATTATCATAATTTCGGGCAGCCTCTCTTTTGGTTTGGTTTGTCAACTTCTCAGATGACTCCAGCTACTTTTTTTGGTCTAATGCTAAACCAATAGAAACAATGGGTAACAATTGCTAAAATGCGACCCAGGTTGCAATAAAGTGCAATGATAATTTAATACCACCTCTTCGTTGCTAAGCACACAACAGCATCTGGTCATTGCAGCTGTGTATAAATGTGCTTGTAAGTTATTGATATACAGAATAATAGCATCTTTACACGTGTTTGTGTTTAAACATGTCAGTCAGCAGCCATATTTATGCTCATGCCACTGTGTTCTTGTGAGCAGGACTGTCTCTGCCCTTCTTCTAAATTAGCTGCTTTTAATGGGATGGGTGCGTGGCGGGGGAGGGGTGGGGGCATCAGCAGCATCCCAGTCTACCTCTCAGCCCTCTCTTCTCTTTGCTTTCCCTCCTCCCTCATAAATTCCTCCAGATGCCTTGTGGGACTCCTGGACCTCCATGAAATGGGAACTGCCCCTCGTAACTCTGGCTGTAAGCGCCCTCGTAATGCGCTTCATCGTGTATCATAATGCCGCTCTTCCCTGGGGAGGCCGTAGTAAAGCCAGAGACAGAGGAGCTGTGAGGTTTAATGGGGAGAGTCAGAGCCATATTAAAAACACAGCTAAAAGACACATAGACCTCAGGCAGGATTTGATTAAGCTTTGTTTAGTCCCCATTTCTACAGTTGCTAGTGCTACTCAGAACAGTAAAAATGAGTATTTTAGGAAATGTGAAAATTATTTTGAAAATAGATGTTATAAAGCAGAAACTATGTGATTCTGTGTTTTTATGGTTTAATGGTTTATGTTTCTAAGAAATATGGCCAATGGTGCAACAATTCCCTGACTAGCCCCCACCTTTCTGTTTTGTCTTACTGTCTAATCTCTACTTCCTCCCGGCTGGAGTTACCTTTTCTTAGGGGTGTTAATCATTCAGCATTAATCAGCATTCTGAGAAAAGCATCAGGACAGAGGAAAGATAACGCCACAGTGCTGTTAGTAGCACCATGTGTATATTTGTCGCAATATCCGAGGAGTGTTGGGATTGTTTATACTAAACACTAAACCACGCTAACAAGGATCAGTCTGGATCAGCGGCTGGATTTCTCTGTTTCTCAACCACCTGTATGTATGCAGGGTGCATTTTAGGAACCTGTAAAAGCGTCTCATGTGGAAGTCCATATCCCTTCAAAGGAAGATGGTCTGATGTAAGAGGCAAAAAATAAATATGACTACTCCCTGTTTATCAAACTGAGATGGGCTGTTCAGAGGAACAGGAAGGAGGTGTGCGTGAATATCTGTTTTGTTATCCACGAAAGCTATTCTTGGCCCTCTGGTTGTCAGCACATTCCACTGTGAAAACTTACACTCAGTTCTGATGTGTGTTGTAACTCTCACATGTGAGTGGAAACAAATATACCTGCATGAAAGCTCATTTTTTCTACTAATCAAACCACCAAAAAGTGTTTGACTTAATCCCGTTTGCCAACGGTGTTAAATCTAATAACAACACATAGGAGGCACCCACATCCTCATCCAGCTAATCTATACTTGCCCCTTATGACATCACCAGCAGGTCAGGGGGCATTAACTTTCCACAGCCAATCTCTCCTTTAATACCTTGCTCATCTTCTTCAGCTTTAACTTCTCGGTCTTCACAAATCTTAAAACTTAGCGAACACATGATCTAAATTTATTTGTATGTCATTGTTGTTCTGCATCCATATTGATATTAAGTTTTCTTTCTTGCTCTTGTGAAGCACAGTATATTAAAAGTATGACCATAGACTGTATATAAAAGATGAAAATGAAGACGAACACGACCCCTGGTTATAAAGGGAAGTCAGAATATATAGAAGTGTATAGGAATATAACTTTTCACTTGATTTATGATCTAAACTCATTAGGTTCAAGCCCCGATCATAGGTTTCAGGGCTTACCTAATACAACATGATTTCAATTTTGTAAGAATTTGCAAAAGTTTGTAAAATACATTCCCATTTGTAGTACAATAGATAATAAGGCATACAGTTTAGGACAAGCATTAACAATTTTTTTGTCCAAGGTGCCACATGAGAAATTGGGGCTGTTATGGAGGGCTGCACAACAATATTGTTGTACCACAACAGTCCCAGTTTCACCAATATTGGTATGTGGCCCTCCACAGCCGTCCCGGTTTCACCAATATTAGTGTGTGGCTCTCCACAACAGTCCCAGTTTCACCAATACTGGCATATGGCTCTCCACAACAGTCCCAGTTTCACCAATAT